>NW_006799940.1:5475514-5787757 GCF_000485575.1 Poecilia formosa
TATATATACTCTTGTTATTTCGAAAAGTGTAATTTTTGTATTAATTTAGAACTTCTACAAGAAAAATACTAACATGTCTCATAAAAGTATTTGAAAAAAAAAAACTTATGCGGCGTCTTTTCAGCCATGGAACTTTGCATCCCTATCCTTTCCACACACACGCATGTAAACAAACACACACACACACACAAACACCCTCACACTCCCGGTGACGTCAGGTTGGAGTTTAGCGTAGAAAGCCAAGTGGATGGAGGAAGTGGAGCTCTCCACCCTCCAGCCTCCCCCTGGCACTTCTCATAAATATTACCGACGCTTATTCGAGGGGAACTCGCAGCACAAAGTCACGTCGTGTCCCGGTGTGTTTAACACATTTTCACCCCTGATTTTAGCCCAAAATTTGCCTTTTTTTTTTTTTTTTTTTTATCCGTTTCTCTAGCGGCTTCAGCGCCCCGTCGGATCCTCCGCAGGCGGTGGTTTCTTTCCTTCGCACACATTCAACTTTACGCGCCGGGTTGGTGCGCACCGACCTGCCGGAGCAGCGCTGCTGCCTGTCACCGATACCCGGTTGCGTCTCTCCTGCATGCCGGAGCTCCAGTCCGGCTGTAATGAAGGCAAAGGGTGCCGAGATAAAACTCGGGCGCTGAGTTTTCATTTGGAGCTCTGAAACGAAGCCTGCGACTCAGACAAGTTGGTAACTGGACTTTTTATCCGCTGAAGAGCAAAACACACCGCTTCTACTTCAACAGTTTTCTTGTTGTACTCCTAAAGTAAAATATTTAAAAATAAGGGGGAACATTTTCCTTGAGAGTCTGTAGAAAGACGTGAACATACATGATGAGCAAACCCGCCGGTTCAACAAGTGGCTGTTTGGATATTCTGAACGTCAAATCAAGTAAGTTTCTCTCATCCATTTCTCGATGTTCCTCAAATATATTCAGCCGTCTAAGCAAGGCCTTTCTCGGACTTGATTGAAAAAAATAAAATAAAATAAGCAATAAACTTTTTTGCGCGTATAATTTACAGCTTTTAAGCAATAATTTTGTCTTTTTCAGATAGTTATGTGTGATCTATTTTATTTAGATGTGTTGTTTGTCACACGCAAGGTGTCTTCTTGTGTTTCGTAAAGAAATAGACCAAGATAGAAATAATTCAAAGGAGGATTATGCACCACACTCGATGACACTTGTTGCCTGTGTCATGTAAGTTCTTCCGACGTAAAAAATTAAATTAAATTAAATTAAAATAAAAACGCAACAAACTAAGGCAACTTTATTTTTGCTACGTATTTAATTTTGATCAAAAATCCTCCGACTTAACTTTGCTTTAACTAATTTCTTATATTCTCTAATTTATACATTTAAAATGTCCTAAAACGACTTTAATATTTTGCAGTTACTTAACCTTAAATATTGTGATTGTATTAGAGCGGTATATTTACGGTTCTTTGTCTCTTTTTTTTTCTTTTTTCTTTTTTTTGCGCTCCGGAACTTTTCTAAACATCTCTGCACAAGGCCCCAAAAAAGTGCAAATATTAAACGTCTGATCTTTAGAAACACCAAATGAAATATATTTCCTCAACAAATTTTAACAACTTTCTGTCAAATTCACATGTAATGGTATTTATTTTTATTTAGTTGTTTGTGGCTTCATCACATCAAAATCTGTGACGCTAAGTTGTTGCTTCGGTGTTTCCCTTTCCCCCAAATGTTGTGATTGTATTAGAAACTTAACTTTCTGCAGCTACTCAACATGTTTTTAAATTAGTGTTTAAATGTAATTTGGAATCGCTTCCTCCTCACTACGCCAAATGTCATATTGTCTAGAAATACAGTCTCCTTTTTATTAGCAGCTCTCAGTCATGATGGTGATTACGTTAATAAAATATGCCATATATTTTCAGGCAATTAATGCGCACAATGGACCCGCACTGGACCCCCACGGTGGGAAACTAAACCTTCTTTCCACAACAAAAATTCGTCACCGATTCGTTTAAATCGACAATCAAATTCCGCTGTTTATTATTTGTCGTCGATTTTTAACGACTTTTTTTTAAAGTAGTTTTAAAAAAAGTGAATTTAATTAAATTCAAACATTTAGTCAAGTTTCCCTCCAATGCATGCAAAGAAAAACAATAATATTTTCATTCACATTTTTTCCTCTTGCACATTTTAAGAACCATTTGATAAGTAAGAACCAGATGCTAATTTGCTTCTCTATTTTTACATATATATATATATATTTTTTTTTAAAGAATCCTTTTCATGTAACATTTAAAATCACATTCCTATATGCTGTAAGGTAAGTTGGTTGTGTCCCATAGACCAATATTCCCCACGGCCTTCTGATTCTGAATAAACAGCCAATTGAAGTCGTATAACTCTCCCCTGAAGTCATTGTCTTTGCTGCCGAGTAGTTATTCCCATGCTACCCTTTTTGACGGGTCACTGGTGAATCAATGAGCAGGTGGCAAAACGTCAGTGTAATTACATAGTCGGCTTTTCCCTCCAGAGCGAGAGGGGGTAGGGGGAAGCTCCCTCATATGCATACAAATATAGTTCTTTTTCAACAGATTTGAATACAAAATCTTCACCAAAAAAAAAAATCAAATTTTTTTTTATCTACACTGGGCTCGATTTACATACACTTCATTTGAGTTGGTGAAACGAGTTGGTGCGCATTATTCTCGCAGTGCAGTGTCACTCCCTAATCCTGGGGCCTATAGACCTGCGGGATAAAGCAGCTGTCGAGTCCCATTATGAAGTGGAGTTGGCAGCTTGTCGAGATCCAGGCAGTCAGACGAGGTTCAATGGGGGAAAATCATTAAGTTAACACTTTCCCCTAATGTCTCCATTGTGCGCCCTCGAGCTATTGTCTTAGGGAGCTCAGATATGACGCTTCCCACCGGACTTTATTCCCGAAATATGCTCCAGTGAATTCCCATGGTCATGGTTGGGTGAAGAAAGGGCCGTGCGTCCATGTTTGCCCGAAAAATAAATCTTTCGCTCGACAATTTATCCGTTGCTCCAGAGTCATTTACAAAGTTAATGTCACCGCAGATCGTGCAAGTTTGAATCATATTACTGTACAAACTCAAAAGCGTGGATAAACCACCACGATTTGCCACCATATTTCATTCATTTACTTCGGTCTTGACTGAATCTCGATTTTGAATGCTGTCCAACTGACATTCTGGCATCTCCAAGGTCGGATTCTGGACATCCCATGCAAAGTGTGCGGCGATCGCAGCTCAGGAAAACACTACGGTGTTTACGCATGCGACGGCTGTTCGGGATTCTTCAAGAGGAGCATCCGGAGGAACCGAACCTATGTGTGCAAGTCGGGCTCACAGGTGAGTAGGGGAGGTGAGGGGAAGTTCTCAGAATAGCTTGAGTTGCTAATTTCAAACAGTGTGTGCTATTCAAACTATTTGAATAGTTGATTGGATTTTTTTTTTCCATGCAAGAAAGAAAAATACGGACTCGCGGCAGCGGTTGTACATATTTTTTCTATTGCAATAAATTGTTATGCAACTTTTTCTCCAAACATGAATACTGATATACATGAATACTGGTTCCTTTTAGAAAAAAAAAAATATGAGCACTGAATGCTCATATTACGTACGGAGCTTTCTGTGTCTCACTCCCTTTTTTTTTTTTTTTTTGGTCGCTGTGTTAAATCTTCCTTGATGAGCCTAATTGTGTCATGCCTGCACCATTAAGTACTGGCCTAAACACAGCGCAGCTCTAATATATCAGGTGTAATCCAATCTAATGTGATGATTCCCAGTCGAGGATTTAAGGCGGCAGAGGGCGGGATCGAGTACTTATCCATGTGGGATGAGGCCGCACTAGAGCCGCAGGGGAGCGGGGTCCATAACTGCAAGATAATAGCGCGATCTTTTACCTGGAGATTTGCCTCCCAGGAGGATAATAGCAGGAGGATTTCGTTTTAACCCTCTTTTTTTCTTGTTTTCTTCTTCCCTCCCGCGCCCCCTTCCGCCCCTCTTTTCCTTGTTGTCTCTGTGCAGGGTGGCTGTCCCGTTGACAAAACTCACAGGAACCAATGCCGAGCGTGTCGTTTGAAAAAGTGTCTGGAAGTGAACATGAATAAAGACGGTAAATGGGCTTGATTTAATTATGGCTCTGACTATAGACACGCCATGCTGTGGCGTTTGGTTCCGAGGTGGAAAAGTTTATTAAGGCTGTTAATGAAAGCTGCAAAGAAGCTGATAATTACCTGCTATTTGCTTGTTTTCAAGGGAACGTTGGTTGCAGCGTGGTGCAGCTTTCAATATAAGTTAATTGCTTGGACTTGTTTGTTTCACTGGCGCATCCGATGGGGGATGAAGGGAGGCTGTGCCCCTCCCTGCACATTTGTATTTGACAGTCTTGCGAATGTTCTTTATTAATACAAATATAAGACTTTATTTATGCACTTATGTGCAAAGTTTGTTTCCTCTCTAACTTTGCTAACTTTGAAGTCTTTTTTCAGAACAGCTTTTAGATTTTAATATTTCAAATGGCATAAATTAAAAAAAAATCTAATTTTTAAAGTTTGGTAAATGTACTGGTGTCAAATGAGCATGGACAATTTCAATAGTTACATCTCTGTTAACATTTTTAGCGACCGTTTAATCTTTTCTGCTGCTTGTGCCTGAGCTGGCGTACCGCTTCTATGCACACTGCAACTGTTTGCAAATAAAACTAAAAACAATTATTGCACACTTCCATATAAACCTTGAGCTGTCTTTCTAAATCCACCAAATGTGCATTGAAACTCTGATGATGGGCTCTGTTGGGTAATGGGCATTAACAGGAAGTGGCACCCCACATAAAATTCTGCTTAAAGCCACATGCAGCCCTGGACCATGCACTGACTCCCAAGTGGAACTTGATTATTTGTTTTGTTTTAGTTTTTAACTTTACACCTATGTAAAAAAAAGAGCCACATTTGCAGATTAGATTTTCTTAAAAGAAGGCAGTTCGCTCTTTCAGAAACCATTCCTTGAACTCCGTGTGTCCGCTGTCCCACTTTTGCAGCCGTCCAGCATGAAAGGGGGCCCCGGACGTCCACCATCCGCAAACAAGTCGCCCTTTATTTCCGGGGCCACAAAGAGGTGAACGGCTCCTCGACCCACTTCCCGGGATCTTCGCTGCCCGGGCCTCCCTTCTTCACCACGGTCACGCAGCTGGAGCCCCACAACCTGGAGATGAGCTCAGTAGCAACCACGCCAGAAAGACAGGCGATCGTGGGTTTAGCACAACCCACCCCCAAGGTACGATGTTCTGAAATGTACTCTAGAATATTATTATTTCTTTTATTATTATTATTTACTAAAACTTTAATGTTTCTTTATCAAAGAAATGAGCTGAAATAATATTAAGAGATTTAAAAAGCCTAGAAAACCCCTTGAAAAGAACACACACTCAGGTTTGATGATGCTGTTTTAGTTGCTCCAAATAAGATTTTTATTTTTTTCTACAGAGGTTAGAAGCTGAAATTCTTGTCCCGATTTAGCATCCTGTAAGAAGCACAAATCCGCCAATTAGATTTTTCTCTCCCAGTCCAGCACAAGAAACACTAATGATTATAAAATCACGTGCCGGTGCTTGGAATTTGATCTTTGCAGCTCGCTGTTCTCTAAACTGTGATTCACTAAGGCTTTTGACACGTGTTTGTTTGTTTTTTTGTTTGTTTGTTTTTATGTCTCGCGTCCTGCAGTATCCCCATGAAGTCAGTGGCACCCCCATGTATTTATACGAGGTGGCCACGGAGTCCGTGTGCGAGTCCGCAGCGCGCCTCCTCTTCATGAGCATCAAGTGGGCCAAAAGCGTCCCCGCATTCTCCACCCTGCCTCTGTCTGATCAGGTAAACTTTAAATTCGTGACCTGCATCGAATTTTGTCTCTATAAACCCAAAATCTAAGTAAGAACACGTGAAAAGATTAAGCATTTAACGTTTATAGGGGTGTAATTTGAATGTTATATATCTATTTGGCTATATAATTCAACACCTCACAATGTACGCCTTTAGAATCTATCGTTTCTTTTTCGCAATATTACCAAAACAATAAATAATGGAAGAACTAAGTTAGTAAGGCAGCAACTAAAGGCCGTAAGAATCACAGGTTGTCTTATGAAGTTGGAGAAAGCAACCAAAGAGCAAACACTGGAACAGAGAGGAACAAACAGCAGAAAGTCACATGTATATACTAGAGGCAGAAGCAAAAATACAAAATTATTAAGCAAGACTTTTATTATTATTATTATTATCATTATTATTATTATTATTATTATTATTATTATTAATCAACTACAGTTCTCTTGCTCCAAAAACAGTTAACAAACATCAAATGTGAATGTTTAAGAAATCAAAAGTAAGGTTTTAGCATTCTTAGTAGAATATCTATCTGAGGCCAGTTATTGGACAAATAATACTAATAATGTTCTTTAAAAAAAAAAAAAAAGCTAAAAGATAATTGTCACCATTCGATTTGCTGTACCAGATAATGCCAAAACAGGATAATATGGTCCAAATACTCAAATTGACTAAATTTCACAGTGCTGTGTGTGTGTATTAAGGCTGTGTAAAGTAGCTGATGGATGCTGTTGAGCCCTCAGCGGTGTGGTGTGGTGAAGCTCCTGCAGTTAATCTCTTCAGTGTCTGTGGGCTGACATTATGCTCTGTCAATTCACACATCATTTGTTCTCATTTATTTATTTATTTACTTCGATTATATCACAGTTCCTCAGCTACATGAGTAAGCTCAGAAAGTGTTTTGAAGCCATAATGATGTCACAAAAATGTAACTGAATGTATCCGGTGAGTTAGAGAAACACCAACAGTCAAAAGCTTTTTTTTTTTTTTTTTTTTTTTTTTTTTTTTTAGGTAAAAAAAATAGAAGCACAATCTAATAAAAAATGTCAAAAATGGACAAATATTCATGCTGGCTTAAACAAACCAATCATTTTCCAGCTGATCCTGTTGGAGGACGCCTGGAGGGAGCTGTTTGTTCTGGGCATCGCTCAGTGGGCAATTCCTGTGGACTCCACGACTCTCCTTGCTGTCTCTGGTACGTAAAATCCTAAAATCCTTCTATGAGCAGACAGTGTGCGACTGCTTGGTGCTGCATTCTTTTCCCACATGGCGACACACTTGTCTCTCATTTCCATCAACAGGGATGAACACAGAAAACACAGAATCTCAGCGGATGAACAAGATCATGTCTGAGATCCAGGCACTTCAGGAGGTGGTGACCAGATTCCGACAGATGCGGCTGGACGCGACGGAGTTCGCGTGTTTAAAATGCATCGTGACGTTCAAAGCAGGTGTGTAGTTGTCAGCTTCCTAAAAAAAATAAATAAATAAAAAATACTACAAGTTGCTACCTGAAACTATCAGACAAAATCAAAGGGGTTGGCTCAATCTTGAGCGACCTCAGCTTAATCCGTTCCATGAACCTAAACAGACTATGTTTACAGTTCCTACCCAAGGCAGCACTGAATTAAGGAGTTTCCGCAATGCCAGCGCCATTGCTGCACTACAAGATGAAGCACAGCTCACACTCAACAGCTACATCCACACCAGGTATGTGAAAAAGAGACAGACATTACATTGCAAAAATATTTCCTTCTGATGGATGGTGATATTTGTGGAAAAAAACTAATGACAAGAAAAATAGACCTAAAAATTAGTACTTTTAGTACTTTTAGTGTCATTCTATTTTATTAACCCAATGCAATTATTTTAAAACAAAACTGGAAAACTGCTTAAAAATTCATTTGCGATCATATCTATTTTTAAAAACCTTAGTCTGCTCTCCGTCATTTTTAGCATAGGTTGCTGAGAGCCATTGCAGAGCGTCCAAAGAGTCAGTTGTGGCTCTGATGCCGCAGGTCACAGACCCCTGAAACAGAAACTCAACCTCAGTTCATTTGGATGGAGAACCTGCAAAAAATAAAACAAAATAAAATACAGTATCTCTTCATATTTTGATTCATTATCCTAAAACATGAATACATGCTGACCTCAACAATTCCCTTGAAGCTTTGGCTGTCTGCTTAGGATCGCTGTCTTGATGGGAAGTGAACTCTGACCTCAGTGTGAAGTCAGAGCAGCCTCAACCTGTTTTATTTAATGTGGATCGCTGTGTATTTAGATCCATCCAGCTTCCCTGCTTTTTTCTGAAGGATTCCTCAGTATGATGCCGCCACCACCAAATCTCAGTGTGGTTGATGTGTTCAGAATAATTTGCAGTCCCATTTTTCCCACCACAAAAGCATTTTATATGTTGACCTAAATGGTTTAATTTGACCACAACGCCTTTGTCCACATACGCCTTTCTCCCCTTGTTATCTTGTAGCAAACTGCAGGTGAGATTTTCATAGACAGACTGTCTGGTCACCCATTTGTAGAGTGCAATAATATTACTTCTTCTTGTTCTACATTTCCACAAGCTATAAATACAGCTGTTCTGCCTTCACAGATCACCACAGGTTAGAATCTAATCCATCCGAGCCTGTCTGTCATTACTTGTATTATGCAGAATTAACTTCAACCTGATGCATCTTGGTCTTAACTGGTTGTTCTTTCTTAGTGTTATACTAAACAGAACATGTATAAAAGGTGGTTTTAGAACCCTTTTCTCCATTTCAGGTACCCAACTCAGCCCTGCCGCTTCGGGAAGCTTCTGCTGCTCCTCCCGGCACTCCGCTCCGTCAGCCCCTCCACCATAGAGGAAGTGTTCTTCAAAAAGACCATCGGGAACGTTCCCATCACAAGGCTTCTGTCCGACATGTACAAATCAAGTGATATATGAACTATCTGACTGTCCAGAGGCGTGAAAAAGGACTAAGACATCCACCCAGGTCTGGACAGAAGGTCAACTCAACGTAGGTGCAGCAGACGCGGGTTGAAGTTTTCACGGAGCACAAAGTCTTTTTAGGCCTGTAGGCTCCACACTGAAGTAAAGACTCCCAACACAGTCGGATCGCCTATTAACAGTTGCACTAGTTAAGGATTAGGCTCAGAAAATTGCAGTTTACAGTATTTAAATGTCGCCTTAAGACTCTAAAAGAGCGCCTGCCAAGTCCATTTTTAAACAGAAATGCTGTACATTACGATGTCTTTCGAGTGTCTTTGAGACCAATGAGCTTGATGACCAATTTAATCTTGTAATTGCTGTGTTCAGTCCCAGTGGAGGAAACCAAAAAGATGCCCCAACAGTGAGAGGGCCCCGGGTCGCTGTTCCACAATCCAGTGCTGAAACCAAATGCACAAAAAGGGGGCAACGACGAAGAAAATAGACTTTGACGTGAAAACTGTTGCTGTAAAATTATTCGAGGAAGTCATTGCAGAGGCTGCTGTCCCATCCGTCGGTGTGTCCTGCTTTCAGACGCAGCAGCATTTCAAAAATGTCTTTAGGTTGATTTTGTGACGACAGACACTAACATTGGATAAAATAATATTCAGCACTTGGAAATGTTCTTTTGTGGCCTGTGTTCTTTTGAGTTTGCTGTAAATATCCTGAGTTATAACTATTTAGAGTTGTAACAAAGAGAATAAAAGAGGTGAAGACTGAACTCAGCTGGTTTCATACGTCAGATACCAGGAAACAGCAGCAGTTGAAGCTTTTTCGTCTTGTTGCTCCTCCTACACTTGATTATTTTGACCCTTGAAACGACCAAGATACAAAACATACAACTAACAATGCATGACATATCCATTTAATGACATGTCACAATTCAGTATCCTATTACACTGCTCGACACACCAACAGATCAATGCATTTCATCAACTTTCAAGATCTGTCCTGAATATTTATGCAAACAAAAAAAAAATCTTCTGGAGTCAATAAGAGCTGATAAATTTGAATTGAATGCAAAATGTTTCTAATGCAAGAGTAAAACAGGCCCAAATGTGTGTAAGCAGCCTCACTAAAGGCGTAGGCAAAATTTGTAGCTGCTCAAAGGGAAAGCCAAAGGTTTTCTGGTGAAATGAGACAAAACCAGTGTTTGGTGAAGAAATGGTGAGGCTTTCATGCCAAGTAACACTGTGGAAACTTCCAGGCATGGCTATGGTGGTATCATGCTGAGGAATTGCTTCATTAGTACTGGTATATTTCACTGGGAGAAATAACGAACATAGAGAACAAATGGTCATAATTCTTCAACCTTAAAACTTGGGTTTAGCAAACGTGCCAAAAGTTTTTCTTTTTTAATAGAGAAAAGACTCAACATTAAGTTTCTGGAAAGTCTGAGATCTAAACCTTATTGATATTTTAAACACTAGGAAACAAACTCTGCTACTTAAGAGAAATATGAAGCCAGAATTATTTCAGAGTTATTGATGGCTGATCAAATCCTTTAGTTTTCCTGC
The DNA here is from genome assembly GCF_000485575.1 of Poecilia formosa. Taxonomy (NCBI): domain Eukaryota; kingdom Metazoa; phylum Chordata; class Actinopteri; order Cyprinodontiformes; family Poeciliidae; genus Poecilia; species Poecilia formosa. The sequence continues at coordinate 5,485,892 of NW_006799940.1, forward strand.
AACTTTGCCATAAGAGAATTGCACAACTATTTTTAGAGGTGCATGTTTATTTTTGAGCATGAGGGAAAAAAAAAAAAGGTGAGCCATAATGAAGCCCTACAATATGCACATAAGTGATATTTTAGAAGTTACTGGAATTGCGTGTTTAAAGTTCCTTAAAGTCTAAACTTAGTCAAAATGGTTCGTAAGAATCAATAAAAGTGTAAAACGATGTTCATGGTGAGGATAAGTGCTCCGTTATTGAGACTTGAATCCAGCCAAATTGGTAGAATTTATGAATTACATTATAAACATGTATTGATTTAACAGCCATTTTACCTGCACACTAAAATCATTTGACAATAAAAAGCCTTGCAACAGCTGTGCATCATTTGAGCAGACAATTCAAACACTTCACACAAAATGTACCTCTCCTTCTCCAATAAAAACCCTTTGAACAGCCACCACTTCTTAACAAAATTGCATCAAGATTAATTTATTAAACGATAATACAATTTGACGGTTGGTGCGACTGCATGCAAGCACGATGTGGCTCGGACGACAAAATGCACTTTGGCGCGGAGACATTTCACCTGTTTTATTGGAAAAATTTTTCAAAATAAACAAAAATGGCACAGCAGTATACAAATCTCAAAATGCATATTGCCAGTAGAAATACTGCAGTTCTCCCTCTGTGTAAACTGCATGCTAGAAAAAACATGGTGATCATCGGGTTGGTGCTGGTGGACACGATGCGCACAGACACACACATGCATCCTTTTTAAGACAACAACTAAGTGTGGCTTGAAAGTCGAGGTCCGTCGAATATGTGCGAGCGTGTGTGTGTGTGTGTGTGTGCTGGTTATGGAGAGCAATGAGCCAGTCGTTGATGGAGGATGGTGTGGGACATTACACGAGTGTTGCATACAAAGAAGTTTCATTCAACAGTAACATATGAAGGAATATATTCAGGACAAGGCTAAATGATAAATATATAATATATTTTTGTTAGTGGCATCTTTAGACATGAAGAAAAAATATCCGTGAATCACTTTAGACCACAGCTGTGTATAGAACATTCTTGACTTCATTTGGAAGGTCAAAACAGACATTAATCAGTGATTAGCAATTAAACTTACATAGGCAAGAAATAATATCTTAGACATTGTAGGAAAGAAGAAAGCGTCGCCAAAAAGTTTGAGAGACATTTGGAGCAGTGAAGAGAAGCTTTTGGTTGTAGGGCCAAGCAGAGCCATGATTTATTTAATTTTCTCTCAGGCTTGTCTGATTTTGGATGGGGTGTAGTTCTTGTCCACAAACTCGTCCTGTAGAAACATGTGTAGGCAGCGTTCGTTCTGAGCTAGAGGGTGTCCGGCCACTCTGAAAAGAATCGCAAGAGAGATCGTTTTACTCCCATTGAGAGAAGGGCACAGTTATAGGAGACTGAACTGGTCGAGAATGAAAATAATTAGGAATCATTTGAATGGCACTGATAAAAAGCTTGTTGTTTGTGCATCGTTTGCAAAAAGAAAAAAAAATAGTCAGGAAAATCTATTTAAGGTGAAATAATGAATTTGGTAGGGTCAAGGCCATGTAATTCACTGGAACTCGATGGTCAGATGCACTTTATGATTTATGTAGCTGATGAAAAATTTCAGCAAGAAAAGAAAAAAGATGCATACGCTGGGTGACACCATTTATATATATATATTTTTTTACAATGAACAGTATTTTACAAGCCAAACAGTTTTCGAAATACCTCTCATTAAATTGGTCAACGTAATTTCCACTTCAACACCGGTAACAAAATAAAGGTGCATCACAAATTAGAATATCATTGAAAAGGTAAACTAAAAGTAACTAATTCCATTTTAAAAAGTAATTAAAAAGTCGAGTCAAGTGTTTATTTTCTTATTTTGACAGCGGCTTATCGCAAATGTAATGCAAGTGATACATGTTCCAGAAAATGTGATTTTCATTGTATTGCGACATCTGAAGCTTCCAACCTCAGCTAAGGAGAAAGAGAACTTGACTGGAAGAAATTAAAATTTAACGCAACTCCTTTACCCGTTTCACAACATTTCACTCTAGACAGAATCATGCAAGTGCCAATGTAAAGAAATTACATTTCTAAAAATAAAAAATAAAACAAGGAATAATCTCCAAGATCTCCATTAAGAATTTAGTTCACTGCAAATGTTCACCCAAATAAATGTCATTTATTTGTCTGCTCAAATTACAAACAAAAACGTTTGTTTTGTTTGCTTTTGATTGAAAGACAATCAAAAGCAGAGAATTCAAATCAAAGTCAGCAATTATTACAACCGGTTTGCTATAAATTCTTGTTTTTAATGCCATTTCCTTTTTAAGAGCCAATCTGACATCAGGTTTCCTTGAAGGCCCGCTGAGATGACGCACAGCAGCATAACGAGAACGGACCAGTGCACCTGAGACCCTTAAACATGACATTCTTTAAAATGCTAAATCACTCGGAGCAGATCAACACGATAACATTGCACACATGGACTCATCTTAACCCCTGATGGGGAAACATTTGCAGAGAGATGAAACGGCACAGAACGATTTTCAGGTCAAGTACCAGAGAAATGACTGGGAAGGAATTAAAAAAAAAAAAAAAAAAGAAAAAAAAAAAGTAAAAAACCGATCTTGCCTGAACGGATTCTGCTTAGTGAATATGGAAACATTGGCCCAGAGGACAAGAGCAACGAGGATGTTAAACGTAAAAGCCTTTTCAAAGGGGAGATTCGAGCTCTTCTCTCTTACCTGAAGTATAAATTATGTTTAACTGGCGTAATCAAAAAGTGATCGTTCTCCTCTCTCCTCCCTCTTACTTGTTCCACGGCAACAATCATCTTTAGCATTTCAAAAGAATTACTCTTCACAATGCTCTCAATCACAGACTGAACAATGTTGGCCAGTAATACATCTGAACAATAATATGATCAACAGCAGTGCTTCATTTACAGGAAGCAAAGACGGGAGGATGGAGGGGTATAAATCCTAATTACCAAATCATCTTCCTCTACTTTAACATATTTGTGGTTTCTAATTTTCTCAACTGTCTTTACGAGCTTAATATTCCGACAGGAAACACTGGTGCATTTGCACATGAAACAAAGATAATGGCCAAGTCTGCTATCACGGCAAATGATTACAATCACACTGTAACTTTTATTGTTCGGCGTCTGAAAACGAGGACATGCTGGATCAAAAATAAGCAGAGGTGTACACACCATCCCGGGGAACCACGCGCTGTAATTTGAGCTGCAATTAACATAAATTACACATCAACAACAAAACAAATGTGTGAAGAAAAAAAAATGATGTTGTGGGGGTGCACACGCAAGTCCTCTTTTGGTTTTCTTGTCCTTCGCAAGATAATTATAAGAGAATTAAGAAGGATAGCGGGAAAAAGGCCAACCTGTCTCCAAGGGTTCAGTTTGTTAACAATATGAAGAGAAGTGAAAAAGTTGCATGTAGTTATCACACAAAATGTTTCATTGTTCTGCAAAGTTCAAGTACCACCTCAGCTCAGGAAGGAGCTGCAAATAACTGCAGCTGCACAGAACAACTTGTGAAGACTAAATCATTTTAACTTCAAAGCAAGATTAAGAAAAAAAAAAAAGAGAAAAATGAAGACTTAAGAGATATGGACAGACTTACTTGTTGAGAAACTGCTCCAGACCCTGCCTCCGCTCCTCGATGAAAGAGTCATCAAATATGCCATCGTCTCCTCTGAATGGAAGCTGCCTGAAAAGAGCTTTTCCAGGGAGAGGTGGTACGACCACCTTAAAAAAAATTTTTTTAAAAAACAGCCAGAGTTAAAACAGTTACACAAGGCTCCATCAGTTCAATGCTTTAAATTAATGAGTCCAAGACAGCATGATCCGATTCAATATGCTTATAAGAACTTTTCCGAGTCCTCAATCTAAAGCTAAGTTCACAAAGTAGCTGATTGTGACCCAGACTGGTTTTATTTTATTTTTTCACACAGTCTACAAGGCCAAATTCTGACTTTTCACTCCCCGAAAAAAAAAAAATCATATTTGTGCCACTTTCAAAGGTGAAACCAAATCTGATACGTGTCCAATTTTTTTTTCAAAGCATCTGCAGTTTGAACGGTCATGTTGCACTGACATGAGAGGTTGAATACGAAGCCAGAGGCTTAAATTCAGATATTAACAATGGTCAAAATTCACATTCATGAAATTGTGAAAGACGTTTGAGTCACTGTAGCGGATCAAGTCACAATCCCATCACTGCAATATGTGACGTCAACATTCTTCTTCCACACGTGCGGGTCGCTTTGAGGTGGTGGCGTTTAATTAGGTGTTTTTTTTAAAACCCTAATTGCAGCACAAAATTGAAATTTAGCATCAAGACCTAGTGTGTGAACCTAGCCTAAAACTTTTAATATCAAACCCACTCAAGGGTTCAAAACCTCATTTTCTTTCTCATTCTCCTCCATGGTAGGTATGATCAACATTACAGTCTGTTGGCTCTACAGCCGTAAAGATGAACTTGTATGGAAAGCTTACCTTGCTTTCTCTCTCCAGCTCCGCTCTGAGCCACTCAAAGTCGCTGTATCGTCTCCGCACACAGGACTCCTTTAGCTTGAAGATGGGAAGGTTGGTCTGAGGACAAACACAAGCAGAACGGTCACATTTTAAAACACTTATTCCGATACCCGTTTCCTTAGAAGGCTTCCTGATGTAGGAATTCAACTTTAAAAGTGGGACGCTTTTTGCCAACTTAACCTCAAAATCCAATATGGCTACCCTAAGACTACACATATAGAAGGCTGCAATAGTAACATTTGTTTGGATCCTCATTAAATGAGCAGTTGATGTGTTGCTACATTATACGTAATTCCTTAGTGGCTTGTTTAGCTAAGTGTAAAGATCAAGGTCATTTAGCGCAACTTCTTACTTTCCATTTTACAAGTGGAACATCTTTAATTTCTAATCATTCACAGATTCAATTTTTAAAAAAGGGAAAGGTAAATGGGATGCAGCTTAGTCCGTAGTTACGAATATCTAGTGACGGCAAGACAGCCCTTATTGATTAAACTATAATTAGCCTAAATTAATTTAGGGTAAAAGACACTAGCAAGGTAGGCCTGGGTAGAGAACACTAGACGAGACAAAAAGACAACAGAAATGTTGGGTTGAACTTTGGGGGGCAATGGCATGATTGGGAGAAAAACATGGCTGGGTAAGGACAAAAAGAAGTAGGAAAAAAAAAACGAATGAATTCAACTAAATTTAAACTGGACTCAAGGGGAACAGAAAACAAAAGTTCAACTTACATTTCCAACAATCTTTTGCTCACCAAGGTCTTTTTTCCACTCAGAAAGCATACCGGGTTTGTGTGTGTGTGTATTCATGTATGTGAATCCACACGTGTGCGCGTAATTCAAAGTTGCTGTTGACAAGCACTTGAGAGTGAATTTCGAATTAAAAGAGGGAGATGTTTCGACATTGACAGGAGTAGTGAAGCAAACAGCAAATTACAGCACAATGCCAAAGCTCTTCACTAGTCCTGGAGGTACATGGCCATCCTGTGACAATGTACAAACAAGAAGGGAGTGAATGAGCATTTCATGGGCAGGCCACATTTACAGAAGGTCAGAATTCAGGGGAAAGGGGAGAATCACAAAAGCGAAGCAACTGAGCAAGTAGGTGCAGAATGAATGCAGCGCGAGCAGCAGCCTGATCGATGGGCAGGCAACTGTGACTGTGTGCAGCAAGCGAGATGGAGAGTTAACGGTTGAACAAAAGGGAATAGAGGGTACATGTGGTCATAAAGGAAGAGCAAGGGAGCTGGAGAGGCTGGGAGCTGCATCTGCTCAGTGCAAGACTAATTGAGGAGGAGGCAGAGCAGAAGTGGCCTTTTCGCACTCATGGTTTCTCCTTTTAGCACTTTAGCTCCTTATTTCTCTCGATCTGCAAAATAAGTCATCCTTGCGTCACGTAAAACTCCTCTTGTGGAGTTTTAATAAAGAAAATTAAACCTAATTGAATGGCACATTAATGGTAAATCTTGTCGGACATTTTGTGAAATTTTTAATCTTTAATCCAGACTTGGAGTGGTAAAAAGCAGCCCCTCGTTCTATGCTTTGCTTTGCACAGTTGGTCAGGAGTGAGGACCCTTGGTTCTCATTTCCTGAAGGCAAGAACTCTGTTGAAGTTCAAATTTAATCGCTCACATTTGGCCATGACGCACATCGTGCACCAGATTGATCCTGCGAAGAGAAGTGCCGTTCATGTCGATTCAATATTTGGAAGCATGACCAACAAATGGCTTCATTCCCTGCCATTGCTCAACCACAGTCATTGCAGACTACAATTCTAAAGCAGCGCTGAAAATTGGCATCCTTGTTCACAACTCCTCCTGTTTGCTGATTGGCCCAGTTGAATTTCAACCAGAGAAAATAAGTTCAAAGAAAGTTTTAATTTGTAACAAATAAGTTTCTTTTTTTTTTATTTCTCATTTATGCCTCATTTCTTGTTGGTGTATAACAAAAAAAAACAAAAAAAAACTGTATGCTTACAGTATGGTATAATGTGAAAACGTTCCATGGCTATAATCACTTTTGCAATCCACTATATGTTCATCAGTACTATGTCCGAGTTTCAGGACAGTTCTTATTTATTTACACACACAAAACTTCACTTTAAGGTAATGCATGCCAGCCATATTTGATACTTTCTTTGGATTACTCATTTTAAAAAAAAATCATCAAGTTCTTGAGTTTCAACTGTAAATGACCTAGAATCCTCAGTGTCTCCAGAGGGTTTCCAAGAGTACAGTAAAGCAAAAAGGTTAAAGTGACAGTCGCATAAAGCAGACCATTTCTACATGCTGATTAAAAGCTCTGCCACTCCCACTTTCCCACAGAGTTTTTCTAAAACTCCCCACGTCTCAAAAAGCCTTGCCTCTCACTTCAAGTTCTCTCCAGGTAAAGCCATCAATGAGGGCCTCGCTCCTCCTCCTCCTCCTCCTCCTCCTTCTCAGGTCACAGGAGAAGTGGATTATCATAGCTTTATCGCCCCAGTGCTCTAGCATTAACTCTGCACTGCTCTCACCGTGGTCCGTCCCCGCTGCGTCGTGTTACTTCACAGCGTGGAGTGCCACGAAGTTAATCCCCTCCACAACAGATCACAGTTACAGGTAATCTGCCACCGCCGTGACTCTAATCCCATCATGTGCACACAGGAAAACACTTGACCAAACACAAGCGCACACTGACATTTGTAAAGTATGCATGAGATGATGTGCATGATTTGACCAGTGGCTTTGTCGACAATGTAAATGCAAAGGTTTGCAGCCTATTTGTGAGGAAGCTGAAACCAACCCATGCCAAGACAATGGTGGCAGCTGTGAAAGTGGAAGTTACGGAAGTCACCTGGACTTTCGGTTCCCTCACCCCCTCAAACCCAGTGATTAAGAGATTGGCCTTTCGGGACAAGGGGAGGGATGAAAACGACAGAGCTGAAATCTGAGAGGTCTCACTCTCTTTTTCTCTTGCTTGCACAAAACGCTCAGAAAGAGGCGGTGCGTGAGAGTGCCGAGAGTCAAAGATCAGGTTTCCCTGGCCTCTGTTCTCTTCACGGCTGGTTAGAGGTTAGAGCGCGGCTGTCTCAACTTACTGGCCTCCGTACCGATCGGAACACGGAACCAGCCCACCGCCGTTCAGGTTTTAGCATTTCAGTGACCGTGTAAAACATCACACTCGGCCTCTTCGAGTTGCAAGGGAAAGAGGAAAAAAAAAAAGGAAAGGAAACTACGAAAACCAGCCGTTTCCAAAGAGAGAAACACGAGAGGTCATATTTAAAAGCAAAATATATAAGAGGAGCGCGTTCTAAAAAAAGAAGCAGAAAGCTAGCTGTATCTCTGTCAAAGTAGATCTCCTAGCTTCACTTTCAATTATGGGCGTACAAGGTGCAATCTGTGCTCCATAGGAAGAGCATGTGAATCATAATGTGTGGGACACAATGCCTTGGGCTCATTGAAACCGGCCTGAAAAGAGGCAGAACCCTTAAAAAACAGCGCGGCGCTGAAAGAAAGGGGGAGAGTGGACAAAGATCACTCATCTCCAGAGAGAACAGTTCAAGGCCACCATGCATTAGCTTTTAGCAGGATGGATTAAGTCAAGTTTGAAAGTGCGCATCCTAAACCTTCCCCGTGCGCCCCCCTCTTCTCCCCTCCCATATAGTCCCCCTTTCAGAATAATGGCATTAAAAATGGCAACATAATACCATCTCATTGCATCATATTCCAAAATGGGAAAAAAAAAAAAGAGGCTGTGAACAAAAGCGTTGGGGCAACGGGTCTTTTGCTCTCGTCGCTACGTGTACTCTCTCACTCGTTCCCTCGCTTGCCGGCCCCTGTGGCCTGACAGCCTACCCTCTCTCCGACTCGCCTATCTGGCAAAAAGCTGCTTTGTTGCCATAGTATCAACTCCCACTTTTGATACTGTCATTTCAAGTAGGATATGGTAGCCTTGATACAATATGTTCCCTATTTCCATTAAAATAGTTGTCGAAGAGGATGCTGTAGACTTTGGATTACACTTGACTGTGCCTGACAAGCCCCCCCTCACCCCTCCACCTCCTCCGCACACACACACTCCCTGTCTCTCCCCATTTTATTAATGACCAAAGGCCCCCACCCCAGAACTCAAATGAAAAAGAGGGGGGGGAAGGAGAGAGGAGAAGCTATGGGAGAAGAGGAGGGGTAGAAGACCGAGTGAGAGACAGAGCTATAAGAGCCCTTTTATGTACTCTTATCCATAAACAAAGTGAGATCCCAAAGTCCGCTTCCCTGAATGGATGAGATGGGAACCAACTAAAAAAAAAAAAAAAGAAATTTTGGTAACACCCATCACCCCTTCCTCCGCTTCGTACACCCACATCCCAGCTCCAACCTGCGGTTTGCTGTGGGTCCAAACAAAAATACACTCTGTTGCTTGGGAAGCTCCTCCAGAGAGCCAGCAACCAAAAGACACCATTAACACTGAAGAACATGGCAGAATTCATAGAATTCAGCAGAGTAACTCTTTCCATTACAGGCATCAAAAATTGGGGGCAAAAATACAGATATTATTGCTCATGAACCGTTATGAAAAGTTCATTTAAAATTATGAGATGTAAAAGTGGATGAAATTGGAGTAGTAGTTTAAGTTCACTGCTATGCCGTGACAAGAAGAAAAAATAAATATTTAATAAATAATAATAATTAATAAATGTCAATTTAACATTTGAAACATTTTTTAAAAAATCCAGGTGTACTCGTACCATTTTTTTATTTTTTATTTTTAACTGCTCTCAATTTTCCATGAGACTGAAAATGTATGGTTTAAAAAGTTTAGAAAAGTTCAGGAAAACAGGTAATTTTCTAGAAGTAACTTTGCTTTCCTATCTGGAAAAAATAAAAAAAATAAGATCTGGTTTGTTGATTTAAATCACCAGTTTGAAATCAGTAGACAAGTGGCTGAACAACATTCCTCAATGTTACTGCAAATATGCATCTAATCACATGATAACCCAAGCCAAACACCGAGATATAAGCCAAAAGGACAAACTGACAATATTTTACATAGATGCAAAACAAACCTGACAGCTTAATGATAGTTATTGTCAGACATGGGTCAGTTACCACTATCAAAGTTTTAAAATGCTTCAAAACCAATAAAATGTTGACTATGATTGTTTCCACAGTTTAAATGGAGGAAAAAAAAAAAAAGATGCCAGAGAAAGTACCAGGCTGAGTTTTCTCAAGCTGCCCCTTCTTAACACGTTGCTGAGAACTGCGAGTCAGCTTGCTGAAACAGGACCACTACACGTTTTCTCCTCTTGCAAAGAAATTAATCTGTTTGGAAATATTTCTAGTAACAAAAAAACACAGTCATGAGGTGTGTGTTTTTCTGTGGCAGCGCCATTGTCCAAGTAAAGCTGTTAAGCTACAAGCAGCTGTTTGCTAAGCAGCCCACTGAAGGCTAGCTACCTGAGAAAATATGAGCTAATTTAAGCTTATTATACTTGTGTTATGCTATAAAGAGCACAACAGGTTGTCTATTCTATGTAATAACCAGAAGGAAACTAATGTTTATTTTTTGCTAAAACGTTTGTTTATACTACATCCTTTACCGAGTAGTTCCTACAACACTACAGTCCTTCTATTCGACTGCATCACACCGTGAGAAAGTCGTACATGCCTGGTTATTTTTGATGTTTACATTATTACTCCAAACAACAGTAACCATGCAATTAAATAGGCAAATGACTGCACACAGCTGGGAGAGGAACGGGATAGGAGCGGATGAGATGAAGGCTGCTGGAGAGGGGTGGCTTTCTGCCCTCCCATGGGTAGGGGGTGAGGATGGGGAGTAAAAGCTCCAGCTCCCCCACATCCCCAGACCATGGCCCGTTTCATTCTTCTCTTTTCTCAATGAGGGGATTAAGCAAGACTCTGTCAGTGCGGCCACAAGGACTCTCTCAATTTCGGGGTGACTATCAGGACAGTGGTGAGAACAGGAAAAACAGTTAATAGAAGAAACTGTATATCCTAGCAGAGGATGCTGCTGCTGTGGTAGTCTAAAAGAAATCAGACGAAAAATGGAAGAAAGTAAAGAAGCAAGAAAGTACAAAAGAAATACTATGCATTCCTGGCTAGGGCATTGTGGCTAACGCTCTTAAAATGCTGGAGATGGAGTGAAAGTGTCTCCAAAGAAAGCTAAAGAAAGGAGAAGGAGAGAAGCAAAGCTAAGTTGACACCACGTTTATTGAAAAGTGAGAGATGCGCCGCTTCTTCTGTGGTTTTATGCAAAGGAGGGTCACACAGGGCTATGAGGTGCACAATAATGCTGATTACACGCATATGCTAATTATAACACGCTAATCAAGTACAGTAGCCTTATATTGGAGGCTAATGCCTGCAGACAGCTTCCATCCCCTTAAATTCATTTCTTTAAGAAACAGTGGAAGCTATAAAACAGTTGAAGGCTGGTAGCCAATCTAAACGCTTCAGGTCACTAACTACAGGGGTGTCAGTCAACTGAAATGACAAGCTAGAGATAAAAGATGAGGCAATCAGACGAGTCTTGTGACTGCCAAAGAGTTTTACACTAGCAGTAAAAAAAAAATAAAAATATGAAATGTGAAACCGTCAAGATTAAACGCAAATCAGCAACAAGAAATGTCTTTCATTTGCAGAAAATGGTTTAATAGCTGAAACAGTCGTATTTTGTCTCTCAGACATAAATATTTGTCTTAGTAAAGTTTAACGAGGCCTGTAGCCTACATTAAATTAAAACAGGCTATTTAATTTTAAAATTTGGATAAGCAGTTGAGAAAAAAAAAAAGAAGCTTTTTTCAGAGTCGTTTCTGCTGAAGATTTTAACAAAAGCACAATGTCTGTCATTTTTGACACCACTTAGTCCAGGGCTAGAACTTTTAGGATATGCTGTTGCCATCGCAATGTAGGTTGCTGCCCTCATTTTCCTCATTGCTCATTTCTGTTAATCATCAAACCATTAAAGTAGATGGTGATGGATGAGGGCAGGAAAGATCTCCTGTAGCAGTCTGTATTACTGCTACAGTAATAGCAGAGGCTTTGGAGAAGCCTCAGAGTGTCTGACAAAAAACACACTGCTGTAGTCAGACAGTCCCATGAAGAAGATGGTCAGAGTTGGCCATAATTGTCTTGATTTTATGTAAAATCCACCATCATCGCCATAGGTCAAAAGCCAACCGACTCCAACTAGTGTGGACTGCTTTGGTCTGGGTCACCAGGAGGTCACCACATTTGCAGTCAACGTTTCGCAGGAACATTTTTTAAAAGATGAATTTCCCTTAGAACTGCCTTAGGCATTTCTAGCATAGTTTCAAAAATGTGTCAGAAACATTGTTGAGAGAATTAGGTCCATTTGACATAATAGCGATAGGACCAATTTTCAGTTTTAGCCTATTTTCCACTTCATAGGAGACAGACGAGGCATAGAATGCTTTATTTCCTCCTGTGGCCCAACTTCTTCACAGTTCGACATGTGCATTTAAACATGGTATGCTGCTTTTGCTTTGACGTCATCTCAAACCAATTAGTCCACGCCTTTGAATTGTATGTTTTCTGTGATCAACGTCCTAACTTCACCATGTAGTATTTCCCTTAGCGCAAAGGGCTACCATAAAATTTCTGAATATCGCATTTGTAAAACAAATGAAGACAAATGGAAGGAAAGAACTTCTCCGCAAGTTTGACAACGGAGTTGCAGGAAGGAAATGCGTAGTAGGAGGTATGGAAAAAAGTGGAGAATCTGTCAGCAAGCTGCATCCTGTTTGTAAGCGCAAGAGGAACTGACTTCACCAATCAAAGCCACCAAATTCAATAGTGATTAGCACTGCAAAGTGCTAATCACTTGGACGAATGTGTTTGTTACCTAATCTGTCCAAGACTTTGTGTAATACTTAATTAGTTAGACCTAGGCAGAGAAATGATGTGCCGAGTCTTTTTCATGAAATACTTTTAAGGGTATTCAAACTGAACATCAGTCACGTAGACCACTTAGTGCGACTATAATTGTTATCTATTTATTGCAGTCATCATGGGGTGTGCCTTGAGTTCCACTCAAGCACGAGTCAAGTTTATGATGAGATTTTGTGGCGGTGTTTTTTTATTTCAAAACATTATTTTACTGCTACTAATTACAGATATAAACCTTGTGTTAAGAATAACAGCGCTGAACTCTAGAGAAATTGAACAAAAGCAAACATTTCACTTCACTATCTGAGTAGGTAGAATGTTTCTATAAATGAAACTGAAATATTAACTTAACTATTAACTGTTTTAATGAAGAGAACGTGTAAAATCAGTTTCTAGAAGCTCCAGATCTAAGACTCTGTGTTTTTCTTTGACTAGTTTTATTTTTAGATCGGTGCTTTATGAGCTTCCCTCTGCAGACGAGCGAATTCAGGTTTCATTTCAGTTTTCATATTGTCCAATCTTGCTTATATTTTAAAATATTTTTTAAAACTTCGGATGTACGCTAACCCTAGCTAACAGTGCCTAGCATTGCGTAATTAAGGTAATATCTGATAAACCCAGAAGCCACACAAATATTGCTAACAACCAAACACTTTTTATTCAAAAATAATACCAAGGTATGCAATTACTTTTGAACTAAGTGTAAACATTCACGATTTTTCCTCGATGACAACACTGATGTCAATTATTTATAACTTTGACTAAAAGGAAAAGCCAGGTCAGCTAGCTTGTGCAGCTAGCTAACAAGCTAACGTCACTAGCACTTGTTAATGCAGCCTCACCTTCAGCCTGACTTCGTACGTCGTATATCTGCCTCTCCCAACCCCGACAGTCTCAGGATTGCTCACATCAATCTCTAGAAAATTACTCGGGGGTCCATACGCGTCATTTAGGTTTTGGGGCTTAGTGTACAGCCTTCTCGTATCAGCTATAGCATCAGCCATTTCTCCCTGTCCTCCCAATCAGCTAGGGATACTGTCAAGGCAGCCGCAACACGGATATGTACTTAATGTTTCGGTTCTTCAAAATAAAATACCTGGAACATAGTACTTCCTTCTACTTAAACAATTTATTGGGATAAAACTTGGAAAAGTTTTATTATATATATAATATCACTAAATGTTTAGGTTTCTGACATTATTTATGTTCAATTACTATTTTAGTATATTAAATATCTGCTATGTGCTTTTATGTTGAATGTGCGTTACGTAAATTCTGCTACACTCTAACAGATTGTACTTCCGATCAGCTGAGGTTCAGCTGACGAAGCTCAACCACTTGTTTGAAGCTCTGCTTGTTTACGACTCGCCAGCGGGATTGTTGGTTTAATTAATCATTGTCATCATTAGTAGACAGAAGACAAAAATGTCCAGTTTGATTATTTTATAACTAACTGGAATATTAAACTTTGTGTTTAAATACTTATGCCAAAGCATTGACTGTAGTCAATGTTTTGGTTCTACTCACTTCAACGATAGACCGATGCATTAGTCACTCAGTAAGTAGTTTTATTATGAAATACTTTTTTTTTTTACTCTTCCTTGAATAATTTCTTGGATGGCAACTTTTCACTTGAGTTAAAATTATTCAAGTGAATTTTAAGTAATTTTAATAGTTGTGTATGCAGTTGTATGCAACTTGCATACAACTGTATGCAAGCTGTGCAAAAACGTGCATACAGTTTTTGCACAACAGTATGCAAAAACCTGCGTACAGTTTATGAACATGTATTGAAATTAAAATTGAATTAAACAACTTCAAGATGAAAACATTAATCTTTCCTGGAAATATTACTAAAACTCAAACTTCATAATTTTCATAAGGTACAATGATAGCATTTTTTTTTCACTTGGGCTTTCTGAAATCCTGAAATGCTACTGAAATTTACAATTTAATACAGGAAGTTGAACTTGCTGGAAAAACAATAAAGATCTAGTATATCTTTTTATCTTCTTCTTTTAGGACCACCTAAAAGAACAACAGGTTCCTCTTACAATAGTTGTAAAACGAACCTTTTAAAGTCATAAACATAAAATTATTTATTAGGTGGACAATATAAATGAAATAAATTATTTTTATATTTTTCATACATAATATGAATCTGATAATAATAGTAATTTACTCAATAGTAATTTGCTAAATTTATTTTTATAATATAGTTATCTTTTGATTTTTTTTAATCCGTTGTATTTATTAATTTATTTTTTGACAATGTTACAAGATACAGTGTTATGTGTCTCAATAAAGTTGCAGCGCTTTGAAGCATCATGGCGTCCTACATGGTTCCAGCCGTCGCTAAGTCCTCTGCAGTGTTTTTGTTGACAAAACGAGCTCAATCTGTAAATAAAATCTGCCGTCTTCCACGGAGTGTCACCGCAGAAGGTAAGAGTTCAGTTGGTAATTTCTAAAATGTTTAATGGGCTTGTTTTTGATGTCTGTACAAACTTATAAACATTGTAAAGTTATTAATGCAGTCACTGTACTTTGAAGGTCCCAGGTGTTGGGGGTTTTTCTGTCTCTCCGTGTCGTCCCGCTTCTCCTCCTCGGACACTTCAGCTACAGATCTTCGTGGCTCCGGTGACATTGTGGATCACTTTGAGCGGCTTGTGCAAAGTGGCTCCCTAAAGAAGGACGCTCAGCAGAAATATGTTCTCCAGCGGCTGGCTCTATTGCAGCAAACCTTAAAGACTTACACTAACAGGAAGTACCTGAACCCTCTATCAACACAACACTACAAAGATCACAGCAGGCAACCTCAAAATGATGATGCCACAACAACCAAAACGGTAATTTAACTGTATTGCTGTTATGTGTGTCAGATTTACAGCTGAGCATAACAATTTCATAATATGAGTTAAATTATTTACTGCATTAACACAGTACATATAGGGACAATAATTATTGTCTGTGCATAATAGTATTTATTGCAGAACCATGGTGCTGCTCCTTTTAATTTAGTAAGATGCTTCTTATAAAATCACATTTGAATAGTATTTCATACAGTGAGACAAGTAACAAGCAGTTTGTTGGGTTATATCAACAATCATCAAATTCAATAAATTTCAAATATTCCTCTTCTCTACAACTTCTCTCCTCATCCAGCTACTATCAATGAAATTGTATAACAGCAATATGCCTAAAAGGTCAATGTAACTATATAGAAGCAGCATGCTTACTCACCAGTCTCCATTCAGTTTCCATGGTAACCAAATGTTATACTGGCTGATTGGTGGAGGTAGTCCATAGTACTATTACAGGACATCTTGAAGCAGATGCACTGCGTCTCTGTTTGGATAGAAGAGCAGATGTGTTGCTTTTGAGATGGTTATGAGCAAAAACACTGCAGTTGTACACACTGGGTCTTTGAAGACTTTTTAATCAATGCTATTGTCCAGGAGACAAACATGGCAAGTCTTAAATTTTGGTAGACCCTGAACAGGCCCTGCCTGTCACAGGACGAGCAAATGAACCTAAGATGCACATCCTCCCATAGTTCAATGCTATTTGGAATGCCAGTCGCCTTTTTAATGTGGTTTAATGGAGATTTAGAAACTGGGTGTCCTCAAATAAATTATGCACATATAAAAGATTAGCACTTCCAAGGAACAGAATACAAACATGTATCTCTATTTCATTTTTGTTAAGATTATTTGAAGTTTATCCATTATTTGATACAAAATTTCAAAAATACAGCGTTAATATACTGCTCTAGAACGTGTACATCATGTTAAAGTCAGCATCCCACATCTTGATTTGACAGCCTTTCCTCTACCTTGTGTGGTTTTGTCTTATCCACAGCCCTCTTCAAGTGACGCCTCTAGTTTAACTGTGGATGTTCTGGATGTTTGCTTAAAGTCAGTGTGACAAATAAAATATCCATCTTGAGCATTCTAAGCAAAAACATTAAGGTTTGGGTCAGAGTTGACAAGTATTTGTAACTCTAAAGTTACCCTAGATCTTGAAGTTGCTACTACATTGGCTCTCTGCCACAATTCTGAGCTTTGTTGAATTTAGCATAGGCCAGGTAAACTACTAAATGCAAAGGAAAACCTGTTCTAACCTGTTCTTCTTTTAGAAATTCTTTGGAGCAATAAGATATGAAAAGGTATAATGTCTGTGCTCTGTAGGAAATGACACTAAAGCCAAATGCTTTTAAAGAAAATCAGAGAGTGAGTCTGTATGTCGAGGGTTTTAAAAGCGGGACAGATTTCCTTTGAGAACTTCAGTTTAGACAACTGATGTTTTAAAAGTTGGGAGAACTACAGTTGACTGCACTGTATTCCAGTGATGGCCATGGGGTTCAGGTCAAAGGAAGGGTAGGGGTCTGGGAAGTTTATTGTGCGTGTGAGTTATGAGCGGCATAATGCAGGGGGTTGTTGTTGTTTTTAGGTCAGAGGAGCTGACTGTCTCCTATTTGGTGCTGGGAGTCTCCTTTTTTTTTTTTGCATGTTTTTGTTGGTGGGCTGGCACAGACACACAGGGTTAGGCAGAGATTTTGGAAGGCAGCAGGGCAGGCCTCCTGCTGGGCCTGTCCCGGCACCCCTCTCGCTCTCTCACCGTCCCCATGCAGTAATGAGGGGATCCCTATTGTTTGGGCCATTCTTGTCTTTTTTGCTTTTGATTTGAGCTTCTGACAAATGCTTTGGTGTTAGGCTATCAACACCAGTGCAGACTGCCCCACCCGTCACCCCTCTCCTTTTGCACCTTATTTCTTGCTCTGTCTGTCACACACACACATTCTCACTGACTGCGTACTTATGCAATTATTCCAGTTTAAATCAGGTCATACCACAGTCCTTCGGTGTCCGTTCTCTGTGAGAGTGCCGCCATTGTCCCCACTAACTGACCGAGTCTGTGAGGAGAGTACACTTGACTTAATATTGACCCAATGTGGCGTGGTTTTGCGGATGGTTGACTGACAATGGACTATTGTTTAGTCCGAGCCGCCCTCTTTAAGTCGAACGTACAGTGTAGAGTCTCCTGCATTAAAGTTAAGCCTAACTTGGACTCCTACAACCTCCTCTCTGATGACTCTGGTGTGAAATGCAGCATCTTTGGCTTAAAAAAAATGGAGTAATTTAAAAGGTAAGAAGGTCCATGTCCTGCATTTGAACTTTTCACTCATGTGCCAGTCTGTATCGTCCACCAGGAGGCTAGACTGGCCCGTGGAGCTTAGCTAGACAAAGTCGCTGAGGGAGAGCCTTGTCCTTCTCCACTCTGCCGTGGCAGAATGGCTACCAGCCACCACTGACAATTACCCCGCCATGCCGGAGGGCAGTTTGGGAAGTCAAGGAGAAGTCGCACGCTGTTACGCCATAGCAGAAGGGAAAGCCTTTTGGTCTTTCAGTTTTTCGTGACGAGTTTAGGAGAAGCTTTTTTTGGGGGAGGGGGAGGGTGGCAATCAAAAGAGGAGGGAAGAAGCAACAAGTTTAGGCTATTAATTTAGGTTTCCATCTGCCGTTGCTGCCATTTATCAGAGTCAAGTGCTCCTTGTGCTGTGGGGACCAAGTGCATCTGGACTCCAAGTACCATCTTCATGAAATGGTTTCTAAATTAAACATTAAGAGGACAGTTCTTTCCATTTAGAAAGAGGCATTTAATCCCAAAGCAGTTCGTTATTGTCCGGTCACAAAGATGGAGATAGCACAACGGCAGCATTCCTAAAGCTTATAATTTAGCCATCCACAGACTTATATGAGCTATAAGTAAATTTTGTTTATGAACAAACTGATGGCAGATACATTTACACGCTTCGTTCTCCTTTGTGATAGTTGGCTTTCTCTTGTACTCTCAGATCGGTCACACAGAAGATGGGTTTTTTTGAAGCAAAGACCTTTTTGATAATAAGAGGCAGGCAGCACAATGACTTCCAGCAGCACCTCAATGCTACAGTACCGTATCACAATTAGCAGCGCTAAACGGGCCGTGCACACAAGTCCACTCCATCTCATACGGAGCCTCATCCAGACCTCTCCGTTTTGTCTGACAAATCCCCCCATTGTTCCTCTGATGATGCTTTTCTTTCGTGGGAACCCTGGCTTGTCTTGTTGATTAGATCCCCTTTGTCTTCGTCTCCTGCAGCGGGCCAGTCTGGATCATATGAAACCTCACACTGTAGTGCTGGCTTTATGCCTTGGCGTACCTTGTTTATTAAATGATGCTTTAGTTATATTCTGAAATAGGGAGTTTGTTACTGTTTCGCACCGTATGAGACGGTATGTTAGGCAAAAATCAAAACATCTCAGTACTTTTAGTCACAAGAGAAAAATGTAGCTGCTTCCAATTGGTAGAACAAATGAATTATTATAGATATTCTAATGCTATCTTTTAAATGTATTTTAATTATGTAAATACTTTGTCCATAAACTTAAGTAGAAATGTAGAAAAATATATCAAAATTTAATAGGGATTTTCAAGTTCCTGCAGAAAATATTTTGCATAAGTAAGGAAAAGGTTAAGTTGCTTTCTTGTCAGCCAGCTGACCGGTAGTGTGCAGTAACAGGTGGGGAAGCGGGAGAACAGAACTAATCACTCTGGCGTTTGCTCTGGCATCTTGCTAGGACTGTATTCCATAAAATGCAAAGTTTTCAAGGTGGGGTATATTTAATCTCAAAACATGGGTTTCATACATATCAGAACTTTTGGGGGATTTTGAGTTACCACAAAATATTGAAGCACTTGAAATTCAAAAAAGGGTCCATTTACAGCATGTCTGGCCCTTCTGTATCAGAATTTTAAACTCAACATGTGAATGTTAACTTGGAAATGATGTAAATTCCAAATGTATTTATTATTCAGTTTACTTTTTGTAAGTTAAGAATTTTAATAACCTGATTTTATTGGTCCTCTCTTAATCTGTGAGCTGCTCTAGATCTTGAAATACAGTCAGTCTTACTCAGTCCAGATGCCAAAATACATTCCACACTTCTGAATTAGAAACCAACTTCGTCATTGGGTTTGTTGCAGGATGGGTAGGTCATGTGGATGATAAAAACAAAATTAAGTTCAATGTTTGGCACTCGGATGATGAGAAAGTTGTAGAAAACTGTAAAAAGAAAAGTAAAAAGTAAAAAAGAAAAAATTTGATAAGATTATTATTCCAATTTATACATACAAATAAGCTTCCAAAATCTTTATCTGCTTTTTTTTATTTAACTCAAGAACTGCATCAAAGTACATGTTGTTATTTACAGAGTGAATAAAACCTTGGAGCTTTTAATTTAGATGCATCTAATAACCGGAGAAAGAAATCTGACTATTCAGTTCCACCAATCCAAATTAAGGGAAAAAAAATTGACCTATTGACCAGTGAATCTGAAATTAAATTTGATAAGTAGTTAATACTTAATTCAAACAGGATATTATTAGGGTGATAGCTGAATGTTTTGAAAACTATCAGAGACTAAAAACTTAGAATAAGTGCATCTCATTGTAAATGCTTTTAAAACTGTCTGTAGTGCTGTGATGGCCAAGACCTTCTTATGAAGGAGTGTTCACTGGTTACAAATTATTGTAAAAGCTGATCATTAACTTTTTTACCCCCCACAAATAGGAACCTCCTCCACAACAACCACCACCACCTAAGGGTCTCTATATATACGGAAATGTTGGTAAGAATCTGCATCTGTGTTATGGCTTAATCAATAAAACAAACCATCTTTGTTGTTGTTTTTTTTTTCTTTTTACAACTGACAAGTTTGTTGTTATTACCAAGTCATTATAATCTCCTACTTTCTCCAATTTTGTGAACCCTTCAGGCTCAGGGAAGACCATGCTCATGGATTTGTTTTACTCCCATGTGGAAAACAGTTGCAAAAAGAGAGTCCACTTCAACAGCTTCATGTTGGATATCCATAAGAGTAAGCAGCGACTTCCTTTTCCTCATTACATTTTGACTTTGATTTAATTTTTTCTTTCTTCTTAAGCTCATAGTGCATTGGCGAGCCTATATTTATCCATCTGTTTGTCCCCGTGCTAATTGTCTGCCATTATCCATCCAGGTGAAATTACAGCTTTATTCAGCGCCGTCAGTAGTTTCGGCTGTCGACGCAGGTGCGCTTTTAAGATTTTCCTGACATTTGTCTTCTGCTTAAAGGGATCCACCGCAGGAAACAAAGCCTGCCGAAGCGAAGGCTAGGGGAAATGTTCAACTATGACCCCATATCCCCGGTTGCCATGGAGATCAGCAGTGAGATCTGCCTGTTGTGTTTTGATGAGTTTCAGGTGAGCAAGTGCATTACAGACATTGTTTTAATGTGTGTGCTGAGAGATAATGTGTTTGTTCTAAAAGGCTTCTTAAGAAGTTTACCAGACGATAACAACTATAAATATTAATCTTTTACATCAAGTCATTATTAAGATAAAAATAAAAAGCTATCATACAAATGAATGTACTGCATGAGAATTATTATATACGCCGGAGGGATAAATATGTATTTCTGGACTTTTGTAACATAATAGCCACAAACTTAAATACGTTTTGTTGTGATTTCATCTTCTAGACTAACACAAAGTAGAATTTTTAAAGTGGAAGGACAAGATCAGCGAACAAACAGAATCATGAAAATCAATGAACACAGCATGGATATAAAGTTCATAAAGCAAGCTTTGAGAATCTCTGAGAATTATGTTCAGTTCATTATTAAAAATGTAAAAAGTATAGCACAATTACCATCCTACTTAATTTGACAGTTTGAGCAAAGGAAACATTAATCAGAGCAGCAGCCAGGAGGCCCATGGTAACACTTCAGTAGATCTACAGTCATGCCTATTACAAGACAACTATTATCAGTGCCTTCCACAAATCTGGCAGTCATAGAAAAGTCTTATTTGCAGTTTGAAAGCAATCTACACAGAAACCTGTGGAAGAAGGTGCTTTGGTCAAATGAAACTAAAAAGTAAACTTTTTGGCTTACTTGTGGCAGAAAACTAGCAGTTTGTGCTGAACTGCTAGACTAATTGCCATACTGAACACGCCATCCATAGTGACACGTTTTAGTGGCGGTGTGGGGAAAACGTCTCCGAAGTGATTGGGTAATAGATGGAGCCAAATTTGGAAAGTGACTTGAGAATGAGCCAGAGGTTCACCGTCCAGCAGGTCAACAACTTTAAACATGCAGCCAGAGCTACAATGGACATTTTTGGATCAAAGTGTTTTCGTTAGAAAGTCTAGACATAGAAGCAGCTAAATACAAAAGCATTCTATGCTATTAAGTTTATTTTTGTTAAAAAATAAAAAAGAGAAACTATGCATCCTTTGTCTTTCTTTTTACAGTTATTGTTACTTTACAATGAAATGATTGTACAGTAAGAAATGAAAGAATGAATATTTGTATCAGAAATGACACTTTTTACCAACTACAACCAAGTAAATACAGGGTTTTGAATTGTTTTAACCATGTCTTTAATTCAGAGGGAAGAGTGATCCCTATTTTCTTGTTGATTCTTTTTGTTTAACTATCTTTTCAACTTTGCGATATTGGACTTAACAAAAAAGGCAGAACTGGGGACACCTAGTGGTTACCCATGAACATAGCAGAAATTTCACAAGGCACAGATGAAAGTTCTTAACAGTACATCCACCACGCTTGAGTATTTTCACTTGTGTCTTTATGTAGCCTTTATGTATATGTCTTTGTGTACTACAGTGTTGGCTTGCATAACTTCTAAGTTTTTCCTGTGGGTGTAAAGAGCACCTTCAGTCATTAGTGATGCAGAAATTCTCATTATTCTATCCTTTGGTGTCAGACGAGCCAGTCTCGACTGAAGCTCTCCCTATTCTCTGTGAGGTTGGTTAGTCATCCTGCTGCAGCAAATAAGAGTGCACATTTCTGTTTTTCCATCAGCCGAGCCAAAAACACATCCTGCTCCTCTCAGTGATATCATTACACTTAATATGGGGGTAGGTCAGAGGTCACCCAAGGTGGAGTTGCTCCCTCAAATAACACCATGTGTCTGCGAGGATCAAGAGCGGCTCCTTTTCATGCACTTTTTTGAGCCACGGCGCTGTTTGCATGCTCTCATTGATTTGTTTTGTTCGCCTTCGCCTGGCTTCGCAGTTTCCAGTTCGTCAACTGTTGCTACCAGTGAATGGAGGGGAAACAAGCAGACATGCGTTGTTTGGGATGCATAAACAAGAGGTTGAGGAAGTGTGTGTGTGTGTATGCATGTGTGTGGTTTCGGGGCCCGTACCAATCAGCATCCTCCTCCACTCAGCCATGCAAATGAGGCTCCGGGTATCAGTCGCGCTCTCCTACTTCCTTAAGTGAGTGGAGCTAGAAAGCGACTGGCGGTGGCGGGTCAGATGGATCTTATCCTCTTAAATGCTAATGACATTTCTCCATTCTCTTCATTAGCTCTGTGCCATTATCAGTAATTTGTAGCCCCCCCTCCCTCCTTTCTCTCTGTTTCTCCTAATGAATACTCGCCCGTCGAGAGGTCCGAGATGGAAAGACGGGAAGACGGCGAGAGAGAGGAAGAGGAAGACGATGCTTGAGCAGCATTGTCTTATGGTCTCTGTCACAGTGCAGCCTCCGTTGGTGAAATTACTCATAGGTTGTGTACATAAAGAGGTGTAACATCAAAAGAGGCTTCATTTGGCACCCGTGTGCCTCGCTACAAACTGACACACTTGAGTAATTGGCTGCTCATTTAAATTTCGCCAACGACTAACAGAGATTGCACCATTATTTTTGTGCTCCACAAGTGCCACATCGTTCCCCCTCCACCCTTCTCATTCTGTGGGGATCCATTCTTTCTCCCCCTTTCTCTCTCTACTCACCCAGCAATCAATATTGCCCCTCATACCGTGACCATGTTGAGGGCACATGAATAAACAAATCCATGCAGTATAAAAGGTCATTTTTAAATGATTCTTTTGAAATGAAAATAAAATCCTGCGGTCTCAGCAAACACGGGGGCCCCTTCAGAGAGACACAGAGCCTTGGCTTTCTGTTGATTCTCATTACGCTCACTCACAATCACTGGCTCGCGTGTGCACGCTCTAATTTGATGCCCTTAGCCACCTCTTCTCAGCAAAATCAAGGCTTTAACACAAATGTTAATCAAGTATTGGCAAGGGCAGTGGAGCTAATATGCAAAAGCAGAAGACTCTTCAGAGTATGAAAGGAGGCATATGCTGTGGGTATGGCAATCAGAAGTGCCTGTTATTTACAGGAAAAATAGGTAAGGGGAGAGGGCGGTGCAACGGACACCTGCTTGCTCATGTTGCAGGCCAGCGTCTGGATTCAGCGACTTGACTAGCAGGAGTCTTCACAGAGTTACAACATCCGTTCTTTGAGACCAGGAGTGTCCCAAAGCCCCAAAGGGCACAGCAAACACGTCCAGGTCTGTCTGGCTGCACAGACCCAGTCCAAATTGAAGGGCTTCATGCAAAATGCTATGTGTTACAGAAAACTAACACTGTGCATCACCCTGATCATATACAGTGGCTTCACCATAATATGGAGATGCTTTTAGAGAAGCTGGTTAGACTTTATAGGAAGATGGATTGAGCTAAACAGGGCAAGCCGACTGCCAGGAAGTCTGTTGGAGATCATGGTATAGGTTCAACCACTCTGAACCTACTGCCAGAGCTTCAGTGAAATAAATAATTTGTATCAAATTCTATTCATGTGATAAAGTGAACCCGTCAAAATTTTAAAAAGACTTGGTAAGACATGGAGAGTTGCTGGTGAATTCTTATTTATAAAGACAAACAGGCAAACACTTCTTCAAACATTGACATGTGTTAGTCTCATATGAATTCCAAGAGATTTACTTTGAGGTTTGCAGTTGTAACAACATGTGAAAAAGCTCAAGAAGTAAGAAAACTTTTCATAATTTAGTGTAAAGATTGAAGATTGTAAAACCAACTTCAGACAGCTTAGTCACTTTTGGAGAACAATTATAAAATCTGACCTTTCTTCAGTTGGTTTTGCATAACTTCTTGTTCGGAAGCAGCAGCAGACTTTCTAAATCCTTTTTTGAGATTTGTTTTCTTTAATTTTAAAAATATCATATATGATGAGCCTCAAATATTTGTCATTTCAGAGTATTAAACCTACTTCTTTCTCGCTTTTGAGTTTCTGACAAATCAAAGCCCTTACTCAACTTTTTTTTATATATATCATATTCCTGAGATTAGAAAAATACCATTTAGTGAAATACCATATTAAGACAATCACTTATTGTCTAAAGATTGCTTTCATGTTTTTATAAGTGTAAATGCAGCATTTCAATTGATTTTAATCACAATTGGCAAAAGACAGATCTGACTTAATTAATTTTAGTCCATTCTGAACTCTCCTCAGTCAGTCATCATGTTTAATCAAATGAGTTTAATACATGCTGCTTTGACTACTGGCCATCACACAGTACCATGATTTCTCCCTTTATGGATGTTCAAAAGAGTAACATAGGTGGAAAAGGGAGAGATGAGAGAATAAGAACAAAAGTGAGAGCACTGGATTACTAATAGAAAGGTCAGAGCTCTTCATTTAACAGCCAGCGACTCATAAATGTCCTTGCGTCAGTGTTTTTCATCGACCTTTGTTCATTGAGGATTCATGGAAATGATGTAGATGAAAAAGGCAGCAGACAGTTGAATTGGGTTTATGTATTGTAACTTTGTGTGACCTTGTGTGTGTAGCTCACCCAGCACACAGAGGCACACATGTTTCATATTCTTTTATAAGACCCCCTCTTTGATAGAGGCTTTGTTTGCAATCATGACCCCTGCTCTGACTAATATTGCTCTGTTTTCATGCTTCTTTTCTTCTCCTGTTTTCGCTCTTGCATCCTGTCGCTCCCCTGTCTGCTCACTTGATCAGCTCAGATCTGCTGCTTTTCCTCTGCAGAAAACCGCTCTGTGACCATTTTGCAGTCAGTTCAAGTGGGTTAGGGATGTGTGTGCGCGCGAAAGTCTAAGCGGCCTTGATCGGATAAAAAGGACTGAATGAGAGCACCTGAGAGAGACTAATAAACATGAAGTGTTGACGGCTTGATTTGACATCACACGCAAACACAAACATATACACATGCGTGTGCGTGTGTGTGTGTGTGTGTGTGTGGCATGAAAAGGCAGACTGCACTGAACCTGAACACTGCTCTCCTCCTCTCTGCTTCTCTTCTCTCAGGTGACTGATGTTGCTGATGCCATGATCCTGAAGCAGCTGTTTGAGGCACTGTTCAAAACCGGAGTGGTGGTGGTGGCCACCTCTAACAGACCCCCAGACGGTATGATAAAGTACATTTAACATGAGCTTATAGATGTTTATTATCTATGTGTTTGGTGTTATTTGTTAATAAGTGGTCATGGTATGAATTCACATGTTTTTTTTTTTATAAAATCTTCAATCCTAATCACACGTTTTTCATGCTTCTACTTAATTTATTTTTATACTATGCAAATGTTGCTGCTGTATTCCTAAAAGAGCAGTATTTAGTGTCATAAATACAAATGCTCTGTCGTACTGAATGACAGTGGCTTCAGCAACATTTATAGATTCATCATATTATATCTTTATTTATCTGATCTGTTATTAACACCTTCCTCAAGGAGGGAGTCAGTTTGGAGAAACTGCATGATGCAGTCTACACCTGTCTTTCTTCTTTTTGACACCTGGAAAGTAGCCAATACAGCATTCTAGCCTAAAAACAAGATCCTCGTTTGTTTTTCTTTACAGTTTTGACTTTGAAACTATTTTAACATGAGGAAAAATCTCATTTGAAATTGGCCTTTCTCTAGCAATTGGCTCAGTTAAGTGAGGGAATAAGTCTGTCTTTTTTTTTTAAGCTACAGTTAACGTTTTTCTACTACAGGTAATTACTGTTGGTAACAACGCCATAGCCTAGTTCAAACAACCACCATATAGTGTAAATATGCACATTGCAAAGATTTTTACATTTTTACTTACAAAGTAGGTTTGTATGTAAGCTACAAAAATAAAAAAATTGCTTCAAATACGTTCTATACTTTTTGGCTGAACATTATAATACATGATAGTGAGGGTCCAAGCTCGGATCCATGATGGTTTTTTTAAATCATTCTATTGTCTTAGAGGTGAATTTATGAACATTTAGAATAATGTGCTGGTTTTCTGTGATCCATGACCCCCTAGTATGACAACTAAATCTATGCCAGCAAATTTCACTCCATAATTTTACAGAAGTGCTGAATACCCTTAATGCATTCAAGCCTGAACATTTCTCTATTTGAACGTTGTTCCACCTGCTGTCTCCTGGCACAAGGGAATCTAGAATGAAATGAAATGAAATTTTATTCGAACATGATACAAATATAAAAATAAAATAGTGCACAGTAACAAGAAGTGCATAAGAAAGAAGAGAAAATACAGAATCTGGCGAACAATGATTTATTTCATCATATATTCTTTTTTCCAACAATTTTTAACAGTGGTAATTATGCATTCCTATGTCTAGAATGTAAAATTTGCATTTTCAACAAAGTTTATTCACTGACTGACTTTTCATATCGAGAGAATGATTGTATTGTGATTTTCTTCGTCACCTCTCATAGATCCTAATGCAGATGTCCCTTTTTAGTCACCGTTTCTATTGAAACACCAGCCATCCGAGCAGTGACTGAGTCTGTGCCATCTGGGCCCATAAACACAAAAGGCACTCAGATCTTTTCTCCCTACCATTTTAAAACAAAACCAGCATCAGCTGGCCATGTTTAGTATTTTTTTAGACGTGTCACAGAGCGTGATTGGAAGTTAATTGCTGAATTATGCCATGCTTTGCACCTGTGTCGATGCATTGTGTTTGTCCACTAATTTATTCAGGTCATATATTTAATTTGTCACCTCCCCTTATGATCCATGATTTGAATTTATATTATAGCAGTTCAAATAATGTCCAACAAGAGATGTTTGTGCTTGTACTGAAGCACTCCTAAGTCTGCATTTTTCTCAGATAGTATCTTTAAAATTAGCATGCACTACATAGGTTCTGTCATCCAGTCATGTGACCAAAGCATCTTTTTGGACGTAGGAAAAAAAACACAAAGGCATTAAGACTATAGAAATATTGCAATGACTATATCAGTTGTAATATGTTCCTTTTTTTTTGTTTGTTTTGTTTTTTTGATCTTTCCTCTCTTTCTCACCTGTGCTTCCATCACTTGGTGACCTTTGGCCTTTTGTGCATTGTCATCTGTGTGTCATCTGCTGTCATGGGACTCTGTCCAGCTGGCTAAAAAAGTCACAATAGCATGTAAAATTAACAGTTGGGATACATTAGCCAACAAATGTCCTTTGTGATGTCCTTTGTGATGCGAGTATTGCACACACTGATCTTGGTCTGATATATTCATAAAGTGCATCCCTACTTTTATCCACAATTCATCCCAATTTCTGTTGAAATCATTCATTACCAAAAAAAAAATAAAATAAAATGCAGTCAAATTTAATTGAAATTATAAAACACAATTATATTTAGTTGAGCAATTAGTTTCAATGAGTTAATGACCTTGCAGGAGTCAATCATTCTTAGTAAGCATCAAAGAGGAACCATTTCTTTTTAATAGAAATAAACTTTCAGCAGACCTAACTGGCTAGAAGCTGAGAAGACAGGGCAGTTGGGAGTACTTTCCAAAGGAAAAAAAAAACAAAAACTAGAAGTAGTTTTTGACAACTCCAAAGAACAAACCGTTTGCAAAGTTAATGCTAGCAAAGACAGTGTCCGTAACTTTGTCCAGCAAATGGAATACAGATTTGCTGACATAGAAGAATTGACTTAAGGGTACTTTATACGTGAAGGAAGAACAAGAAGAACATGCCTCTAATGGAAGCCACAGCTTCATTACTGGTTGAAACAAAAACATGTCTTGTGAAACAGAATCCCTCCTGACCAGTGTTGCTGTTGGAGTTGCATAAATTGCATAAGCAATGAGTCAAAGAAGTTTCGTACTCGATGTTATTAGGGCACTCGTTGATCGTTCCAGTTCAAGTTTCCATCAGAAAGGTCCACTGGACATCTTGAACCATGCTTATTATTTACATCTGGAATATTCTCACAAGACCTTTGTCTTCTTTCCTCCAACAGCATCAATAATCAATCCATCAATTAATGTTTTTACTTGCATTTAAAAGCATTAGTTATGTAATCTCTCCTAATATGCATTGCTTCAACAAGAATCGATTACTGTTACATGGCCACACCAACTGCTTCCTTCTTTACAGCAATTCATCACAAATTTAGGGGAGGGACAGCTGATGCATCTGGAAAGCTTGCTGTTTCTTAAAAGCCTTTGAAGTTGCATTTACAGCCAGTTCCAGGAAGAATTAGCAAGACGGTGATCAAGGTGGAGATAAATGCATGATGTGCTGTCTGACGCCTCTCTTTCTTTGGGAAGATGTTGATGTCTCAGAGCCCCTAAGTGAAGTGGGTGGCAGCAAGATGGCTCTCCTATACAAAGGCGCACATCTCTGATATTTGCCAGCTATTAAGAACAAAGCGCCAAAGCAGGCAAACTTGAGAGAGAGCCTATTTGGTATTAATTACAAGGTTAATGGAGCACTAAAAGCCGAGAGAAACAACTGGGCTTGAAAGGCATACATTTTCTGTCTTTATTGATGTGGAGATTCAGGCATCAAAAAGCCCCTGAATGAGTTCAGGAGGGGAATTTAGTGAGTTTCTTTCTTTTTGTTTTTGATTTGAAGAAGTTCAGTGGGATACAAGAGTTGGATGTATAAATTAAATATTCATTTGCAATCATCATCATTGCCAATGAAAACACTTTGATCAAAATATCGTTTACACATGTAGATTAAAACATTCCACCTATTAAAAGGCAATGAGAAAATATTGTTTTTTAGAGCCAGAAAACCTAAAAATCTTAAGTTTTAAACAAATAAAAAAATTATTTAGGAATATGCCAAACTGATATGAGGTTGCTTGTTAGTGGCACAGAAAGATAATCTATGCAGCAAATCTAGGCAGTCTGTAAGGAAAGGCCAAATTTATATTATCTCAACAAAAAAAGCTCTTTGTTGGAAACACTTTTTGATCCATTTAAGTTGTGCAATCTAGGATTTAAAATAAGGAACAATCAAAACGTCAAGAAACAGCCAAACCATAAATGTGACCTAAGATGGTGTTTGTGAGCATAAAGTTTCAGTCAAGCAAATCTTTCTTTTTTCTGTGGTTTTTAATTTTTGTGCCCTTTGTCAGTACAAAATAACTAATGGTGTCTGCAGATCACATTAAATCAAAAACTGCTTTCCTCCTGCTTGTGTATCCCCAGTTAGCAGTAGCACCACTTCTTCTTTTCTGTGTGTCTGAGCTAAATGAACGAGCAGGCATTTGTCAGCTGCTGTCATCTGACTTCCTGTATGTGTAACATTAGTTTAAAGTGATGTTTAGGTGGAGAACTTCCTGTATATGCACAACCAGAGTTTGAGTAGTGTGACATTTTATTCTCGATGCCTTTTATAATTTTGGAAATGAAAATGTGCTTATCATGAGCTAGAATCCTGAACATGATGAAATGCTATATATACCCTTTTATTAGAATGTGTTTTATATTAGATTACAGATCATGCTAAAACCTTATGACTCCTTGCATGCTTCTGCTTGCTTTCTAAGTCTTACATGTTGAATGGCTTAATGCTTTTTTTTTTTTTTNTTGAATGGCTTAATGCTTTTTTTTTTTTTTTTTTTTAAGAGGACATTAGCTTTCTTGCTGATGGGCATCAGAAAATCAATGCCAGCAACAAACCTCTTAAAATCTCACTAATTAACACATCACGCATTCTCTAATTAATCAATACGGCAGAAGTCATATTTACTGCCCAGACAGCAGAGCTGTATTGATCTTTGATATATATTTTTTTTCAATTAACTTTGTCAACAAAGCAAATTAATTGAGGCCCAAAATATTGATTTCTATTCTTTTAACCTTAATAGTCGTGTGTCATTCACAGCATCGATTCATCAGTGCAGGAGTTATAAAGTGAGGTTTATTTATTACGTGATGTCAGACTGCAGCCCAACATCGGCGTTTGTTTGCATTTGTTAAGCCTCACTGTGTGCGCCTCACTCTGTGTCTTTGTGCCTGTTTGTTGTGTGCATCCCTATCTGTTTTATCTGTCTATCCAGGATGCTACTTCAGATCTAATTTGTTCCATCCGAGCTAATTGAAACCTCTATTCAGCCGGCCGCTGTGGACATTGTCCGCGCTGAAAAGGCGACGGTCCTTTCTCTCGCCACCATTGTTTGGGAATGTAATGAATTTTATGTTGCTACCGCTGCCGGTGCAGAAATCCATTTTTCTCCCCCTCCCCGGTCCTGCCGTCCCTTTTGTCACGCCTTCCCCACCCATCCTTCAGTTCATCAATAGCCAATTTATCTGCCAATCTGTATTGAGGGAATGACATTATTAGGAGGCTAAACAGCAGCTCTCATGCAAGCCCTTCCCTCCTCTTTCAGATCTGTACAAAAACGGACTTCAGAGGGACACCTTCCTACCTTTCATCGACATGCTAAAGGTAGAGACAAAGTCACCTCTGTCTCGCTCTTGTCTTTTTAATTTATTCATTTGTTTATCACACACACCTACACTGCACACCTTACACGTGTGTCTCTGTTCCCGCTGTGAATGTCCTGATGCGAGTTGTGGTTTGATGTTCTCTGCTTCCTGGATGCCTCGCACGGCGTCACAAAGCTGTCTTTGATCATGCCAGGGCACACTGAAACACTCACAGAGGAGGAGGAAAGAGGGAGAGGGATGGGACAGGTAATGTGAATGGGTGAACGAGCTGAGTGACTGACTCACACACTCCTTGCATTTCAAAAGTAGGGGATAAGAGAGAGGACAAAAAAAAGGAGAGAGTGAGGCGACAGCTAGCCGTTTTCTATTAAAACAAATCTGCTTTGCAATTTAAGCAGGTCGCATCATTATCCTGCCTGCATATGAAATGATCATTGATGTGTTTGGAGTGATCATGATCATAAATAATTGCATAATAATTTGTTGTCATGCATTTTGCAACAGAGGAGGGTAACATTCTTACACTTTTTATTGGTATTTAGCCTACGGTGTTATTGCCGGCAAAGGGATGGCTTTAAAATCTTCTCTCTTCAGAGTGGAGATGCAGCAGTCAGAGCTTTGACCTTGGAAATATCCAAACTCAGCTTTTTTTTCTTCCTTTCTTTCTTTCTTTCTTTCTTTCTTTTTTTCTTTCTTTCTTTCTTTTTTTCTTTCTTTCTTTCCTTCTTTCCTTCTTTCTTTCTTTCTTTCTTTCCTTCTTTCCTTCTTTCTTTGTTTCCTTCTTTCTTTCTTGTAAAATACTTAACAAATACATTTTTAGCTAATTCTAATTTCCTTTTCAGAAATGTGAAATTTTTATTGCAGCCTTCCTGTCGTGAGCCGTGATTCCTTTATTTTAGGAATAAAGCTGATGTCATACTTTACTGTAATCTGTTCAGCCTCACGGTTATCTGCTGAAAGTCTCTCCGTCTCTCATATCCTTATTGAACTACAGACACAGTTTCCTTTTGAAGATCTTCCTACATTCACTGATTGTGTTTTGAACACGTCAGTGATGTTGATCATAACAGAGCTTGAGTCTTCCTGACTCCACGATAGACGTGTTAGGCATAATGCATCAATTACATAAAATGCACCAGGACAGCTCAAACTGAAAATCCGACAATTTCTGTCAGAACCTGATTTTATCTGATTTCTCATTTAGGAATCGGTTGTATTTGTGCAATATTTTTGAATTACGGTGTCTTGCAAAATATCTAATCCCTTCTCTCTTGTCACAATACAACAACCAGTGCTGATGTAATTTGTTGGGATTTCATGATTGAACGACACTAAGTATAGCATAAACTTGAAATGGGGGGGGGGCCAGCCAGTGTCTCAGAATATTAGAATATCACATGAGACCAATCATTAAAAAAAATATCATCAAACCAGCTTTTGGTACACCAAGGCACACCATATGTTTAAATATTGTTGAACTAGTGTACTGAGGTCTAGTTAGATAAACTTAGCTTAGTAAATTCAGCAGGTTTAATATCTTCCAACATGTAAAGGTACAGAACTGCAACGTAAGCACCTAAACCACAGATCTTTTATGTATCAGCATCAGTAGGGTTAATCAGCCGCTTCACACAAACGTTTATTCAATACAATAAAAAAAAAACCTTTAGCTTAAAACACACAAACGTAATCACTCAACATGGGAAGTCTCCGAGTTACCCTGCTCCCCACCCAGCAGCACCCTTGCCCTCTCTAATCCACCCTCATCAAGGTCCTGAATGCCTGTTGTCCCTCCTTGCCCCAGAATACCTCCTTTCTTTCTGGGTACCATGTTCCCCCCTTTTGTCAAACCATCTGGTTTTTTGGGGTCGTGTTTTTTTTTTTGTTTTTTTTTTCTTTTCGTTCTCTGGCGGCCTGCCCTGCAATGTTAAAGCGTGCTTTTGCAAGGTGACGCAGGCTAACTAGCTGACCCTTAATAGATTGAATTAATGCTTGCAGGGAGCAGAAGTCTGCAGATCACGGCTGGAGCTGTGGGCTGCAGCATCATTTCTATAACGAGTGGAAAAGAGAATGAGGGCGTTAAGTTGTGAAAAATAGCCCTCTGACCTGTGATCCTGATCACCTGAGCCCTGGTGGTAAAGGTTAATCCAGCACCTTCTTCCGCCTGAGTCGATGTCTTTATTTAGCCATTGACTTCTGATTAGTTGGGACCCCTTCGCTTTTCTCCACAAACATCCAGTTGCCTCATCTGATGGTGACAAAAACATCAGATCAAGCGTAGTTGGGGCAGTTTTACCTGTCACACTTGGAAAGGATAAAGTTTTCTTGGTTTGAAATGTCCTTAGCTGGTTTTTGCAGATGTACGTTAACAGTTTCAGGACCATTAGAGAATCTATTCAGGCGATCCTTTTTCTATGTAGCCATGGCAAAGCCCAGGTTCATGTAAAATACAGGGTTTGGGGGCTCTTCTTTAATGGACACAGGCAGTATTGTAACTAAGACACTTTTTTTTCTCTCTCTGTCTCATGAGCCGTCCTCCCTCTCCACTTCACTTTTCATCGCCCATCCAGTCTACACCCTCCTATCCTCTCTCTTTATTCCATTACCATCCCGTTCCGCTCGCAGGCTTTACTTACCCAAGGTCAGGTCTCTGCATTTTGGTAGCAGAATAGTGACTTTATTCTCCCCTCCGCTTGTTCGATTACAGCCGCACACAAAGCTGCCGGAGGGAGAGGGAAAAACATGACGACAACCCTGAGCCAACTTGGAGTATCTGTAGGTTTCCTGCTCTCGTTAACCCTTCTTTTGATCTGCTCTCCTTCCCCGTTATTTGTGCGTGGCATTGTTTATAATTGCAATGTGCTGAGCAGTTACTGATGATTGGAAAAAAAATATAAATATATATATATATATATATAAACAAACAAAACAGAATGACAGAGACTAATTGAAGAATGGGAGCGATGTGGTTCTCCCACAAAGACCTTGGTGAGAAAGAGCAGGAAGGCCTACAAGTTCA
Organism: Poecilia formosa; assembly: GCF_000485575.1. NCBI lineage: Eukaryota > Metazoa > Chordata > Actinopteri > Cyprinodontiformes > Poeciliidae > Poecilia > Poecilia formosa. Next base: position 5,519,968 of record NW_006799940.1, read on the forward strand.
AATGAAACCAAGTTCGATATTTGATGGCAGCCATTTAATTCTGCTTTAATTCTGATCTTTTAAGGTCAGAATTAGAGCGGCCCTCGGGGTCGATTTGAAATCTGATTAATCAATAAGAAACCTATTGATTTTTTTCCTCCTTTTAAACTTGTGAGAAAAGAAATCTGGGTCTTAAATTGGAGTAACTGTTCAATTGATCAAGTTATATCAGTTTGATTTTGTCCTTTTTTTTTCTCTGTCAGATGTGATCAATCACACAATCTCTTTGATTATTAAAGCCTTATGCTTTAATAATACGGTGGATCGTTATAGCTCAAGGCAGCTCCCCTGTGAGAAACAAACATTTTTCAAAATCTGCCAAATTGTGCGTGTTGGGTTTCTTCACACTTTTGATTTGTTCTGGAAATGTATGAAAGAAGCTTTATCAGATTCAACTCTGTACTTTTGCTGAAATTGTTCGTATTACTTCCAGTCAGACAAAACTTTGAAGTGAAATCTAAACATTTCTTCAAATCTCGGAAAACATCTGAGGTTAAACCTTCAAAACGGAAAATGAAAAATGCCATTGAAGATTAAAATCATATATTGTAATGATATGATAGACTTATTGCATGTTGTAATATACAATAAATCAAAAAATAACATTATTGTCATTAATAAGGGAAATAAAGTGACATACATAAACATAAAGCCCATTTGTTTAGTCCTTGTTGGCTGGTGTTAAACATTTCCAGACTCTGTTGGCCAGGTGCAAGAACCACACCCCATTCTGGCTTTTTGGGCTGCTTCGGTTTTGGGCCAGCAGAACTCAAGAGAAGCTGAGGGCTGTGGAGTCCGGTGGGGTCCCGGATCACAAAACACGAGGCCTGAAACTCAAAGGATGTTTCCCCAAGAGGAGCAACCGAGGCAAGGGGAGGTTGTGAGAACGGCCCGGCTGAACAATCCGTGGCCAGCCGAAGGCAGTCACACTTTAAGGGAACAGATCATTAGGTGTAATTAGGGTGTTCACATTGTCACGTACCCCCTCCCAGACTGCTGAGGAATGAATAAAATCACCAGCTACACCCCCAGCTTGCCCACTCACACACACACACACACACACACACACACACACACACACAGCAGCTCCCCAGTTAGTGAAAGCACTTTGATGTCAGAAGAGTCGTACAGAACTTGCCAGCATAAAGGCAGTGTTTTAAGCTTTCTCTCTTTTCTCCCCCGTCTCTCTGTCTCTCGACCCCTCTGTCCCTGCCCCCTCCCACTTTCCTTCTGTCCCCCTCCACAGAAGGCTGTAAGACACACAGGGCTGAATGGACTACAACCTTTTCCCCTCATCTCTCTTTCAGCCTTCCCACCCTGCATTTCTTTGAGGCTTGGTCAATTCTCCAGGCCAAACAAAAAAAAAAAAAAGAAAAAGCATCAAATGTTTTCTGCTGCCGGGTAATGAGGGAGTGGACCTCATCAGGGCCCAATAGTCAGCTATCCTTGGCTTTTGTTGCGGCTCAATGGCACCGCGTTCTTTGAAAAACTCAAAAGCAACTTTTTGAGGAGTGAAGGATTGAGAGAGATATGTCGGACAGGGAAGGAGAGCCAATAAAAGAAAGGGAGAAGCCACTCTGTTTTTATGCTAAACGGCTGTCCTGTTAGAGCGGCGGACAGCTCTGACAATGACTTGATTGGAGCTACATGTGTTTGGATGACTTTCTTCTGAAGAGTCTGTTTCTCATGTCTGGTGTCTGAGTGGGGAAACTTTTTTGCATTAGCTCCAACATTTTGGTAATCTCCGTCAGGCTAGTGGTCATTAGGTTATTTAAATCCAAACTTCCAAAAATAGATGTGTATCATACTGACTTTGCAAACACGCATATGGATGTCTTCATATGTTGCTTTAATTCAATTTGGACCTCGGATCTGGGAATGCCATTACACTCTAAAGTCGGAAAGCAAGTATGGTTTCCTAAATGTTGCTTTTTCTAAATGCTGTCACTGTCAAACAGACCATGTAGCTGTGTAGACGGTCTATCTCGGGAATCCCAGGTGGTTGCATAGAGATGCTGACCTTTCAGAAATCTTATTTGAGCATTTTTTTGACATGTTGTCCAAATAGTTAACAACCGATGTGTCTAAAAGACTCAATTTTACTACTTTTAGTATCCACCTTGCCTTTCCCATAGCACAGACTTATGCTATGCTTTAACTGCACTCATATAAAATAAGGGAGCCAAGCAAAGACCTCCCTGAGACATACACGTCATGCATGCAAAATTTACACGTTTTGCTTCAGACTGATTTTAACTTTGCAGTTTTCGAAAGCTTGGCCAAAGTCAATTTAAGTTATAAAAATATTCATATCTTTGTGGCACCTCAGAGCTACGTGTCTAAGCTAACTACCATAAATATCAACATTGTAATGTTGTACCATTGTAATTGCATTTACTTTAACTAATTGTTCAATTACTAATTAGTGACAATGACTAGTAATTTAATGATTAGTCCCTTTTCTTAGTCATGAAATGTAAGTAGGTTTGGATGAAATGTCTTAAGACTAAGTGACATGAGACCACAAAGTGTTGCTAATGCATTGTTGTCTGATCAGAATACTAGATTAGCACTAAAGTTACAATTTCCATATGCTTATTGATGAGCCACTAATAGTTTTAAAAGTTTATAAACCTGTTGTGTCTGGTCTGTGTTTTCTCACAGAGCGGTTGGATTTAGGAAGCAAATAAACAGTTTAAGACGAGACGGTAAGATGCAAAGTAGACTCAAAGTGAAGTCTGACTGTCAGAGGAGTGTGATGAAAGGTGGTGGTGCGGGTGGTTTTCGGAGGGGGGGCGGAGGGGGAGGTGGTGAAAGACCACAATGTGTAGGCGGAGGAAATCTTGAAGGAGTGGGATCTTGACAATCCCCTTAAGATGGATAATCAAGTAATGACCCGCAAGGCTTCAGCCTCATCTGATTATAAATAACCAATGGAATCATCATCTCTGATTGTGTTTCCATTCCTCCTTCTTCTTTCCCCTTCTCTTATTTATACCTCCGTCAGCCGTCTTTACTGTAGGTAGACACGGTTCACAAAGAGAGAGGGGGGTGGGTTGGTGGAAAGATGGCAGGAGAAAAGCCGAACTGAGATTCTAATGATGTGGCGGCAATTGTGACAAGTTTCTTTTTTTTTTTTTTTTTTTTTTTTTTGCTTTTCGGAGCGACTATTTACCGGTTGGTGGGGTCACCGAAGGTTGATGAAATGACACCTCCCTTTTGTGCGCGAGGGAGGGCGAGTTTGTCAGGTTGTTATTAAGCCTGATTCAGCCAATTGGCTCAAAGTGGGAACCCCGTTTGTGTGAGCGGACACGGAGATAAAAAGTTGACAGCGGAGAAGAATAGAGTATTTCCGTCCCCATGCTTTGTGATGATTACTAATTATCCTGCAGCTTAAGGAGGCCAGTGGCAGAAATTCACTGATTTCATAATTTAATGGAGCTGTCGCAGGATACTCAGTCAGCCGTTGATGGCTTGCCTGGAATGATATGCAATTCCTCTCTTTTCTTTGATAGAATAGTGGCGATGATGATTATAGTTTGCGCTGCACTCCCTGACATGAATCCTGTTGACGTTTTACACCGTTTTAAAAAGTTTCACAGGTTCACCTCAGCTGGAGTGCTGCAGAACAATAGTTCGGCTCAAAAAACCATAAAGCAGTGACACAAAATAGGAGTGCTGTCAGTAGATGGGTTCATGTCACCCTGTCGCCTTCTATAGTCCTGTCATTTTTATTTGTTCAAACTATTTGCTCTTTATTCCCTAAGAAAGCACTGACTCAAATCTTAAGAGTATATATATTTACTACAAAAATTGTACAGCTGAACAATATTATATAAATATATAATGAAAAGCTGAATCTATTAGTCCTCAATAACAACCTTTTGATTAAGTTCTTAAAAAAACTCACGTTTTCTTAATGAGAACATGAGAGTTGCATTGAACACAAAATCTGCATTTTCTGTTTATTTGTGGTCAAAATATTTCTTAAGCTGAATTTTGTGTTTTTTAATGACGCGTCATTAAAACTAAACCCAAGTGTTATGAGAATAAATGTATTGCTTAATTCCAGAGAGTTAAGTATGATCCACAATTAACCTGAAAAACATTGATGATTCAGAGCAAATGATTGAGATTCATTTGCTCTGAATCACCATTTTCCTCTTCTTTAATTTTTTTTTTTTGCTATAATTTGGCGAAAGAATATATTTGTGATATATAATAAACATTTGAAGCTGAAAATAAGACTTTTTACAACAGAATCTGTCAGATATTTTTTTATTATTATTTCTGTGCACTTCTTGGTCATGCACACATTTATAAGCTCTTTTCCTCTTTTTAGAAGTTGTAATGAGGAAAATCTGGAAAAAGAAATCTTATATAGCTATATATATATATTCTGTATCTTAATTTATATTTTTATTTATGTTTAAAATGTCTTCCTTTTGCTTCTTACACAATTCTTGGAGTCTTCTGATTAATGATATGGTCATAAATAATGCTAATTATTTACCCAGATTTATTTGTTTAATACTAGTGAGAGCCTCCCTTGTTTTTTTTCTTTTACTTTTAATGTGTACTCTAAAATCTTTGCATTTTTGTTTCTTTTTATGTTTTGTTTTTTTTTGCAAACTCCATTGATGAGTACAATTAAGAGAATGTTTTCCTGTGTTTTTGCACAGAAATACTGCCACACTGTCTGTCTGGACTCTGGGATGGACTACAGGAGGCTGGACAGGCCTGCGGTTGGAAAACTTTACCACCTGTAAGACTCACGTGATGCATCGTGTTAATGTTAACAGTCCAGCTCAGTTCAGAGACGGTGTAGAAGTCTGATAGCGAGTCGACATTAACCTCCACACAAACATTCACGCACAGGAAATGTTTCTGCACATGATGTGGTTAGATTTTTTTTTTTTTTTTTTTTTAAATGATTGAAAGAGAAGGCAAACACATGTATAAATGGGCAGAAGCAGGCAGGGAGGTTTATAAAGACCTGCATTACCTTGAAAGAGCCATGAAAAGAATGAAAGGAATCAATAGAACATGAGAAAATGGCAGAGCTTTAAAAGCTACTTTTTTTATTTTCCTCATTACACATCCGCTGTTAGGACCGTGTATACACACACACACGCACACACACACACAGCCAAACAAGTTTGGGCCATTCAAGTCCATGTAAATAGAGAGCATCACACCCTTTTACCTGGAGTTAAAACACAAGCAAACAAACACACACGCATAAACCCTCCACAGTTTCACTTTAACGTGCATTCACAGGCTGACGCTCCTGTTTAGAGCCTAACATCCTCATTTTTTTTCTGCTGATGGAGTGAAAAGCTAAGTACTCAACACCAATGCTCTGCTTGCTGCCAGCGTTTGATGTAGCCACTTCAGCGTTATTAATTTTATACCCAATTGTTTCCCCTGTGGTTTTGTTGTGTGTGTGTGTGTGTGTGTGTGTGTGTGTGCGTGGGTGTGTGTGTGTGTGATGTGTGCAGCACAGGAGAGGCCGGAGCAGAGGCTTACCTGGATGCACTTTTTGAGGAGCTGGCATTAAGACAGAAGAGTGGTAAGGAAGTTAAATTATCAAGTTTTAACTGGGTCTCGTGCTAAAAAAAGATATTTCTTCTCCTGAAATTTTGGCGATTGTGAGTCAATTTAATGTGTTTAAGTTCATCCAGCTATTTTTTTTTTTCATCCCAAAAGATATGAGAAAAAATGTGAAAATAAACAAACATCTAAAATTCTTATAAATTTGGACAAAGATAATCAATTTTATTTACACATTTTTCCAATTGCACTGTAAACCAAATAGCGTAAACGCTTCCTACTATGGATGGGAAATGATGTTGGGGAATGACAAATCTGGTTATTGATTACAGTCCACAAATTTATTTTTATTTTTTTTTAAGTTCTCTTGTTTTTGCTGACGATATTGTAAAATTTTGTGGGAACCTTCAACAATTAGCACTAATAAACACAAACTAATCAGTTTCACATCTCTTGATGCCAAGGCAACACCACTCCACTGACTGGATCAAGTCCAGTTTCAGCTCAAATTTGCCCCACAGATCCATGAAAAATATGTTATGAACCAACTACCAGGCCTAGTCCTTCATGTTACCCTTCGAAACGCTAAGCTCTAAATTTACTGACTAACTGCTTTGTTAAAAGGTTTAAAAGGTGTTTGCAATCTCTTTATCCAATCAAATTGAAGAAAACAAACCACAACAATCATTCTCACTCCATACCTCTTTTTTAATCAAAAGAACAGAGTTGAGGAGCACAACGTGGTGACGACAGCTGCTGTATGTGTACATTACCATTAAAGAAGGGATCAGTTTAAGTAATGATAAAACCTCTAAAGATGCCATAGAAAATTAGATTTTTTTCTGCTAAACACCTGCAGAGCTCTCTATTTTTTTTTCCTCACACAGTAACCTAATTTGTCTTGCTCTCTTTGAGCAACCTTAGATGAGTGTCCAGTTACTACTCTTTCTATGTCATATATTTGTTAATTTTGATTCAAAATCAGTGCAATAAAAATATAGCATCAAAATCTTATGCTTAGCTCAAACTACCAATAAAGTTTGTTTCTGTCTTTGTTTTTAAATACAGAAGTAGACTAAGTTTGACAAAAATTCATATTTGTGTATCATTTCAACAGTATCAATTTAACTATATTACTATTAATGATTTTCTATTTTATCTCCAATCTTGTTTTATTTAGTTCACTTTTATTTTCTTTATTTGTTCTCATTTTTCATTTTCTGCATGTATTCACTATTTTTTTTTTATTTACAGACATTTTTATTATACTTTTTTTTCTCGTCATATTTCCTCCTTGCATTTTTCCCCTTATTAATCCTGTTAAAAATTCTGAACAACTATTGATTTGAAGTTTCATGTATAATGAAACAAGTTGGAAAATTCATGCCTTTTATATTTTAGAAGCCCTCCATAGATTTATACAATTAAAAAATAATAGAAAGAAAGCTGATGAAAAGTTTTTGTTATCCTTTTGTGTGGTACTTGAAGTTTAACTGTGTCGTTTTCGAAAACATTTTATTGCGTTGAGGTCAATTTTCGCTGCGCTTTGGTTTCTCTAGTTACTCGTTCTCGTGTTCTCACCGTCCTGGGCAGAGAGGTGACTCTTCAGAAGACGTGTGGCTCCATCGCTGATTGTACTTTTGAAGAACTGTGTGGTAAAGTGAGTAGTGCCTGGCGATGCTGTGGGAGGATTAACATAAAATTGTTTGAAGATGCCTTTCCAATCCTTTATGAATCGACGATTTTCCTCCTTGCACTGCTAGAAGCAGTAAAAGTGAACATAGTTTCTGCATTGGAAAAAAAAAAAAAAAAAAAGTTTAACCAGTTTTTCAGTTTTGAGCATATGGTCTCAACTAAAATGACATATTGATTATTAGCCATCATGTTGCATATTTCTCACTTGAGACTCCAAATGCAATCATGAATAATAAAAACTGCTGAGATTGATGCTCTTCAGTCGAGTCATTATTACCTCTGGGCCTGGTTTCTTTTCCCCTGTGCACTCATATTGTCCAAACCTTTCTCTCTGTGTAGGTCCTATTGGTCCGCTCAATGTCAAAAAGCAAGTCTATTGATGAGTTTATTATTAGCTGGGTCTTTTATACCCTTTTTGCTGCAGTAATCTGCAGTGTATGTGTAAAGTCTCAACCCTGATGGGAGAGTGGGGAGTTTTCGAAGGCATCTGAGCTTCAAGGCTTCCTCTGACATTTGTTGCCATGCCATCATTAATTTTAAGAGCAATCAAATTGAATGGCGGGCTGCCCAAGGACGTTACGTCAGCAAGGATATTTTGCACAACATTCTTTTGTGGTAAACTTGGCTCTTTTTTTTTTCTCCCTGCTCTCAGCCGGGATATACAGACCCAACAGCCTGTATAGATGTAAATACAGTATGAGTGGCCACTGCTTTCAGCTTGTCCCCTCTTCTCCAGCCAACGGGTGCCAGCGATTTCCTGGAAATGGCGCGGATCTTTGACACCGTATTCATCCGCCATGTTCCCAAACTGACGCTGACTCTGAAGGACCAGGCCAGGCGCTTCACCACGCTCATAGACAATTTCTATGACCACAAGGTAAACAGTTTAGATGAAAGTGAGCGTAAGAGAATCAATGCTCCTCCTTTTAATGGTGAATCCTATGTTTTGAACATTGTGGTCCATGAAGGTTTTTTTTTTTTTTTACATTTCTTAACCTGTGTGGAGAATGTTCTTTTTCTTTGAAGAGGTCAAGCTATTTCTCATTGATTTTCGAATAATGGGATTTGAGACGTAGCCTTGCATTTAGATTTGTTCCAAAGATCAGCTAGCATTGAGAAAAATAAAGACTTTTTATACTCAATAATAAGCATGTGGTAATAGGATAAGACCTTCGCTGTACTTTGAAAACAAAATCTATAATAATAATGTTTTTTTTGCTCCCTTTGTGTTCTCTGGTTGCACCTGAGATTTCTGCATCCTGCATTAGGGAACAGATTTAAGTGGATGAAAGACGGCAGTCCACCTTTTAATTCCTCCAACTAAGTTCAATTCACACAAGTTAAGCTAAATTAATTCACGTTCTTGTAAATCAGGTGGTCTCAATCAAGGGTTTTATTTGTTGCATAAACTGAGCCTGAAATAAAACACCTCAAATACATGGACTGTTGACAGTAAGGATTCTTTACATGTTAGAAATGTGGCTCATTGTCATTGTCCAAAAACCTCAAAATACAGGGACAAACAAGAAAAAAACATTTAAAAAGAGAAGAAAGGTCCTGAATGTGATTTTAGTTTCCAGAGTAAGGGCTTCAGGTCAGGGCATACACCACTACCAACCCAAAAACGGGAAGGTCTGCTTCAATATGCTTCCAGCTAAATCAAAACAAGGACATGTTCTGTGTTATTTGGATCATCCATATTATTGTAGAAGGACACTGAGAAAAGAGCATTGCGTCTAGCAATCAGGTCTGAGGAAATTCAAGAGGAAAATGTCAAACTGTCTTTGTTGAAGTTGAGGCCTGATCATTGCGAGAAATACTGGAAGATACAAGAGTGATCATCAGAGTCACCTGGGAATCTCTGGTGGGATTTGAAAAGGCAAGTTGCACCAAGATTATTAAACCAGAGATGTTTGCCCGCAGAGAGTTGGCCAACATTCCTCTAATGTCTGACCGTGCAGCACTTTTACCGAAGGTCCTAATAGCAAAATGCTCTAAAGAAATACTAAAATGTTTATCATGCAGTGAGGACAAAGTGAGAAATGACAGGATGCCGTCGGCTCATTCCTCTGCCTCATCGCTTGTATATTTGCAAAACTCTCTCTGTGCAGTCGCAATTAAACAGAGGTCTGAAAGATGGTACAGACAAGAGCTTCAGGTTACATCTGTAAGACTAAAGTGAACAGGAATTTAAAGTAAGCCACAAAGAATATATTATTAACAGGCTGCCACAGAGGTGGATAGTTGGTTAAGCATTGCTGGAATTCAGCCTCTCCAAAAGGTTAACACTGCTCATGAACATTTAAGCACATTAACTTGCACGTCTTAAACAAATCAAGGCGAGTGATCTTTGGAAAGACATCCTGACGCTTCAGATGTTTTGCTGTCTCGTGTCCTTGATGTATTGTCACATAACTTTTTTTTCTAGTTCCAGAAAACATTCGTCAGGGACAAGAGAAGTCACATCTATTAAAAAGTCAGACACTCCCAGGTCTAATCCGTGTTTGCTTTTTTTCCCCAGGTGAGAGTGGTGCTTCTGGCAGCGGCTCCGTTAGAGCAGCTCTTCGTCCACACCGGAGGAGAAGATGAGAGAGATCGACAGCTGCTGGATGACCTGGGTCTCAGCGACGTAAGATCTCACCTGCAGCACAAACACGTGTTCATTTTTTCTGGACAGAGATTTTAATAGACGACCCGTAAATGTAAAAACTCACAGCTTTCATCCGATATTTGAATTTGACTGGATTCAAGAGCCTAGTCGAGCCAGCTCTGGTTTCTGCTAACTGCGGTGTTCCACCTTTTTTAGGAGGCAGCAGAGAGGCTATCTCTGTTCACAGCCGAGGAAGAGATCTTTGCTTTTCAAAGGACCGTCTCTCGGCTGAGGGAGATGCAAACTGAGGCTTACTGGACGGAGGGAGATCGCAGTTCCAGCAGCAGACACATGAGTAGCTAACATCTGCAGCCGAAAGCTTTGATAAGAAACTACCTCCCAACAGCATGATGCCTCACTAACCAGCTTCACTCCTTATGGAGTGAATCAACATGTCTTAGAACAGTGTTGTCCAAAGCCAGTCTTCAGAGGCCGGCGTCCTGCATGTTTCCCCGATTCAGCACACCTGAATAAAATGAAGGAGCTCTTAGCAGATCGTGCAGAACTGGATGTCGTGCTGAGGAGGCAATTCAGCAATTTAAATCAGCTGTGTGTGTAGTGACGCATCTAAAAACATCCTGGACACCGGTTCTGTTTGAGTAAGCAGCACTTTGCTCCAAACGGTAAAACAAAAACTGCGTTCCATGTCATCTCATGTCTCCTCATGTTTTATATGAGTTGAATATGTCCTGCAAGGACTGCTCTCTCCCCCTCGTGGACTGCTGGTTTAAAAGGTCGACAGCTTTCCAGGGATTTTACGGCACAGCTGGGAGAGGATCTAGAGTCCTTCCTTTGCGGGTGATTAGTGCCCTCTAGTGGAGGAAAGTTTATAAAAAAAAATTAAAACTTTTTTTTTTTTTCAAATCTGAATGTTGCTCAAACATGAGGAAATGCATAATTGTGAAGTGAAAAAAAATGATGCGTAGTTTTCAATATTTGTTTTCACAATCAGAAATCTGGAAAACGTTACAAATATTTGTGTTCTTTCTTGATGGCTGTGCAGAGAACAAGACCCACAGCAATGCTTATTCCAACTTCTAAGATCAGTTTGGATTTTTAGTAAACATAACATGCAGAAGAAAGCAATAGTACTGGGAGAAATCCCACAGGAGATAATTCCACAGAAAGTTCAAAATAACCTTTTTATTTGAGATAGTTATTAGTGATGCAAGAGCCAAATTGTATTTTACCTTCCTTTTAAACTGTTTGCCTATGTTTAACTGTTACTCTATTTTCATATGATTAAATATCTTGGTTTTTCACGGCATAAATGCCCAGTGTTGGTGAATACATGAATAAATTAAAATAATTTTTTTTAAAAAGACGTATTCCCTGTGTTTTGTTTTGTTTTGAATGATTTGTGACCATCTGGTACAGTAGTTGTTTTCAGTGTATCCCTCTTTTGCTTGTAGGTGGCAGCAGAGATCAAGAATTTCCTCAGGTGTTATTATTGTCCATCCAGAGATGAGGTCATCCTAGAGCAGCACTCCAGCCTGGCCCTGCGAGCTTTGATAGCATCTACTCGATCTAGACTAAGAGCCTTATGTAAGAACAGATCAAGCCGGCCAACCAGCCAGAGTCATGGAACAAACACCAACATACCAGACAGTATCTGTGATCTCACTAGATTTAAGCGACGATGCGGATGTGAAAAGATACAAGCCTCTTTAAAGGATACAAGCCTCTGCACCATACCTTTCAGTTAAAGGAAAATCCATTACGTCCTATATGCCAAGGACCCCTTTTATCCAATTGGTGCATTACGTTGGTCAGAGGGGAGATGGATGCCGTTCATCGTCATTGTCTTAAATGGATTATCCTCTCTGGTTTACAAGACTGTTCATAGTCTCAATCCACACATCTCAGCAGGAAAATACCACCTTGTCCTATTACCTAAACCACACACTATACTGATGTGAGTCATTGCCTTGACGGCTGTTCTGTCAGGTTTGTGTTGGATTGTCTCTTCTTTGAGTGTCTTTGGACTGGAAGAGGTTTTAATTTAATTTTCATTGGATTGTTTTGTTCTGTCATCCAATATAATCAGATTCCTTTGATTTATCTGGAGCTGCAGCACCTTGCTTCAGTATTCATGCATTAAGAATGCAAAGTAATATGTACTTTAAGTAAACATCTCGTGCATTTGTATTCAGCCCCTTTTTTTACGCAGAAAGCCCTGATTAAAGTCAGTTGCAACAAATTGCCTTGAAAAGCTTAATCTCTATAAATCCAGCTGTTCTGTGGAAGATTATAAGAGAACATTAGTGAACAAACAGCATTCTGAAAAAACTCAAAGTTCAGTCCAGTACGTGAAAGTGGAAACGTAATCCATAAAGACTCTTACTTACAGAGGCTCGTGGTACCCTGGAGGAGCTGCAGAGATTTACTGCTGCTCAGGTGGGCGAATTTAATAAGACAACTAGATGTGTTTTTCACAATCAAAGAAAGAAATAAAAATCTAGGGTTTCACCCTGAAAACATCATCTCCATGGTAAAACATGGAGATGGCAGCATCATGCTGTGGGGAAGCTTTTCTTCTGCAGGAAAAAATAAGTTGGATAGAGATAAAGAAAATAGACATTTACCGCACAGCTTTAGCTCACCTCAGAGTTTGTAAAAGTACACGTGGGAAACATTTGTCAGTGTTTAATTCCGTTCCTTCGCGCATGCAGACACAAACCAGCACTCAAACATTTTAACATATCAGTGCTCAGTTGCTCTGCAGAAGCCTGACACCCGTGTCAGCTTTCCTCCTTGATGTGAACAAGAACCGTCTACCAACATCTCTGCATGGAGTAGTTCCTATACATTAAGAGTCATGACTCTTCACCAATGCACCAACATGTTGAGTGATAATGAAAAACAGTAGCGGTGTGAAACCATAATTTCAATGTTTTTCATTAAGCTATTTTTGAAATTGCTAATATACAGGCGACGATAATCTGAGAAAGGAAGAGAACTAATATAATGAATATTGTGCAAGATTTGTCAGAATAATCGTGATCAGCAGCGCATTCCTGCACAAGAGCGGCGAGAACGCGCACCGTGCACAGCACTCAAGCAGGAGACAAAGAGGATGACGGAGGATGTTATGATTCAGTCAAGGTAGAGAAAAAGAGGTGGGGGGAAAAGGAGTCAGGAGAAGAACTGGCCATCAACTTACCCATCCTGATTTTTCCTCTTTATTTCGGGTTAATAACTGGGGTGACGTAATTATTTTTGGACTCCAGTAGGGGGCGTGGTCAGATCATCGTGACAGGCATGATTGACAGCGCGGATCTCTCATTAAAGGCAACATGCACGAAATCTTGAGCACATATAGTCTTGAATGTTTGTCCAGAGAATTTTTTTTATATTATTCTTTTTACAAATAAACTAAAAACCGTGGTGTGCATTTGCATTTAGTGCTCTCTACTTTGACAGCACTAAATATTAACCAGTCTAATCAACTAGCTTAAGATGTCGTCTATAAATAAAAGATTTGACACTACTTGCATGTAATTTTGTCTCAGATTGAACACAGCTAACATTTCAGAGGGTATTTTGGAGAACAATAGTGAACAACCAGCATCATGAAGGCCAAATAACATGGGAGATAAATCGGGGGGGAAGCTGTTGAAACATTTAGGTTATCAAACAGTATTCCAAGCTTTGAATATCTCACAAAGCACCATTTAGTACATCATCTGAGAAATGAATAAAGCCCAACCACAAATCTACAAAGTATAAATGGCAAGCTGGGCAGAGAGAGCAGCAATCTGTGGCTTATGCTTACTCTGGAGGAGCTGCAGTGATGGAACTTCTTCCGAAAACATCTATCATTCAAAGATCTGGCAAGAGGAGTGAGTGCCATTGTTAAAGGAAAGCCATAGGAAATCAATCCGAGCTGTGGGTAGGAGAACAAATTGAACTATGTTGCCTACCTGCAAAACTCAAAGAGCTGCTGAAAATTAAGAGTGCTCAGTACAATCCTGCTTTTCTTCACTGACCACAGTGACCCAGTCAGAGTCAATGGAAAGAAATATGGAGCTAAATACAAATAAACCCTAGAAGGAAAACCTGCTGGAGGCTGTAAAAAGTATGAGACTAGGGCAGGGGTTGAACTTCCAACAGAACAATGAAAATAAACATCCAGTCAGAACTTTAATGAAAGGGTGTGGATCAAAATCTATGCATGACTTATGCCTCTATTGTCTTCTGCCAATTTCAAGGTTGTATTCAGCAGAGCGTTTCCACCACCAGTTGCTCTCTCGCTGCAGGCCGGGTAAAACCCAAACGCCTAAAGTAACGTCATGTGACGACGAACCTGATGCACTAGTATGTCTCATGTTTGCCGTAAGCAGTGACATTTTTCTGTCCTCCAGTCAGTGGACTGTGTTGTGTGACGCCAGTCCCTCCACCTTAACCATACCATTGACCTAAGGATCTACAACTGAAGGAGGTCCAGGTATAAGTTGGGTGTATGGACCACTTTCACAATGGAAACAGACAACGTAGTGTACCGAACCGCACCGACCCGTGCTCAGAGGAAATAAGGCTTTAGAGTTCCACAATCAAAGTGCAGATTTTAATTCAATTAAGGTTCTTTGGGAAAACTTCAAAAAATGTGTTCACTGAAGTTATCCATCCAATCTTACTAATAAAAAAAGTCTCCCTAATATCATAAGCAACCAGGTGTGCCAATTCTCCATTGTCTGCATGTGAATATGAGAAGCAAAAAACATGTTCAAGGGCTAATGGAAAAGTCAGTTATATATCTGTTCTCTGTGCACCCCTTTCTGATTTCTGATGCCACCCTGGGCAACTGCCGTTATGGGTTTATATATATATAAACTTTTTCATTATAAAAAAAATCTGAAAAGCATTTATTATTAGAATAAGATAGTATCAGTGATCATTTCGGAATTACACAGGACCATCCCATCACTTTAGCTATCTCTAAAAACAGCTTGGGCAGGATTTTATTTCTTCTTCGTATTCCGCGGCTGTTGTGACTCCGTTTCTGTCTGAACATATCTCCAACATGTCAGGACGTATTCCAGCGCTCCACCTGCGCGCAGAGTGCTGCTCAGCAGGGCTGTAATGTCTCTTTAAAAGGCTGATCCCCCATGCGCAAGATCCAGGGGCTGGTCCTTGATCGACTTGCATGCGTGTGTGTGAGCGTATGTAAAAGTGTGTCTGCGTGTGCGTGTGTGTGTATGTGTGTAAGGCTGCGTGAAGAGCAAATCGAGATACAGTAGTAACCCAGAGTGAGGTGGCAGTCTTAGTCCACATCGACTTGTCCATGCACACATCTTTATCTGAGTCCATATCTGTTCGGAGTGGACGAGAAGCGGTTCGGCATGGCTTCAGAACGTGGCTGTGGACAATCTGGGATCTGATCGGGTCTGTTCTTTGTGTGGAGAGTGGCTGCGCAAGGTAATTCTTGTAAGGTGTTTGAAGGGGGATTATTACCCAGAATATATGTCTGCACTTGATCGCCTGTAGGTCGATTCAGAAATAGCGGCGGTCTTGGAAGACTTGCAGCAGTAAATCTGTCGGGGATCTGACAACATTTAAACCCTGTTGGTTATTTCTAAGAGGGCGTTTATTTGTTGATCAGAATCTTTAGAAGTTTTTTTTTTCGATCTGACCACTAATCTGAGTCTGTTTCTTCATACCTTCAACAGGCGTTCATTTCTGAGTGTATTTCTGCTCTGCTGGGACTTCGCTGGGGTTGAATAGCAACAAAGGACGGGAGCGCGCATTCATGGGACGCGACTTTGACAGCTCTCCGTCTGTTCTCGTATAACTTTATCAGCAGTCAGCAAGGGGCCAGATTGTGTCTGGAGCTGGAGATAATGGCCGAGGCTCCGCTCCCCGACACGCTCCCGGACTTGGACGTGGTCATTGACCCGGACTTTGAGCCCCAGAAGCGGCCCCGGTCTTGCACCTGGCCGCTACCGCGACCGGACTCCAGCGCGGTGAAACCGGAGAGCACCGAGGCGGATATCATACCCGAGGAGGAGGATGACGAGGAGGACAGCGCAACCCCCACGGCAATCACCGTCAATGGCTCCGCTGCGGCGACGGAGGACCAGAGCAGTAACAGCCCCGTTACCGACGGTGCGTTCCCCTCCCCCGGCCACGACAGCGGAGGCTCCCCGCTCTCCACGCACTCACCGTCGGCCACCTCCGGTGCCCTGACTCCGAGCGGCTTGGCTGCAGCGCAGACCCCGAGGAAAGCATCATCCCGTCGCAACGCCTGGGGGAACCTCTCCTACGCCGACCTGATCACCAAAGCCATCGAGAGCTCACCAGAGAAGAGACTCACCCTGTCCCAGATCTATGACTGGATGGTGAGATCCATCCCTTACTTTAAGGACAAAGGCGACAGCAACAGCTCTGCAGGATGGAAGGTAAGAGCCATTCCTGCGCCCACCCGGTACCCCTCCTTCCTCCATCAAAACAAAAACAAAAAGCATGTGGTTTGTTGTGAACCCACTGATGTGCTGACGCACAAGCAGGCAGTCATACGCATCCAATTATGCCATCCCAGTTCAGGTTTTACGAGCGTGTATTTGAAACGTATGTCACTCATTTGCAATTATCAATTACCTCAACTAATATCCCTATCAAAATCCTCCATATTCTGATATTTGCCCTTTAGGTGCATCCAAATGAATTACAGTGGCACAGAGAACGTCAATTACTTAGTAATTCATTCGAAATGTCAGGCATTTATTAACTGTGATGATTATAGTTTATAGAGAATTATATTTTTTTTAAATAGAAAAGCAGATAGCATAAGATGAGTAAAAATTGATGCCATGGTCATAAAATCTGCTATTGGCACTTTATCAGTGTGGACAGGCTTCAAGACCTGCTGGAAAAGGAAATTAGCTTCACCTTACAGGTTGAAGCGCCCTATCATTTTCTGAAAAACAGATGCACATAATTTGCTTAACATTTCAGTCAAGACTGGTTACAGCGATGCCCCCTTAGCAGTTTTTCCTTCCACTCAATCTTCCACTTATATGTATAGCTGCAGGACTCTGTGTCCCACCAACTTCTTAAGCAATGACCTATTGTGCCTAAACCTCAATGTGGCAAGTATTAGTGACTGTCTGCTGGGCATCTGTCAAGTCAGCAGTTTGACACATGATTGTATAGACCATAACATGATCATAATATTACGTTTCTTTACTCATGTTCCTTTTCATTGGCCAAACATGATATTTATGTTTTCTGAGCAGCAGCATTTTTGGTTTTCATAAGCTGAAATAACCAAATAAACACTAGAAGTATTCACTCAGTGTGAAGTAATATTTAAATATTCTGTGGATTTTAGTATTTATAGTGAATTACTAAAATAAAATCCTTTTTTTTTTGTTCATATTACTTTTTTTTTTTTTAGACGAACCCATACCAATTGTACAAACATATCTTCATTTTATATGTGGCTTGTGTGACAATTCTAGTTTTCTTCACTCTAAAAACTGCCAAATATGATTATGGTTTGCACTGACTCTGATAATACCTCATTATCAAACAAAAAAAAAAGTCACAAATCAAGAAGGAAAATTGAGGCAGAACTACATAAATATTTAAGTTAGAATCACTAATGAGCCCTAAATGCAAAATACTTATTTCATAATGCAGATAACTTGCCCCAAAATCAAGAGACATTTAAAATAAAAATGTGCAAAATGTCTCTTTTAATCTTTCAGACGCCTTCTGTGATTTCATAACAGACTTTTACAACGTCTGATTTTACTTTAAGTGCTACAACTGGAGCGAACAAATGTCATAACCGGTTTGTCTGGAAACACGGTGGCCTATTTTGAGTGTTGCAATCTGGTTTTAAGATGCTCGCAGAATGATACAGTTACATAAGTTTGCTCCTGAGCAGCAGCTATTCTATTAATGGTCCAAGAAAGCCGACTGTAAACAAAATGATTTAGCGGGAAAAGCTGCGTGGAAAAAATGTGAACTCTGAAAGCCCCTTTTCTTTATATGTGGTTCAGCATGGGGATTATTTAACTATTTTTGTTGGAGACACCTTCTGGCTCTGTTGTTTATGTTATAAAAATTAACTTTCCACCACGTATCAGTAAGGACACCAGCTTTGGTCGGTTTCCCGTTTGTTATGTAAACCTTGGCAGGGACCTATCAGTGTCTTAAACCAGGTAGGTGACAGCCAAGCTTGCTGATACCAGCATGAGGGAATTACATAACCACAGGTTGGCCCTGGGGGTTAGGTTAAAGGACTTGATCTGGTCAGCAACAACGTTTGGACCTGCAAATAAAATTGAGGTACAGGCACAAAAGACCGGAGAGCTGAGATTAACACCCATCAGAAGTCGAAAGTGTTGCCCCATGGTGTTATGGGGGCTCTTCAGCCATATTTTTCAGGGCTTCTCAGGTTTTGGTTATGTGATATGTTCCAGTAAGAAGCAAAGGAGGTTATGGGTGTAGCCCCCACCTCCATCTCAAGGTCGGGTTCACTGTCAACATTCAGGCTTGTTACTCCAGGAATTTGGGGCATGAAGGCCAAGCTGTCAGTGGTATAGTGTTACTCGTGGCCTGTCTGTAAATCATAGCTGGAGATCGCAGCTTGAGAACGCTTCTTGGACTCTTTTCAGGATAGGCTCTCTCCAACCTAGAGCAAAAAATGAAATACGAAAAGTAAAGACAGACTTCAAAGCTTTAATTTCATTTTTGGTGACCCCGGAGTCTCACCTTTGCGGAGACCCAGGGTCTGAACGCCTACAGTTTCACACAGTCAGGGCACCTTTGTTGAAGAGATTTGCTGAACAAATCCTGGTAATCCCCCTGGGTTCTCTGCTGCAGGATCACAGCCACGTCATCCTCCTTCATATCAGTCAGCTAGTCATCAGCCCAGAAGGAAGTAGGTTAAGACTGCCAGCCATAAGACTTTTATCACCTAACATGGATATGTTTCAAATAGATTTGGTCACTCCCGTATTGTCACACAACAGGGAACAAAGTGTGCAGAGCAACACGAGCACCGCATATGTTTTAATGTCATAATGAGCTTTTCCAGTTTTCATTCTTGCTGTTGTTCTTGTTTGGGGGATTTGTCTTTCAACAGGTGAGAAGTCTGGTGGTAGGTGGTTCATGTGTCTTATCTGCAAGCAAAACGGTTAAAATTGATTGGACTATATGTCTGATCTGAAAACAGGGTTCCAAAATGATACGGAAAAATCTGGAATTTCACTTAAATTCAAAGAAGAAAAACAAACTTAAATATAGAAAATATTTGTATTTTCAGACTTTATTCCTTGTGATTTAAAAAGTTCCGTCCGTCCGTCCATCATCCACCCATCAAATGTGGAACTATCCTTTTGTATTTATTCTCAAAAAATAGGCAAATTAATGGAACAATGTCAAAAAGTCACTGAAGAAAGTCCCTGTAGAGCCATGAGTTTTGATCCGCTAAACTGTTTTATTGGAGAAGCTGAAGAATCCTTTACAGGCTGCACAATAAACTAACACATAAAGCACTGACTGCTTTAATAGAAAGAGATTAGGTGCACCTGTCTGGATGCGTGTGCAGCGGTTGGTGTATTCGTTCATGTGGGAGCGTAGGATTCCTCTTGACTGCAGCAGACCTCGTGCTTTAGTGTTACTTAATCCTGCTCTAACAGGCTCTCTGTGGCCAACCACTGCTGGCCAAGACCTGGTCATGTCATACTTAAGGCAAACAGTTTTCAACACAAGTGGTACAAACTGTACAGTTTTGTGTGCGTGCATGGGTGTGTGTGTGTTTGTTTGTATGTGAGTTTAACCCTGGATTACAGTCAATATGTTCACGCTCAGGCATGCTCATTCTGTTTATAGCTCTTCTGTCTGGTCATGTTCGGTCTTATCACCAAGTTCATGATTGTTAAAGTCTGGCAGGGTCTGAAAATAGTTGTGTTCCTAAGAGTTTTTTTCCATTAGATTGCAGATATCGCTACGAACCTTTAGACTGGAAAAGGTAGATTTTTTTCTTTTTTTTGCTGCAACTGTAAAAACACCCAGATTTAAAAAAACAAAAAACAACATACTCTTGGCACTCTTGCCGCCTTCTGCCTGTTTATGAAGGAGTATGAAAATAAGATTCAGCAGAATATCAACATCAGATACCATGCTGCAATTTTCTTTTCTTTTTTGTTATACAGAAATTATAGCAAAAGGGAAAAATTTGTAAATTTTATTTAACTGAAATGATCCATTTGTAATCCACAGTGCCATGCATGGTTGGTAGAGAATGGGACTTAAATTTAATGATCAAAATGAGATGACCGTTTAGTGAGAAAATTCCTTTAGTACTAAAAAATAAAAAAATAAAAAATTCCCAAAAAGATTAGCTAGGGGACAGAGAAAAGGGAAAGTGGGGGTTGTCTATATGCATTTGCAGGTGTGCGTGCCGAATGCAATCAGAAACCCTTCCATATCTGGCCCAGAGCCAAGTTGGAGGAGCTCAACCAAAAAGGCAATAAAAATGTGGAGAGAAAGGAGCCAAAGAGGGGAGGGTAGGTGGTGCATGAAGACTGTAAAAGGAGGAGACTGAAGGAGGGGGATGAGAAGTGAAGGGCAGGGTGGAGGGATTTGGGGTAAATTAACAAGCTCTGCTCCAAATTGGTGTCTTACAACCTCCCTCTGGCTGCGATTCCCAGCGCAGGAGTTTTTCAGGGGGCGATGATTTGTAGGAGCCCACCTGCTCCAGGCGGGTTCTGTTCCAGTTCTATTTTAAGCCAAAGGTTTGTTTTTCTTCTTGTGTAGGAGAGAAACTTTGTTCTAGTGAGATTTACAGGTGGATATTACTTCTGTAGTCCAAAACGACATCGGAACGACGTTACTCTCTAAGTGTTTACTGGGTGCTTTTCATTAGAATAAAAAGTGTTGCTTTAACTTAGTTTGAAGTTTCGAACTCTGTGTTAGGTAATAGTTGGCGTTGTAAATTTCAGCAGCTGTTCCAAGAGCAACAGTTCAACGAATGCTCACAGATAAAAGTCGTCTAAAATATGTCCAGTGTGAATGATAGTGATACATACGCGCAGCAGAGTTGCATTATTTTTATTTGCCCCTCTTTAAATGAAATGTGATTTTGTTCTTCTGAGAAAAAAAAAAAACGATTGTCAAAGCTTGACAAGGAAAGAAGAAAGAAAAACATAAATATCCTGCATTTTCTTTTCCATTTTTTTTGGCATCTCTGACACCCACATCACCCTCTGCACGATCTGTTCTCCTCACAGACGCTCCTTAATTATTCAGCGCTTTCGGGATGAATTCAGATCACTGTATTAATGTTTAAGAGCTCGTTTCTTGACCGAAGGCGTACCCTCACTCACCCTCGCCGAGTCTGTCTCTCCTTCGTTTTCACCACGGTGTTGTTTTTCTCTGTTTCTCTCACGCCATCCCTCGTTATTTTCCTGCCGGCTCCCTCATTTGTCTGGATGTAAAACACTGTTGTGGGCTAAAAACAGGCTGTCTTAAACTCTCTTTTTCTGGGCTCTAATGAAAGATGATAAATCTCGGGCTTTTTTGACTCATCGTAGAGACTGAGGACTAAGGAGTATCTCTTAAATGCTTCTCCTTGCACACATCACTGCACTATTTTTTTTTGGAGGCTTACTTAATGCTTTGAAATACATTAAATAGTCTCCAGAAATTGACTTTGCTTCAGTGGTGTGGTTGCAGACAGGACTTACTGTATAATGCGTTTCCTGTGGAGGTCTGTGTGCACGTCTCATCCGTGATAACATCAAAACACAAACAATTGTGTCAAATTCACTGATTGCATCTTGTGCCCACAATGGGGGTTGCTTTTTATTTAGAAGTTGCTTTGCATGCATTGGCTGGAAAAGTGGCAGAGTAAAATCACACAAATATGGATAAGTCAGGACCTTTTGAAGAAAAAACTTTCGCAGGTTTTATGCATAGTTTCTTAAATCATAATGACATAATTTTACAGGGTGATCTCTGACTTACTTACTGCTGCAGTTTGATGAATAATCCTGTTTCTGTGGTTTTTCCACAACCTGTTGAATCACCATATTTTTCATGGTGCTATCAAAGCACCGTCAGCATGTTTGTGCATCGTCCGATTACACCCATCTCTTCCAACTGTTGCTGCGTGGACGGGTTGTTCCACTCAGATAACTGAGGCAAAGTACACAACTGAAGCTGCAAAACTTTTATCAGGAGGTGAAGCCAAATGAGTTTCAACAAAAAATAGGCTGAAGGGAACGAGCGTACGATATATATTTAACATGTTGCGAAAATGAGAGCTGCGGTTTGCCTGTGGCTTAGTGACCGGGATTAGATGTCCTGTTGTTTCCTTGAAAGCATGGCTTGCATTCCTTTCTGCTCCAAGCTTGCTGTGGAGGTGACCCTAAACTTTGACCTTCCTAGAAAAAAAAAAGATAGATAAATGCTTTAACAAAGCCAATAATTTAGGATGAGAAGTAACTCTTGCTAAATGGAGACCCACGCTGTAGACATATTGCTTAAGTCTGTGTGACTGTTGTCGTAAATTAAAATTAAACCAGTAATTACACGTCTCCTGCAAAGCAAAGTTTGCTCAGTTAAAATAGAATGACTTGGAGTAAGTTTTAACCCTTAGGGGTTCCTTCGATTTCTGTTTGGCCATTAAAAAACACTCTCATAAAGTCATCAAGACATTATGAGACTTTATTTTTCCAGGTTCTCTTTAAGAATGTAATTTGTGCCTGCAGACCTCACAGTTGTTGAATATCTTTGAATTTTAACCACTTGTTGAAGCCTTTGTTTTTTAATAGAAAAAAAAAGCAACACAACAAGTTGAAATATTTTTAAAAGGATTTTTGTCCTCAGGGAATAAGAAAAATATTCATTTTCAATATCCAGTATTCATACAGGCATTATGGGTGTAGATGGTGCAAAAACTGCAGAAGGGAAAAATTACTCTGTTTTCTTTAAAAGGTTAAAAAGCTCAAGAAGAAATTAATTTAGAACCTGGCTAAACTGCATGGCATTTTGCATGAGCAAATACATGCAAAGATAAAATTTTAAAAACGTATTCAACAATCAGGTTTTTAACTTGCGTAACATAAAAGGAAAATTCAATTGGACAGCAACAGAAAGACTATTTAATGACTTAAAAGATATGTAGATGAGTCCGTACGTATATGCGGGTACCTGTGTAATCAGGATAAGTTTTTTTTTTTTTTTTTTGTCTGATAAGTCGTCGGCCAGGTTGGGGGATAGGCAGCGGTTTGGTCGGCAGCTGATAACGGAGTGACTTGCTTTGCGTACCCGGTCACACAGTTCAACCTGCACATACCTCCCATTCTGGCCCTGCTTCTCAGTTTCCCTGATAACCACATTGCTGAAGTGGGGCCCTGTGGCCTCTGCCTTCTCTTCTGTAGTCATCACCTCCAAAACAAGAGCCAATGCTCAGCTGTGTTTTTATGGGTTGCAGCAAGTTTAGTAGGTCATCATTTATTTGCCGTTCTGATCTTTGAACTGGCTTTGAGCTTTAATCTGTCCACTCCTTCAATCAGCCCTCATGAGTCTTCAAAGGATATTCACTGCAACTGTCCCATTAAGCATTTATTTGACTATGATTAAAGATTCCTGTCTGAAGAGAAATGGTAGTTAAAATAATGTGTTGCTCAGATGAAAAAGGAAATCGCTCTCATAACCTCTTTTGATGACGCTCTCACATTTACATCTGACATTAGTTGCTTTCTCTGCTGCGCTCGTCCCCTTCCCCCCACTTTCGGCCTCCACCTCCCTCTCAGTGCACTCATGCCCTCTCCTTCTCATTCAGAGTAGGTCCAGATTCATGACTCCAGATTAAAACCAGATTACATTAGATTAATCGTTCTGGAAGCAGCAGTTGCAGCTAAACTGAGCTAAATCCGTCTTTGTGTGTGCACATGTGTGTTTAAAAAAGTAAAAGGAATCATGTTACCAATGTGTGACTTGTACATATACTCACAATGGTGACGTTATTGGCATATATTTTCATAACCACACAGAAATAGGACAGGTGCTTCCCAATCTGAGGCTTATTTCAATAAACAAATCTCATATAGATTACACCTTTTTGTGGTGTGTTGTGTCTGTGTGTGAAAAGTGTTACTATAAAGTGCCTTTTACAAAAGTTACATTTAAAAAAAAAAAATAAGGAAAAGAAAAAAGTCCCACTAAATTGCTGGAATATCTAGTCTATAGTCTGCTGTTTGATAGCAATGCTTCTAGCAGACAATTTAAAATAGCTACTTCAATAACCTGATAGGGATGATGGTGTGGTGCTCCTTTAGTTTCCATAATATGCTTTCAACTATAAATATTTCCAAACAGCAGAATTAGTCCTTCCAGGAAGCAAAAGAAACACATATTTGCCCCGTATTAGCCCTTCACAGCTGACCAGTAGTTCCCAAAAACAAGTAGAGGCTTTGGGAACTCTACCTGTTCCCAAAAAAAGGTAGAGTGCACTTGAGTCTTTGAATTTGACCATGACAGCAACTTCAAAAGACTCGAAGAAAGTGTGACTCTTTGAAAGAAAACACATTTAAAGAAACATTGGCACACAACAGTATATAGTTTCAAAAGAGCAAAGAAAACAAGCAGAATGTTCGTCTTTAGTGTTATTATGTTAAGGAGTCAAACTAAATTATCTTGTGTTGCTCATTTATTTCCGCCTCATTATATTACTTTCCTTCTTACTTGCTTTCATATTTTTTTAAGCATTAGTTAAAATGAATATCCATACATTTTCATCCACTTTGGATGTTTCGTAAACTCGAATCTGGGAGTGGGAACTCTCCAGCCACAGAATCGGCACTCCCAGATTTGCTAAGCAAAGACAGAGAGCCATCGAAAAGAAGCCATCCCGCCTGCCACCTGTTCAGCTCTCGGCGTTTCTGAGTGAACACACAGGATTCTCTTGTCTCTGTGAAATCCTATAGGTCAGAGTCTCACACATGCAAAGCGCATTGGTGTCTGGTCTGGATTTGCACAGCTTCAGATTCAGATGTGTTGCCGTCCTCACACACACTCTTGGGCTCCAGTGTCCCATGTCGTCCATGCATCATTAAAATATGAGAATTTTGTTTTTGTTTTTTGTTTTTTTTTCTTCTGGGCTACAGATAAAAGTTCCCATTATGTTTCCCGACAGTGATTAGTCTCAGCATGGCTATATGCGCTTGAGCTTAAGATAAAAGTAAAGCCTTGAAGTCCAACTACCATCAACCTACCAGGACTAATCCCTCTCTTCATGAAGTCCCGGCGTAAGCCCATGACTACAGAGGTTTTTGTTTGTGTGTGTTTGTTTGTGAAGAGGCAAGTCACTGTGGGATGAAGGCAAACCATTGTTCGGCTGCTGGAGGGGGGTGGGGGGGTGGAAGAGGTTGTGTGCTCATGTGGTGATTGCGTCTGAATCTGTTAAAACATTTTTACACTTACACCGAAAGGAAAAATGTTCATGTTGTTTTGTTTTGTGTAATTTATAGTTTTATGAGCATGAAATGTCTTTTTTTTTTTGTCAACGCCTGGTTGAGTG
This sequence comes from Poecilia formosa, assembly GCF_000485575.1. Taxonomy (NCBI): domain Eukaryota; kingdom Metazoa; phylum Chordata; class Actinopteri; order Cyprinodontiformes; family Poeciliidae; genus Poecilia; species Poecilia formosa. The sequence goes on from NW_006799940.1 coordinate 5,545,443, forward strand.
TGAGGTTGACTGCGAGGGTAGAGGGAAACACACGCAATGGATAGAATTTCAATTAGAGTTTCACCCTCACCCCCCCACCTTCCAAGTCACTCTCTAAAAGCTGCAATCCATCTGTTTTGAGGCACTGCAAGTTAAAAATGGTGGTTGGTTTAGTCATGGTTATTTTCATATGGTTTCCTGCAGTTTCCATGTTTCACGTCTGATTTCTCTGAATTTATTGGGTAGATTATTTGTTTTACCGTCCCGTGCTCAGTCCCCAGTCAAACATGGATGTTTTATGTTTCCAGAAAACCTCAAACACTAACAGTCGCGGTGTTTTTTGTGCAGTCTCTCAAAATTCATAGCCTTCTGTTCTTTATCAGAGCAAACAACTGCACATGTGGAGGTTGGAGGGCGGCTGGTGGGATAAATCTGCACGCAGTTATACAGTGCCTTGCAAAAAACTACAAAACACTACAACCACAAACTTGAATGCATTTTATTTGGGATTTGATGCAGTAGATCAACATAAAGTAAAACAAATTGAAAACCGAGTGTTCTGGGTATTTTCCACTTCACAATTATGCCCTGCTTTGTGTTGGTTTATCACATAATCTCCTAACGAGGTGCATTATAGTTTATGATTTAATCATGGTTTAAACAGAGAGCATTACATTTTAAGAAGTATGAGGACTGCACTGTTTTCTACTTTTAGATTTTGGCTGGTGCTTTAACCAGTTAGTCGCATCCCTTTCTTCTGCTGTAGTTTATTTGCATATTTGTTGAGAATTAGTTCCAGCCTCCGTTTATCTTGAGCACTTCCAGTAACTTCACTGGCTGCATTTTAATGAACAGCAACTGACATTCACATCACGGATTTAGCTTCAAAAGATAAACACTGTTGTACTGGTGCGACCATGCTCTGTTTTTTTAATGACACACAAGGAGAACAAAAAAAAACCCAAAAAAAAACCTTTAACATTTTGATGTGGAAATACCTGGGACTGACTTTGCCAAACTTGGAAGCAAAGCCTCAGAAGCCTCGGCGTTGGTATTCATGTCATGTCTCTGCAGCCAAAAGCCAAATCAAAATGATGTCTGGCAAAGGCTCTTGCAGAATTCCTTTGCTTTTTTTATCTGAAATGACAAGTCACTGTCACTGGAACTCTGAGAAGCCTTCTTTCATCCTTTGTTATCATTTATGAGGCCTAGGTAAACTTTTGTGTTTGTACACCTGGATTTTATTAGGGAGAGTGGACAAGGTACTGGTTTGATAAGGCATAGCAGACACACAGAACTTGCCTGTTAGAGATACGGGTCGATCTAATAAAAAGGCACCTACGTGCTGATGGTGCACAAACCTGACATGGCTGGTGGCCAAGTCATCTCTGACTGGCTTCATTTGTTTGGGAAACGGGTGGGAAGCTTGAGGGCTGACTGAATGATCTTGTAAAGGAATAAAAACTCTTTGAAGGCCCACCTTCAGCCTTAAAAGTGAAATTTGCGGAGTCAGTGAAATGGGATGCGGGAGTTGTGGGTAGGGATATATCTACATTTAGCTGACAGTGGGAAAGATCAGAACTCAGCAAATGGGCCGAGAAGCAAAGGTTCATGTGGGATCTTTGTGACTGACCTAATTGCAGTGAACCTCTTCCATCATAAAGGTTCTGCTCAGCTGAAAGAGTGTTGCATTTGATGCAGAACTCCTAAGATAGTGATGGTACAATGAAGATATAAGATTTAATTACAAGGCCAGGCAGCACACAGAGCTTTGCCAAGGTCATTGTCCTTGAGTTGTTTGAAAGCTTGAGTTGGGTCATAAACCTGATCAAAAATGAGATAATGTAATGTACACCCTGTACTTTCAATGTAGATTGAAAGTACACATTTCAATCTACATGAGCAGGAACACAACATTCCTGCTCATGTTTGTGTTTACGTGCATACCTCCTGATTCCTACATTTTTTTTTCAGCCGACGATTCCAGATAAGCAACATCTGTAGGAACTTCATTGTGTTTAAGAACGTCAATAGTTGGGATGGACTGGTAGGAGACTAAAACATGATGGCTATCTTTGTTTTGGCCAAAACATTGAAAACTGTCATCAGCTTTGAAGCTAACATTTTTAAACCTTCATATACCTTATGCCTGCTCAGAATGTTATACTCTTGTGATGCTCCTTTTTTTTTTTCTCTCACCATCTGATTTTGGTATCTAGGCAGGAGTAATATTCAGGCCTACAAGTTTCATTGCTAATGGGGGCATGAAATTGCTCCAAAGCCCTAAGCAACAACGGACACTGCTCTCTATTCAAACACGTTGCTTTCTCTCTGTTTAACACATTCCCGCAGCACAATATTATATGGGTTTTGTTTTTTTTAGAGCAACATTTGCTGTCCTTACCTTTTGCCGATGTATCGCTAAGGCCTTGAGTTGACTGCATAGCTAGGAAAGCAAGGAACATTAATGAAAAACAGCGTTTGTAACTTATTATACACATGCAAACACATAAAACTCCATTGCAGGCGGTACCCATTCTGTTAGAAATTCACCGCTGCACTTTTCTAATTTCCATGTTCTGCCCCAAGCTGGTGAATGTGTAGGAGGCCTCATAAAGTGGGCTTTGTGCTCCATCTGAGTACACAACCACGTGAGTGCGTACTACTGTACGACGAGCAAACCGGCTGGGGGAATGCAGAGGAAAGCCCTTGCTTCAGCTGGGTTTTCACACACACACACACACGCACACACACACACACACACACACACGCACATGCACATGCACACGCACGCACACGCACCCACACACACTTTTTCTTTTTGTCAGAGGCTTCCAGCCACCAGGATGAGTTACACCAAAGAGAGCAAGAGTCGTGAAGAAGAAACTGGGCCCCTCGCCTTCTGCGTTACTCCTCCTCCATCTCCCTCTTCTTGTTCTTTCATTCTTCTGGGGGATGGGTATGTACAGTGTCGGAGCTCGTGATCTGGCTCAAGTCGAGGGAGTTAAACTGTATGCGCAGACCCACCCTGTGAGACTGTTACTATCTGAAGGATGGTACACAGTTTGACAACGATCTGGATCTCTGATTTGGTTTCATTTGACGGTTGTAGGGTTTTACACTTTTTTAAATGTGTTGCTAAAGAAACAAGATACAACTAAACCAACTCTTGTTGGTCTCCTTCAACGCTTACAGTAAAGAGTTTTGTCAATATACACCAAGGCAGCTGTCATGAACCTCAGGAGTACACTAAATGTCTTTTGCCCTTGTGTTTTTAGGACCAGTCTGACTTGAAAATAACGACAGAATAGAAATGACGAAATCAATGAGTCCCACATTCTCCTCTTATTTGTCATCTTCATCTGTCTAAAACAAATAACATGTTTTATTGGAAGATGTCAAATAAGAGCAAATAAACTCAATAATGCTTCAACCATTCCACATTAAAGAGATATCTCTTAAATAGTTACAGGCCTGCAACATGTTACCAGCACTATTTAACTTTTATTTTGTCATTTACTAGAACTCCAGCTTTGTGCATCTTACAGCTGGTCCAAGAGGGGCTGAAACTACGGCAGACTTTTACCTCCTTAAAACAAGTTCATTTTCAGGAGCATCACATCAGACATGAACTCTGACTGCTTTACATGTTCCCTTCTCAGAATGTGTTTCACACAGAAAGATCATTGATGGTGCACCACCTCCTGCTTTCATTTCCTATGTAAATATTCACCGGAGTGTGTGTAAATCACCACCAAAGGCAACAACGATTTCAAAGTTCAGAAAACAATGTTTGCACATGACACTTTGATGCTTATAATATTGTAGTTGTTTAAAGACTATTTAAGTCAATTTGCCTTCGACTTCCATGTCTTTTTTTTGGGGGGGGTTACATAAGCAGAAGTCTATTTTGGCCTCAGCCTCTCTTGGACGAGTGGTTAACATCGACCTCTACGAACAACTAGTCTGGATTTGCACTTGGGACTTATTTTTTTGCGCTTGACTATCAGAAATGATTGGTTTGACTTAAGTTACAAGTGAAATGTTTCAAGTCTAAAATGTTCTTTGAAAGTTCAACACCTTTGTGAAAATATTCTAATTATAATTCAGCAACTTTTCCTCTAAAACATCATGAGAAAACATTAAAGGGGAGGGAGGGACATAAATTAAATCTGACAGAAGGTATGAAACTAATAGTACTCTCATTATATCACAAGTGCACAGCAGACCTTTCTCCCCATATGCAGCAATCAGACAGTACAATTACTCAATTTCTACTTTCATAGTATAATACAAGTGCACTGTGGAGATTTTGTTTTATTTTAAATTTTTTGGGGAAAATACGTTGGTCAGAAATCCATTTTTAACTGAGCGCTTGAGTAAAAATGTGGATAATTATTTGCTAACTGGCTTCACTGTCCAGTTTAAAAAGGAACAAAGGCAAGAAACTATTTCCAAAGTGTTTTCTTCCTTTCTGCGAGCTGTAAAAAGCGTCGTCTCTGGAATATGGGTTAGTGTGCCTCACAGAGCCTCGCTGCGTCTTCCTACTTCCCCTTTCTTTTTTTTTTTCTTTTTTTTTACTCAGCTTTTCTGAGCTTTTGTTTATTTTCTTGCTCATGGCACAGTTTTCCTTTTTATTTCTGCTGCTGCAGCAAAACAGTGTCACACAGACTACAATAATATGTAGAAGAAGAATAGAAATAGAAAGGGATTATCTAGTGTACATTGCAGAACCTTAAATGCTTACATAAGCCCATTTTAGTGCCTGGTGTCAGTTGGCTGCAGGTTGAACTTTCCATTTCGCTTGTTGCCAGGGATGCCCTCATCCTCCCTGTGGTGGCATCAAGCATTTAAAGTGTGTGTGCGTACCTTTGTTATCACTGTACTTCTGCAGACCGCGTTTAGGTATGTTCAGTGTGTCGACTGACTTTTATAGCATTAGATATCAACAGTAAATCTAGCACAGAGTATTCACAGATGTGCATTTAGGGAAATTACAGCTTAGAGAACAGATCTAATACAACTGAATTAATGTCATTAAGAGGGTTTGCCGATAATCTAATTGTAAGGTGAATAACTGCTGGAAAACTGGAAGTGCAGGTTCACAGACGAATGGTGTCTAACCCTTCGATTTTGCGAAACTGATTCTGTTTAGAAGGTCATTTTAGGGATTTGGTCTCAGGGGTGGATTGTTGCAAAGACAAATTTGGATCTTTAATCCTATCTTTAGCATTAAGCTGCATTAGCATTTATCTTTCCGAGTTGCAACACCACAAGATAGAGAGGGCCGGTCGGTTTTATTCGCTCAGCCTCATCGTCTCTTCCTCCGTCTCTTTCTTTTGCTCATTTTCAGCCTCTCATCTGTCAAGCTCAACCTTCCTCTTTCCGTCTCCTCGCTTGCTCTCCCTGCTGCTGTATGATCATTGAAAACTGTATGGAGACAGTAAGAGACCTCATAGAAGAGCGGCTGACGCCATTGGCTGGCTCGCACTCCACCCTCACTCACGATTGGCCGCAGGCCTGACATAGGACTCAATCAGCTGGGTGGAAGTGTATGTAGGTCAGTGTGTAGCGATGTGAGCTGTCTTTCTCGCTCCGTTCCCCTCCTCCACTGACTTGGTTTTGGCGAACCGGCTGTTGTGTTAATTGGCCACGTTCCAAATTTCAAATCCAGACTTGAGGGCAGAAACAAGAGGCAGGGGGAGCTCAAAAACGAGAAGAGGGGAAGCTGAAGAAGCGACGAAAAGGAAGAGGGCATGGAAGGGGGAAGGGAATGGGTAAAAGATTTGTGCGCCTTGTTGCACTCAGCTTTGCAATGCTACAGTGCCTTTGTAAAACATAAACACAGTTAGAGATAAACTACCTGATAAATATGGAAGAACACATAAAAATTGCTTTGGTTTAAATAATGCAAGAGTTGGAATAAAAGGAAACAATAAGCATCTGGGAGCATAACTGATAAAAAGCATAGTGTCGTGCAGATCTATGTATCATATTGCAACCATAAACTGAAAATGTTTTATTTGATTTTGTATAATAAACAAACACAAAGCATTGTATAAATGTGACGTCAAAGGAAAAGCATACATTTGTTTTAAACATAAAACTCTTACAAAGATTCAGCCTCTGAGTCAATACTTTACAGAACTACGTTCCCCTGCAATTACAGCAAAGCGTCTTGAGGCGTATGCTGCTAGGTTTGCTTTATATATAGAATGAAACTTTTTTGCATTCTCTTCAGTCCAAGATAGCTCAAACTCAGTCAGATGGGTCTGTTTTGTACAAACCCCCACAGCAGCTCTGGCTTTTAGAGGTCATACTTTTGCTGCAATGTGAAATTCCACCCAAGTTTTGCCCCGAATTTAGCTCCAACTATCTTCAAAAAACAGTTTAAAAATAATTTCTTATGGCATTCTTCTTACCACTTTCCCACAGCTTCCATAAAACTACAATACAGGTGTGCATTGTTAATAGTTGGATGATAAAACCTAAATAAAATGCATTGAATGTTGTGGTTGTAATATGACAAAGTATCCTTTATCTTACAGTATACCTTACAAACCACAACAGATTTTCTTCTGTTTTATTATGGTGTATCAAAATACCCATCTTTCGTTAAGCCTCACTGTCTGGCAGACCGCTTTGGATCCGACATGTTTAGTGATCTCATCTGTCATGTTGTGACTGCATGGGCACAGCGAAGCCATTCATATGCATGGCAGTCCTGCCACAGCTGCCTCACGTGTCCCATTCGAGCTTTTAAAGTTGAGTGCATTGCCCAAGGAGAAGACAGCCCGGCGTTTCTGTGCGCGGCTCGACCGGTGAATAATTCACGCTAACCCAGATTCTTCCACAGTGTTTATTCCACCCCCAAATACTCCCACAGAGGCCCAGCAATACACACACTTGTGCACCCACCATAAGTGGTGCTCCCTAGGCGTTGCCCACAGCAGACTAACCCAGACAAGCAGACTGTGAAAAGCAGACAAAATAAAGTCTACACTTCACTTTACTACTCCCTCTGCACCCAAGTCTGTCTGCATACTTCACATTAAAAGTGCCTTGCAGCGGTGTGTGTTCTCTGCAGCCCTCCCTCCTCTTGACTGCCTGTCTCGATCTAACCCATCTCACCCCTTTTCTAGATGAAATTATCTTTTTTAGGAACCCACTACAGAGTGCGCTAGAACCTGCTGCAGTCTGAACGCAGCTCAACCCACATCTTGTAAATCTTGTTGGGACGTTTGTGTCTTCTTCTCACTCTGCCCCGGCTTTGAACTTATTATACTGGATGCAAGCTACTCAAACTCATTCGCACACACACATACACAGAGATAGGGAATGACTGACTTTAGCCTGACTTTACCTCTCTTACTCATCGAGAAGCTGACCCACTTAGAGCACAGTGGCACACCAGACGGGATTTTCAGTCTACGGCATTCTGGGGAAAAAAATAAGCTACAAACAATTGATTCTGCGTATGCATAAACATATGGACTGGCTCACTCAGTAGTCACTATTAATGCAGATGTTGGAACAACGTTTGCTTTGATGGCTTCAAATAATCAGTATGTTTGTTCAGTGATGACAAAAAATGTCCTATTTACCAAATTTTCAGGCATTTTCTTGACACCATTGATAATACCACACGGTTACATGTAATTCCTTTTGACTAAGTGCATTCCTGCACAAAGATCCATCCTTCCTGTCCTGTGCTTATCTAAGACAGGGTTGAGAATGAGGAAGGAAACCCAGGTATTATTCGCTCAAGTAACAAACCAACCCTCATATGCAAATTCAAGGCCAGAAGAGAAATGTTCCACTGCATGCTGAAAATCAAGTCTGGGAGACATAAATAGACACACATCATCTGCATAAAGACAAATATGAGACACAGAGTTTCTCAAATCAAATGTCAATCTCTCTACAAACATAGAAAAGATTAATTACACCCTCATTACTTTACATTCTGTAGGCTTATAAAACTCTGGCAGTCTTAGTTTATGTTAGCTTTCTTTGGCAAATATCAGTTATAGGAAACAGAGAAAACTTTTATGACACCCAATAATCCAGTATTGGTCTAGTAATACATTGATTCAGGTCTTTTTGAAAAATGCATTTGGCAATTAAACCATAAAATTGGTTAGCCATACCTTAGCATAGTTAGCTTGTCTTACCATGAAATATTGTTGATTTATTAAAAATGTTGCAGATTTTCAAACGGCTGCAGGAAATGTTTTTTGTCGTTTCTCCCTTCTTTGACACATATTTGGACATTCTGGTCTGTATTTGCAAAAAAAAAAAAAAAAAAGTCCCAAAGATTTTGTCTGTGCTTTTGCATTATTATATGCCTTTTTCATGAGATCCTTAAAACCAGACCGTATACAGTGTGACACGGGTAAAGACACACTACTTACGCACGTAATAAAGTATATTTAGTGTAACGACGCCTTAATGTGATAGAATGGTAGAAATTACTCAAGTCTTTTTTAGCAGGCACCATGACACACACATTAAAACCTGTTTGACTGCTTTGGGTTGGAAAGAGCCACCTCAGCTCTTTCTCTCATCCTATGACTAAGCAGGACAGCAAACACCAACACTTCCCTTTTTATTTTGCTTATTTCAGTCAGTTTGACAACACGTGCCACACCATAAGTGGTGGCATGTGGGGAGGTCGGTATGTTGGTTAAACAGGGTAAAAATCATAACTTTCATTTTGTTTTTTTATCAAAGTTTCAAATGTTTTGAGAAATTTACTCTTGTCCTTATTTTCTTGTATCTCTTTATTTTGTTATGTCTTTTAATTTTTTCTGACCCTGTGTGGGCTTGTTGCATGACTGGGATTCAGGAGCAACCGTCAAAGCTTCATCAGTCTGTGTTAATGGCCTGTTTAGTACTTTTTTCAGTTACAGTTTCACTCACAGTGTGATGTGTGAGCACGTGTGGGTTGCTTTTTTACCAGCATGTGGAAGGTGTGGTGCTGATCCACCCAGAAAAGGCCTATGCAGCTCAAATCCAGAGTCGGTGCATATTTTTTCTGTCGTTTCTCTTTTTCTTCAGTTTTTTTCCTGTGTATGCTACAAGGCTTTCTCTCGTGAGTTCCAATGGCCTATCAGACACACCCCTTTCAAAAGCACTCAGCCCTGTCAACCTGTGGTGTGTACATGTTCTTGTTTGTGTGAAAGCTTGTTTGAGTACGTTCTACCTTTTCTGTCTGCACCAAGAAAGGAACGTGTAGGAAGAATAATATAAAGAGATGGAAGGAGAAGAGCGGGGAGGAGGAGGTGGAGGGGCAGATTGCTGCTCAACAGTACAAACTGGGAGAAGAAGCCAGAGAGTAGCGTTCTGGCCTGCAGCCAGCTAGTGCCACCATGCAGCTTTTGTGTCGAGGTTTGACTTCGAAAGGACCTTTCAGAGAGAGGAGAAACAGAAGTGGGAGACGACAGAAATATTCAGAAACTGGGTATGATGGAAGGAGAAGTGACATGACGAACCTGAAGAGGGGACACGCTGAGGGACTGAGAAACTAATTAGATGGGAAAGATGAGGGTATAAATGAAAGTTTATCACTCTCTCGTCACATTTTATTTTATTTTTTTTATTTTAACCTCAAACTTTATGTGGATTTTGTGATGTCACGGCATCACAAAAGTTGTGCATAGTTTTGGACAGCAGAAGAGATACAAGTTTTAGGTTGGACATTATTGTAAATGTATAACTTATCTTTAAATCTGGGAACAATACTGCTCTTCCACCACCGAAAAACTTGGTCCGGCTCTGCTCTTATACCTGACAACAAGGAGCTCCAGGTTTACGAGTTGTAATGATTGTAGAAAACCCAAATGTAACTCAGCATTTGAATAGTCTTTCAACGCCATTAAAGAATGGAACAATCTCCCAGAAAGTCGTAAACTTTCCGCTGACCTGAAGGAGTTTTCTTGTAGTGTCAGGAAAGTGCTATTAGAAAACCAGCAGGATCAACACTGGAAATTGGAACTGCAATTATGGCATTTAGTACTGTTTTTATTGTGGTAATTTTGTAGGACTCAGAACAGCGATTGTAAACAGGGTATGTGTGAACACTAATTGCATGTTGTTTGATTTTAGACTGTAGAATAGTAGTGTCTGAAGTGTTTTGGCTGCTGCAGCCCCCCATACCTGTTGCTAGCCAGGAGTCGGCTTAAATCTGCATAGAAGAAAATGTCATCCATGGAAAAAAGATTTCCTGAAACATCCTCCAGTAAGCATGAAACATCTAGGCTAAGTGCAAAGTTTGGGACAGAACAAAATCAGACTGTTTTCCTGATTTGGAGGGACGTTTTTAGTACATTTGGACACATTAGAACACGTGATGCCCAAAAACACTGAATCCTGGACAAATCCTGCTAAAGTCATAAAAATGACTTGAATTTGAGATGAAGGTTTGTTTTGGTCACAATAAACACGTTGAAGTTTAAGATGTTAGCATGCTAGAAAGATACTGAATCAGCCTTTTCAAATGACCCTGTTCACCTCCCTTTTTGTGTCATTTTGGACGTGACCAAAACATGGCAGCGGATGTGAGAGTTTCCAGCCTGATCTTTGAGCCGCGCTAAGTATGTTAGTGTGTGTATTGTCATGTATGAAGCGTAGAGTTTAAGCTGCGAGGGCCTCAGAGAGCCAGGACAAAGAGGTGGATGAAGGGCCTCTGGTGAACCTGTTGAACCCTCTCTGCTTTGGGGTGACTGGGTGCAAAGATGCCAATGTTTGCGCCCACCAGTAACCCGTCCATAAGAGTGGAATATTTAAGTTTGTGTCCCTCAAATTGAATACTGAGACTTATAACAATATAACAATATACAGTACGCTCAGAGTGTGCTAATGAAATTCCTCCAGAGTGACCATAGTAATGAAGTTCACATCAAAGAGCGCGGTAGTTCAATGAAGCCAGGCCTTGTAAAAATAACAATACTGTCCAGAGTTTGAAGATAAATTGTGAGTTTAATTTGCTTCATGAAAGGAACAACATACTTGGTGGTAATGATTTACAGGGATAACATTCCTCAAAGAATGGAATAGCACAGAAAATATGGTTAGCATTGCTTGGGCCTTTTGCCTAAAATAACATATTTTCATCCTTCTTAACATGTTGCTAATCTAACATAAACATTTAGGTTTTAAGCCAGACAAAATGCGTAAAAGTGTAGATTTTATCTTAAACGCTAAAAAACACTTGAACGGCCTAAGATTAAAGAAAATGGGTCAAGACGGGGATAGAAACCATCACAAAAAAATTCTGGTATGCACTGCTCAGCACACTGTGCAGCAGCTGTGGGTTACAGTCTCTGTTTAGAGTTCATGTCCTGTTTCAGCAAACCACAAACACAGATAACAGCGGGGGTTTAGTTTCAGTCACTTCAGCTGATTTATTATTTCACAGTTTGCTCGGCTTTTTTATATATATATATTTTTTTAAATCCTTGTATGTTTTAATTAATGTAAAACCCTGTAAATGACCCCTAGGAAATGAAACCAATCACTATTAGGAAATTGAAACAGAAACTTTGAGAGTAGGCTTTAATAACAGAAATATCCACGCTTATACGCTCTTTCCAAGGAGTGAGTAGGATATGCAGATTTGAGCTGACGGAGCAGCATCGGGTTTGGCATCATCATCTCCTCCAGCAGTGATTAATGAGCTTAACAGAAGCATGCTTCTCTCACATAAATAGACCTGGTTAAACCTAATGTTTGCTTGTCACGTACACACACACACACACGTCCAAACCCACACGATGCACACACAGTATGTATCCAGCTTTAATTGTGTTGAACACACTCATACATGAACTTAAACAATCCAGCAAAGTGGGTCAGGGGGTCAGGGAACAAAAGCTGGGCTTCCAGACACCAGGATTTCAAAGAGACCCTTTGACATTGGGTTTAGAGGAAGTGAGGAAATCATAAGAAACGAGGGGGGAGGCAGTGAGGTGAGGTGTTGTCATTTGAAGAAAGATAAACTGCTTTTGTATCGCAGTCATTCCTATGGTGGAGTCTTTTTTGTGTGTGTTTGGAGAGTTTGCACGTTGACCTTGCATGTTTAAAGGTCGCACTTGCAGAGATGGTCACGTACAGGGCAACAATTAGAGATGAACATATAAAGCTGAGGCAAGCTACTGCTTTCCTTCCTCTGGTCTTGAAACAGGAAGTCACGTGTTTCCTCGTGAGGGTTCAGCCTTTAGGGGCTTAAGAGAAGTTCGCTGCTGCTGGGGACTCTTTACATGTGCTTTTAGTGTGTTTGCAAAGGTTAGAATCTCCCTTTTGTCTTAAAACACACATGGAAGGCTTACTCAAAACAAAGGACAACTTTGCATGAGCAAAAGCATGTCAAAGACCTTCAGTGTGTTTGTGCTTCCCTTTCTCCAGCTGCTCAGCTGGTGTGCAGGCAGGCAGACAGAGGGCCGGCGGTCCTGCAAGTGCTGATATCAGCAAAGGAGGAGAGACAAAAACAGGAGCATATAGGGGGAAAACGCACATGCACTCGGATAGAAAAAACTTTCTAGTGTTGGGATGATGAATAGATTAGGTTGACTACTTCTCCTCTTATAAGTTCCTTCAGTCTCAGAGTAAATTTACTCACTCAATTAATGTCTGTTCCTACATTACCTGAACAGTAAAGGAAATTTTAAGAAGACAGGGTTCAAATTTTCATAGCTGATAATGTTGCTGTATTGTGAGATTTCCAAATTAATATTTTCTGTCACTCTAGCCACTTAATATTTTCAATTTCCTTTCTATTGTCCTCAGTTTTGGCAAATTATTATCTGATCTCGCTTCATTCCGTCACGCTGCACAAGGTTGAAATGAGCATAGAGAAGAAATTTATTTTTAGGACAGCTGATAAGTCAGTTTAAAACGGACTCAGACCAGATAGGATCAATGATGAATTGTGGTGGTGGTGGTGGTATAATGCTATGGGAATGCTTTTCATCAGCAGGGACAGTGCAGATGGAAGGAGCTGGACACAGGACAATCATCGCAGAAAACTTAGAGGCTGCAAAAGATTTAAAGCTGGAGTCACAGTTCACTTCACAACAAAATAACAGCCCTAAGTTCACAGCAAGAGCTATAATGAAATAGCTTAGATCAAACCATCATTTTTTTATGACTTCTCTGTCAAAATCTGGGCCTAAATTGAGATTTGAGAATTTGTGGCAAGACATGAATGAAACTGACCTATAATGCAAAAGAGAATAGGCAAAAATTTGAGACAAAGTGTAAAAAAGTCCAATGAGCCTTATATACTTATGCAAGATGTACCTTCAGTAACTTTTATAGCAACAACTTGTTGTTTTATAAGAATCTTAATCTCAAGAAACCGCTGCATAAATGGTCTTTTTTACAGTTCTAAAACCATCTGCAACCTGTAAAACCTATGTAGAGATGGCGTGTGAGCTGGTGTGTGCACTGTATCTGTTTTTAGCATCATGAGCATCACGAGCCCCCTGAATAGTAGTGGTGCCTCAACATTAATTTGCACCAGATGTGAAAGTCCACTGTTGCACCAGAACTCGACACGCATGCAAGCAGAAATTGGCATGTGACCAGATCCAAGAGACTGGAGTTACTCCTTTTAGTTGGTTAACATGTTGATGTGGCATAATCTATCCCCAGGAGATTTCAGCTCACCTTCCAAGGACTGAATTGAAAGTTTTAGAGGTTATTAAACTGCAAACGTCAACAGACAGGAAGCCACCCACACTAAGTCCCCATAGGCATGGCTACAGTCGAGCCCTGAGGTATCATGAGCGGAGTGTGTTGTGGAAACAGTGGTTCAAAGACGCAGCAGATGTCTGTGTCAAAAACACCCGCTCACACAAAGTGGAGGGAGGGTCAGAGACTTGGAAAAAGCAAGAATCTCCTGAAATTTTGATCCCAAAAAGAATCCAGTTCATGTCATCCTCATGGTCAGTGCACATTCACCGAAAAGGCTTCATTACAAGAAGCACTCGTCGCTTTGGGACGGCACAGGACATCCCTGTTGGGTTTTATCAGTCCCAGTTCCAGGACACCGTGTCCTCAGGCTACGGAGCAACTGAGCTTGCCAAGAACATAGACGGACACACATAAACATACACACACAAGCACGCAACCAACTGAAAGCACTCAGTAAAGACAAAAGCGACTTCTCCACCAAGAGGGAAAAGCAGCTTGGCAAGGGAATCAAAAAGCAGCACGCTGCAAGAATCCTCTCATTTTTGTGAATTTAAAGAGTTGGAGCTGCACCACACCCAAACATTGTCCATTCAAATAAACTTGGTTTGTCGGACCATCTGCCACAGAATATTACAAATTCAAAGAAGCTAACTTAGAAACAGATTCTGAGAACCCAGATACAACTTAAGTTACAATTCACTGTATTTCATAAAAAAGTGGGGCAGCTCTATTTTACAGCATAAATACTGTTCACAAGGTGACTGCAATAAAAGCTCGTTGCTAAGAAGTTTATGACTAAAATGTAAATATGAGATTTGGAAGTTGGCGTGTGACTTTATTTTTCAGTTATACCGTCAGTTTCAATGGAGATTAGACTAACCCTGTGATATTTGAATCATCAGGTTCATAATTGGACCTGCTGCTACTTCTTTGGTATGGTTGAGTGCCTTTAGTTAATATAGTTGTATATATTGTTATTATTATTATTGTGTGTTTGCTTACTTATACTGTATATATTTGACCTTTTGCACGGGAGCTGCAATGGAAATTTCGTTGAATTCTGTTCAATGACAATAAATGCTATCTATCTATCTATCTATATTATGCAAGACAAGCTGCATGCTCATCTGCCAGGGAGGCAGCCTGCTGACCGAGTGACGATGCAAGGAATGTGGCGTGCTAGGACATGGAGGCTGGGCAGCTGAGCCGTTAGATGGGAATAATTAGAGCTGACCTACATGGACCAACTACAGAACTGTTACGCATCTAAAAAAGGAGATTACAATGTTGTGGTTTTTCTTTTTTACCATTTCAATACCGCTATCTTTGGCCCTGTATAAAACTGGTTGCCATAGAGACTGAATACAAGCCAGAGAAGATATAGTGCTGACCAAGCTTGTCACAGCTTGCACTTTGCGCTGCTTGCACTAGATAGAAGATACTTGACAAGGGCCACCCTCCCCACAACTATGTTTGGTCTGCTGTACCTTATTTTCACTGACCAGCATAGTGTAGTTCAGTCACTATTTTGTCTCTTCCCATAAACTAACCCAAACCACACTATTCCTGGGCCGCCTTCAGTTGTAGGTCTATCGGACAATGGTACGGTATGGTTAGGGTGGAACTACTTGCGTCACACAATACAGTCCATTCAATGTGGGACAGAAAGATGCCACTGCTTGGGGCAAGCATGAGACTTGGTAATGCATGTCACATGCATTACTATTTGGGTTGAACCCCATGATTGGATGGGGCAAATTATCCATTGTCATCCAGGAAGCCTTGGAACCGAGGGCTCAAAGAGAAAGATCGCTTAATGAATAAAATATCCTGCTTTTATAAATTTGAGCTTATAAGAACAGATGACAAATGAGGCCCTGAAATTAAACTCAATTTGGCAAAAAAAAAAAAAAAAAGACGGAAATTGAAGGTGACAGAGAAGGACAAGAAGTAGAGGGAAAGAGAATACTCTGAATATTAGGACTAGCGGGGTGCCTACATGATTAATTACGACTGTATGATGGAAACAGCATGGAGGAGTGACAGGGTGATGTGGGGGTGCCAGAATCATTTATGATCATCAGTTAGCAACTGTTATTATTCCTGTAGGACAGTTTCCTGCAGGTAACATGTAATGCGTTTGGGAAACGAGTCTAATATCTATCTGAAGACCCCCCCAGATATGAGAGAAATGGAGATGTGAAGCAGGATGGTTTATTTTTGGCATTTAGAAAAACATTTTACATCATATCAGTTTATACAAGATATATCTAATCATCCTCTTTTTGGAGGAGTCCATCTTACAAACTCGTCCTCGTTTAATGCATCACAAAATCTAACAGGTTGTAATCACTGCATGCATAATTATCAAAAAATCAAACTGAAAAGACAGCGTTGTACTGACGTATGATATGCACAGCTGTTGTCTGCAGTGAGCTTCCTATTAATGAGGATTAATATTGGTGATAATAGTAGTTTTCAGAAAATTGATGGCCATTTCTTTCTTTCTAACAGTTTCCTGTTGCAGTGTCTTTCTCAAGTGAGTGAGCAAGTGAGTGAGAGAGTTTCCCCACATAAAGCATAATATTACATCAACTCTTTTTACTATTATTATTGTTATGACTCAGCTTTTCATTGACTCATCAAAGCAGTTTTGTGAAAATGTATCTGCTCTCTAAAGCACATACTTCCCTGCTCGGTATTTGCCTTTTTGTTTGCAATCTGTATTTTACATCACAGTGTAGGAATTTTGACTTCAGTACTATTTTTTTTTTTTTAATTAACTGCACTGAAGTGTTTATGAGCAGGAACAGCCTGTTAAAGGTTTTGTCTCCATTTGTGGAAAACAGAGATAAATGGTGCATAGGGATGCACCAGTATGAAAATTTGGACCAATAACCAATATTTACCAACTGTACGACCACACCACTGACTTCACCATTCTTATATTATTCTTCAGTTAATAATGCAGTATGTAACTTCTATTTAAAGAAAATGTTTTTTTTTTACATATTCGTTAAAACTATCACTATATCATGACAGTATAATATGAGACAAATGATTTGTGAAAAGATAAAACTCCTCCTCTTCCTCTCTGTGCTGCTATCGGGTAACACTCACAAGGGCATGATTGACAGCACTAAGACCCACCTCCTGCTTCTGATTGGTTGCTTCTAGTTAGCACTGGGAGAAGGCAGAGGATTTATTTTTTTTATTTACAGATTGTCTGTCTCCTACTGTACAGTCAGAACATAGTGAGAGTTTCAACAAGTATGCAAAATTTAATTTATATTTTACAGTCTTACATACTGTAGCTTTAAACTCTCCACAATCAAACAAACACTGCAACCAAGAAACAAATGTCAACAAGATGGAAATAAATATTGGTTGTTATTCCCATTTTATTTATCTGATCTGATACCGATGCTAGCGCCGATATATTGTGCATCCCTAATAGTTCAGTTTTTAGTTTGAAGCCAATCTTAGAATTAGCATTCTAACCCTTTCCATATTGACAGATTTTGATTAATTTGTTTATTATCTGTTTTTGAATTACCTTAGATAGTGGGTACTTTTTTATATCTCTTAGCCTACTTCATTTTGTCAGACAGGTTCTAGTTATGATGTCTTAGAAACGGAGGCTGGGGTGTGATTCAGCTGCACAAACATTTGAGCGTATTGCAGTTAATTTTAATTTAATAGGGGGGGATATATGTTTTACATAGGGTCAGGTTGGTTGGATAGCAATGTGTCCTGAATAACTAAAGTCACATTTGTAAAGCTGCTTTTTACTCAAGTCATCTTTATCTAATATCAACATTTATTTGACCACGTGAAACCTTCCAGTGTGACAAAAAAGCAGAAACAAAAGGAATTTGTAACAGGAAACAACACAGCTATTGCAATAAGTTTGACAAATAAACACAAACACACTTTTGCACTTGATGTTTGTGTACATGCTGCAGCCCTGATTAAAACACACTGACCTAGTGAAGCTACGCCAGGGTAACATGACTAGCAGGCTTTCTCAGTGACATGCAACGATTGGCTGTTAGATGTGGGATGGGTCAGCCAACTCCCCCAACACTGAGCCAGCCTATTGGAGAAAATACAGGAGTGTACAAAGCGTTCTTTGAGCATGTGGCCTTACACAACAGAGTCCACACAAAATACAGGAACAGGCAGAGAGAAGTGGGAGAAAGGTAAAAGCGGCAGCAGATTTGTTTGGATTTAAAGGACCCCGTACTGTTGACTGTGACCAGGCCTCCTTTAAGATCTGAATTTGTTTACAAAAATTAAGCCACATGAATATAAACAGACGAAGGTGTAACCGAAGTCCTTCTGGCAACTTCCAGATCCCCATTCAGCTCATGCACATAAACACACGTCGGAGGGAGAGCGAGAGGGAAAGACACCGATCTGCTGGCTGGGAAAAAGCGCTCATGATTGAAGAGAATGGAATGTTCTGTCTGCAGTCCAAAGCTTCAAGCAGCTGGAACCTGGATCCAGTGTGTGTTTGTGTGACTTTCTGAGCGTGTGTGTGTGCGTGTGTGTATGCAGGGTCACAGTATAAATAACCTTCCCCTCTCTGCAGCGTTAGCACAGACTTGCCAGGCTGTGCTAACGTATAAGCCGGTTTATAAAACCGGTTTATACGTGTCAAAGACCTGCGTGTTGCCTACACTTCTGCTCCAGGCCATAATTATGCTAACTTCTAGGTGCTTATGAGCAACCGCAAATTCAAGGAAATTTAACATTTATATTTATACTCCACCCCCACCTTATTCAAATACTGGAAAATGTATTATTATTCTACGTTGTACATGAGATAACATTTTTATGAAACACCAACCGTTTTCATTCACAGGTTTATGAGAGTGAGGCCTGGAGAGCAAGCATGATCATTTTTGTGTTATGTTATTCAGAAATAACAGAAGATATATACTGAGTTCAACTTTTAAACTAAACTATTCTTCATTTTAAAGTGCAATACTTTGTGTCCAAGCTTTACATATGTTTAAGTTGACTTACTTTTGAGTAGGTATGTAAGGTGATGCCACATCAGAGTATATGTTTTGCCCTTTGTTGGTCCTTTTTATCTAAAACCACTTGGTGACAAGAAGAAGAGGTGTGTGTAAACAACAAACAAACGAGAAAAAGAAAAGCATAAAAGATTCTGCAACATAACGACATCTAAAGCAGGTTAAATTGGTGTTAATCAGAAAAATACAGACTAAAAGCTATTACTATTTATTTCTTTAGTTGAATTTATTAAAAATGAACAAAATTACTCTGCTGAACAGTTTTGTAGCAACAAATTTAGCTGAAAACTTGACATACATAGATAATCAACTGAAGCACGGTGCATTATTCAGGATACAGGAGTTTTTGTTTTTGTTTTTTTATTGTAGGTAGCTTTTTAGGCAGGAAATATCTTTTTTTTTTTGTTTCATTGTTAACAGACTGCATAAGGACAGAACAGAAAATAAGAGGAAAGATTGCCTAAGTCTATATAAATACCTATTGAAAGACTTTCTAGAAAGCTCAAACAGAGTATTTCTGCATAATGTTTGTCTCTTTTTTAATACTTCTGAGAAACCTTATTTTTAATCGCAGTCATTTGCCCCTCCAACCCGTGTTAAATCATGACTGACATTGTGCTAAATGTCCGCTTGACCCCAGCAGCAAGCAGTCACTGTTGACATTAGACTCAGATTAGTGCTGGTTTACATAATGGCTGAAAAAGTGGGGTTATGTTTGGCCAAGAATCAAGCACAGACACATGCACAGTCTGCATGTGGGTGGTTATGTACACCACCGGGCTCGGGCCACAGAGTTTGTCCTTTCATAGCAGTGAGAACAGAATTAAAAGAGGTTAAGGTGTAATGTAAAAGATTGGTTCTGCAAGATTAGAGCACTTTAACCTTTCACCCGGTCCTGTTTTAGGCGATATCGCGCTGATTAAAATTCCAAGAGAGAGAGCTAGCAGCACTTTCTTGGAATATAAATGAACGAATACATGTATTTTTCACCGGTTTCCAGTAGTAACTTTGGAGCATCAGGTAAAGGGAGGTGCGCGTTTTACACAGAGAACATGGAACCTTGTAAAGTGAAGCTTGCCTGGTTCATATATGTGAGTTCAGATATGTGCTGTAGCTGGGTGATGAAACACACATGCAACACCACGGACACCCGCCCTTTTCTGTACTGCCTGGCTACATCAGCCAATTTCACTCTACCAATCACCACTGCTTGAGCCGGGATGGATACAACCAATTAGAAAGAGCACTAAGATTCATCTGGACCAATCAGAGAATGCTGCTTGAGAACTACCTTTAGGAGGTTCATTACATTCACCGCACAAGCTCTCCTTAGACATGGGCTTAATTCTCCAGGAGGTCTTGCGATCCATTTGAAATGGTTTATTGAAAACATCCAAAGAGAGATTTACATAATCTGAGATATGAGTTCATTACACACCCTAATAAAAATCAGAGGTCACAGAAAAAAGGGAGGGAAAGGGATTCCTTGCGTGGTTGCTGACAGTGATTAATTGTTCCCACATGTTGCTGACTGACAAAAAGTCCTCTGTTCCCCTGAGCTTAGCCTGCAGCTGGTGGACACACATACAGACACACATTGCTGTCTCACAAAGTAAGTTCAGCTCTATCAGGACTCCCAGCTTTTAAAAATGTTACATAATATTCATAAGTAAGACATAAACTTATATAGAATAAAACAAACAATTTACAACTGATTACTACAATATAAACCTCCCTTCAGCAGTCAGTGGTTGCTAACAGGTTTGCTATGATGAAAACATTTGCACTTTGCTGTAAAGGCACTGATAGGGGATATTTTTATGCTAGTTTGTACGCCATAAAACATGATTTAATTGTTTTCTCAGTGTTTCCTAAACCTGTTCCAGTAAGTTTTGGCTGTAAACTGTGTTTGTGTGTTATTTAGCTCCTGTTGTTGCTTAGTAGGAGCTATGAATCAGAGCTGCTGTCTCATTGTGCTGTTTTTATTAACGGGCTTTGGGAATACCCAGGAGGAGCTAGAGTAATAAAAATACTGTACCCTGTTCACACTGTGATGTACCATGAGCACACCAAGCACCATTCAGAGTTTTGTTTAGGAAAAAAAAAAAAAGCAAAACAAGCATTTTTGTTCAATGAGACGAAACAAATTCACAAAATTTGCGACGTGTATTTTTGAGTTGTACATCAGAGATAATGAGCATAAGGATTTTGCAATATGAGTACGTAGGAGGATATGCAGCTACCAGTGTTACTGTTCTCATTGCTGATATTTCCACCTCTTTATCTTGCGTTCATCATCTTCTCACCTCCTCTTTCACAATCAGTCACTCTCGCTCTCACTTGGCACCAGATACCCAGTTTTACACTGCCACCGTTCATGTTGGTAGAAATCTCCTGTTTCTTTTTTGTCTTTTTTTTTTTTATCGCCACTCCATCACACTCTGTCCTGAAACATTCTGTTTGACATTTCAATGAAATATGTGGTCACAAAGAGAAACATAAGATCAGCATCTTTGTTGGACAGAGGCAGGGACGCAGAGTGAAGAGATTGGCAGGTGAAAGCTTGAAACATTGTTGCGTTTATTCCTCTTTTTTTCCATCATTTAGTCACAATGTGTGTCAATTCATATGTGTGTTTTAAAAAGCTTGGTAATGAGGCAGCTTTGCGTCACTCCTCTGGAGATGCTTTCAGAGAACAAACACGAGTCCCACTGGTATTTCCTTCTTTGCTTACCTCACTGCACAAAATAGACACCCACACACTTGGGAAACGTGCATTCACCCACATGAGCCATTCATGATTTCGCACACAAGTTTAATGATTTGACATTGTGCGACACTGTTCACCGAGATGTCCTGTGTGAATAAGGTGCATTAGTTACGAAACATTGGACACGACTACTTTGCAAAGAGTCAAAAGTTCAGGTTCGTCTGCCAGGGTAGCATTCAGAAATGTAACCTAAACCCTTTGCACTCTGAATAAACTGCTTTTGACCAGAATAACTGCCTGGACCATCGTTCATAAACTCTTGCCTAGAAAGTTGGGATTGCTTTATGGAAAACAACGTTGGTATTCCCACAAACGCTTGAAAACAGCTCAGGCTTGCACTGGTTTGAGCCCAGAAATCTGCTCTGTGTTCGGAAATAAAAATATACATAAGAAGAAAACCAAAGTGGGGAAGAAAAAAAAAAAAACTGGCTTGCATGTTGTGGATGGTGGTTGAGTTGTTTATATGGGAGGATACAGCATAGCCCCAGAATCCCTCTGGGCCTATAAGAGCTACATGTTTGTGAAACAACAGAAAGTGAGGAAGAGGGAGAGGGAACGGAAAGAAAGGAGATGGGGTTCAAGGAAAGGAATTCAAAGAGGCTCAGAGTTGGTTGTGATATTTAGGGAAAGCGTGTAAAAACACATCCACAAACATTCACGGACCTGGAAGTTGGAGTTTATGGCTGTGCAGTCACAGTTTCTGTTTCATAATTTTACCGTCCTGCACGCTATGTATCGGTTTCTTCTCAGAAACCAGATGGCTGCTAGTGTTTGTGTGGGAGTTTGCATGTGAGGGAAGGGCGGTCCAGATGGACCTGTGCTTGAGTGTAATAGATCAGATCAAATGTAGCTAGAATGTCAAACACTAAATAAATGCCTGACTGGAGCTAAACATTGATATAGCCTTTAATTTGCTTTGAACCTAAAACTACTGGAAGCAACTTGTGATGTAAATTTGCTTCACACAAGGTTCTTACAAAGTCTGGATTTTGATTAAAGTATTTCTCAGGTTTGGATTAGCATGGGAATAGAATAGAGTATTTAGTCTTATCAGTATTCCTAAGTAAAAGTAGGAAATCTCTAAAATTTGGACGTCAGAAAAGTGCAGGAAGTCCTGTGCACGAATGGAAACGCTAACAGAAAATACCACTTGAAAGACAAACGACCAAGATAAAGCAAAGAACCAAACGTATTATGAAGTTGGGAAAGAGTTATGCCAATAGTTTTTATTATTTTTCCATAGTTTGTGTTTCCACAAGCTGATCAGAACTTGACACATGTTGGGAGAAGTGCTAAAAGCAACACTGGCAGAAAGGCTGATGACGACTCTCCCGCAGAAAAAAAGACGGTCATTTACAACAGCGTCAATGTCGAGTATGAACAAATGTCCAGCTGAACACTGTGTGTGTAAACATTGTCAACAGCAGAAGCATTTCACGTATCCATACATCTGTAGCTTATGAATGAAACTGCTGATCATTAACGAGCTGTGTCATGTGCACCAAATCCTCCACAACGAGGCTTTTGGGCTTTCACAAGAAATCATAGTTTATGAGCATACACCAGCTGAAATTCACACCCAAACACGCATGATCTCACAAACAGAAGCTCTTTGTATGTGTCATTCATAATCCAAGAGACGATCAATTATAGTCTCTCTTTTCTGTTATAGCAACAGTACAATGCTGCAGCAGGAACAATGCAGCGCAGTGAATCACTCCACATTAATGTGAGCTTGTGTGTATTTGACAAGCAACTGAAACAATAAGCTTTTGGGTTTGCTTGTATGTTTAGTCATGCTGAGGGAGTGTGTGTGTAGGTGTGTGCATGCGTGCGTGTGTGTGTGTTTGGAGTTGTTGGGGGATGGGTTATGGATCTGTGTTCTTAAATGTAATGCGAGCTATTCTTTAAAAGTTATGTGGGCAAAGACTGGAAAAAAAACAATCAATATTGTGAAGAGACCTGGGTGTAAACATACATCCAGGTCACAAGATGAGACAAGATTTTGTCAATATGTTTGCAAACACAAAATAATAATTTAGCAAATTATTGATTAGTGAGATAAAGAATCAATAAAGAATAGCAAAGTCTATTGCAGGTTTGTGTATTGCATACATCTCTTACTCTAAGAAGGTTCTGAGACCGATAAAGATTTCAAAATGTCACACCGTGTTTGAAGAATCTTAATTCAAGGTCAAATTATGCACTTCAGGTTTCATCTGTTTATTTTAGACTTTGCCCCAGAGATCATCAAACACAATCTGAATCATTACAACACTGCAAAATAGCGCTTTCATTTTAGACAAAGGTTTCCAGAGCATCTGTTGCATTGTCAGCACCTAGCTTCTTTCCCTCTTCTCTGTCAATCTCTCCACATTTCCACATGAAAATGCTGCGAGAAATAATTTAGGTATTGGAGACACAGCCAGTCAAGACGTCTTTATTTCTCAACTCTTTGAAGGCAACAATCCAAGAACTACTTCCTTTTAAACCTCAAAATAAGAGTCTCAAACACTCACCTTCAATCCAAAACCCATAATAGTTTATGCTTATTTTTCAAGGAGATGTTATTTTGAAATAGCATGGTGTTTTAACATCATGATATCTTGTACCAATTCTAATAATGATGGTTAAAGTTTGATTATTTGTTTTATGGAAGGTTGCCTCACTTTTCTTATTAAAATCTCTTTCTTTGTTCTCGTTCCAGAACTCCATCCGGCACAACCTGTCTCTCCACAGTCGTTTCATCCGTGTCCAGAATGAGGGAACAGGAAAGAGTTCGTGGTGGATGATCAACCCAGAGGGAGGAAAGGGAGGCAAGGCTCCACGGCGCCGGGCCGTCTCCATGGACAACAGCAACAAGTACACCAAGTCTGCTCGTGGCCGTGCTGCTGCTAAGAAGAAGGCCGCCCTGCAGGCTGTGGCTGCTGCAGCTGGGGAAGGCGGTGGAGACAGTCCGTCAGGCCCCTCAAAGTGGCCGGGAAGCCCGACGTCACGCAGCAGCGAGGAGCTGGATGCTTGGACAGACTTCCGCTCCCGAACCAACTCTAACGCCAGCACGCTCAGCGGCCGCCTCTCGCCAATCTTAGCGAATCCCGAGCTGGACGAGGTGCCTGACGACGAGCCTCCTCTCTCGCCTATGATCTACTCCAGTCCTGGCAAGGCGTTGTCTCCTGGAAAGACCAACGGGAAGGCCGTGCCCACTGAGCTGCCTCGTCTGGCAGATCTGGCAAATACAATGAATCTAAATGACGGGATCGCACAAGATCTGATGGATGATTTTCTGGATAACATCAAGCTCGTACCAACCACCTGCAGCCAACCCATGCAGAATGGTTCCTCAGGGTTTAGTTTTGGGTCCAAGCCCAACGGGTTAGGGTCACCTTCTTCCACTTCATCTCCATCCTCCAACAACTCCTCTAACGGGGGAGGCAATAGCTACAGTAACTCCATCTTTAGCCCTTACACAGCAGGCTCCTCCCTACGTCCATCTCCCATGCAGACCATCCAGGAGAATAAGCAGACTTCATTTTCCACAACTGGTATGTCTCACTTTGGCAGCCAAACACTACAAGATCTTCTTAACTCTGACAGCCACAATCACAGTGACGTCATGATGACCCAGTCTGACCCATTAATGTCACAGGCCAGTGCTGTTGCCATCATTTCCCAGAACTCCCGTCGAAATGTTATGGTCCGTAACGATCCTGTCATGACTTTTGGGACCACTGGTGGACTCCAGAGTAGCCATAGGGAGATGCTCCAAACTAACAACCACAACCAGAGCACCATGAGGTCTTTGAACGGCGATCTGAACCTCGCCAACGAGGCAAACACTCTGGCTAACGCCAAACAACAACTTCTACTGTCACCGATTGGTGGAAACGGAACGTCCTCCATGCAGATTGACACCTCCATCTTTCTAAATGGCCCTGCGAGCAGCAGCGGCGGGTGTCAGGACCGCTTCCCGACAGACCTGGACCTGGACATGTTCAACAGCGGCAGCTTGGAGTGTGACATGGAGTCCATCATTAGGAATGATCTGATGGATGCTGATGGTCTGGATTTTAATTTTGAGTCACTGGCCAACATGAACGGAGTCAGCAACTTCACAAGCACCAAGCAGAGCTGGGTGCCTGGTTGAGACAGAAGAAGAGAACGTGAGTTTGTCAGAGGTTTGCTTCTAAAAAAAAAAAAGCATATAGCTGTCTTTCTGTGTTTTTAAGTTTAAATTCATGTAGAGTGAACTGCTCTGACTAATTCATTCTCATACAAAATCACAACAGGTCAGCCTTCAGAAAGTAATCTAACATGTCATTGGGAAAAGTAACCTTTGATTTCATTTATCAGAGGGCTTTTGCATTTAAAATAATTGAAATATATTTCTAATTCTGTAATAATTTGACGCTGTACCTGTGCTGTGTCAACAGCTTAGTGATGTTTCTGTGGAAAGTCAACTTTAGCAAACAGGAAAGCTAGCTTTTACAGCTTTAGAGCTTCTGCTCCACCATAATTTTCAGCTGCGACTGTGGCTCACCACAAGTGTTGTGAAGAGGAGCATTGCAAACAGGTGCTTCGTCAAGTTTGAAGCAGGGTTTGTTGCAGCTGGGTGACATTTTTTTGTGACCCAAAAACAAAAATGCTTCCCTTTAAAATTCTGTTCCTGCACTTTGCACCCATGACCCGAGATGAAAGGGAAAATTCAGAGTTTTTGAAGTCAGTCTAGTCTGTATCTAACCTTCAGTCGATGGCGTTCATTCTCAGTCTGGAGATGTTTTAAAGATGTTTTAATGGATGCTCACAGCTAGAGTAAGTGGTTCAAGTAGGTAAAAAAATAAATTTCATTTTTAAGGTCAAAAATGTCCATTCCAGTCTGAACATTATTTTCTAAATCTATAACCCAGTGTCGTACCTGCAGTGGAAATGTTATTTATAAGGATGTTCTTATCCAGTATTTGATCAGGGTTCTATTTTTATATTAATTCCTGATTCTGATACACTTCTGTCTGACACGTTTTGAAAGATAAGGCTATCCTGGAGAGATTGTTAGTCTAGACTCTGTTGGGTTGTTGAACATAAAATCCTTCCGGATTACAAAAATATATTGTTAAGTTGAGCATTAACGGTAAAAGTTTTTCAAAATTATCCGACGGCTGATAACGGCATCAGAACCGTGTGGCAGTTTTAAAAGCACTAGCTTGCAGACCAAATTTTATTTTGAAATTTAGCTGATTGGTCTTTTTCTAATTGAAATACTTGTCTTTATGAAGCAATACTGAAGGCATAATGACTTTGTTGTCTTTATCTCTGCAGGTCTGACTTACGTGGTGCAAGAGGAGATCAGACAGAACCTCCCCTTTTTGCCAAACCAGCCATCAGCACAATGTAAAATACAAACCCTGTGTTTACAGAAGCAGACTTCCTCTCACGAGCTTTACCTTCGCTCCCACACTGGTGAACCATGAACGACCTGACTGACTTTAAAGATGCTACACATCAGCCCACAAATCCTCCTGTGAAAGAAAAAATCCATTGTATAAAAAAAACAACAACAACAACAACAACACAATAACAACAAGCTTACTAAAAAACATAGAGTTATGCAATTTTTCTTTGACGTCCAGTCAGGAGACACTGCTTATCAGAAATATCTTCAGGTGGAAATAAAGGACTAAAGGTTAGGTGAAGACATAAGAAATCGTGGTGCAGTTGTTCCCACTAAAGACAAAAAAAAAAAAAAGTCAAGACAGGACGTGGGATGTTTTACATTTAAAAGAAATCCATCTGTTCTTAGTTATTTTATCTGTTCACTGTTTGTATTTTTTATTTTATTTTTTGCCATTATTCTGTTTTATCAAAAATGTTTCAGGATCGATCATGTCTGTATAAAAAAAAAACAAAAAAACACAGTTGGTGTGTTGGTGAAATGAAGAGAATTGGAGGGACTTGCTGGGTGGTTGTGCACACACTTTTTGCAGGCACTCACACAGACAAACTGACACGTTGAGAAGACCTCAGAAACCTTCGAAGTTGAAATTCCTTAAAGTTTATGCCATGCACTTACTGTTTTTGCTTGAATTTAAGTAACTTTAGCATAATAATCAGCTAAAACTCGCATCATTTGATTCATTCCTGTGTACACCAAAGTGTGCATAAAGAAGGAGAAAAGTTGTTGTTGTACTAGCTTCTGGAGAGCTCTGTTGGGCTAGTTTATTGCACCCCAAGATGTAGCCAAAATGAATACTTGTATCCTATAGTTGTGAACATTTCCACACCACTACAGGTGCTATATGAACAGTGTTGAATCCTGTCCCGAGAGGAAAATGCGCCTGTTGTTTTATCTGCTTTTTGTTTGGTTCTGCTTTACCTTCGACTGGCGGGATCCCTGAGCTGCAGCCACATGTAGCGCAGCCAGAACAAAAATCATGTAAAGATTTTTTGTTTTGTTTTGGTTTTTTAGCCTCATTCCTCTAGAAACCACTTGGTTCTTGAGTTAAAAAAAAAAAAAGACAATAAGCTATTTCTGTATATTGCCAAATTCACTTGAAACAAACAGTAGTGTATGCTGGCAGCCAAATCGCACGTGCACGCACACACGCACACACACACACACACACACATATATATATTTTACATATACAGAAAAAAATCTATAAGCAGGGATCTGTGTTAAAGCTCTTCTCATCAAGCAGATTGCAGGGCTGGTTATGCATACACACAATCACTCAGGGGGGAAAGGGAGGCTTTCCAGTCACATCGTAATGGTATTACTTTTAAAATTTCTTGATAATACAACCTAATACTCTGTGCTTGTGAACTTGTAACCTGTGAACTTTTGGTCGTTGAGATGAAGCGTAGAAGGGAGGATAAATGTCAGGATTATTAAGTCACGCATGTCTTGTTATTTTATCCTTACTTTTTTGTTTGTTCTTTGCAGTTTTTCCTCCTCATGATAGACACACACACACACACACGCACGCACACACACACACACACACACACACCTCCTCATGGACACGCCTGGTGCTCCTGCAGGTGATTTCTTGTATCTCCCGACTTACGTGTCGATTTTGTGTGTGCGTTTATTTACCGTGTCGATTTCAGTTGGGTTATTCTCACAAGGATGTGTAATATCTCGTGGTGCATACAGCACTGTTGGACTGTATGCATGTACGTCTTTATGCATCATGGATTGTGTGACAAATGCATATAATACTCGCTGTTTTGTCCTTATATACTCATTTTAGTACTTGATCCTTGGGTTTTTGTGATACCTCTGTAGTTGAAGAAACATGGAACAACGTTACGCGCCGGATAAGTGGGAACACTGTTACCAGCGATTTAACTGTTGAACCTTTTTCTTTTTCTTTCTTTAAATGGTCGGAAGCGCCATTGTTGTAGCATCTGGAAACCGTGATACCCCTGTCCTGTTTCGGGGTAGTGACATGAAGTGTATTCCTTGCTTTGTATAATAGTGTACAGATTTGTGTATATCATTTTGAAGCAGACGCGTCGGTGTGCATGGTTGGCTAAAAGAGCGACTGTGCGATCTGAGGTTTTAGTGCATGGTTTAGCTTGACCCTTCAGGATGTTCCGTCCCTTTAAGAATCATAATCCGCCGTTGAATCCTATGTTTTTGCACCCAAACACATTTTTTCTGTGGCATAAAACCCAAGACTTGCAAAGGAACTCTTGCATCTTCTTACCATTTAATATGTTTATAGTCAATGTTGCTCTCTCAAAGTGTACACTCCCCTGTTAGACAGGCAAGTTTTTGTGATGTAAGAAATGACACCATCATAAATCATTTCTAAACTTTTTCCACATATAATGTGATATTCATTCAGATTAGAAACTACAATAACCCAGTGACATAAACAAATATTTTTGCTAAAACTTGATTCCACAACATTTGTCTAATGTGTGTTGGAAAATTCCTCTAAAATCTCTCTGGTAATAATTTTTCATTTGAATTGCACAAAAAGTACAGGACATTATATATGGAAATACGTTACGTGATTTTTAAAAGTCCAGTTTATTTATATCACAAAAACGCTGACGTATCACAGCACTTCTGAGAGCCACCGTACATGCATATACTCTTACATGATGTTCAGGATGAACCTCCCTGGATATTTCTTGTTAACATCCTGCCTGGTGCGCTCACTTACCAACTATTTAGAGCTTTAATGTACTAAAAGATGGAATACTTTTAGCACATTAAAAGTATTCCATCTTTAATGTAACACTATCGTTTGTCTTTGCAGGGAGAAACTAGATCACCGGCTAATTGTTCAAAATTCATCTGCACAGATTGACACCGACAAGGTAGATCTCGGGAACGCTCTAATCCTTTCTTGTGTAAAGATAGGTTATTGATCCCAGATTAACTGCAATTCTCAATCCAGAACAGGTGTTCCTGATATTTTTTTTTTTTTTACAGTGGAGCTGTAAAAAAAAAAATATACATCACACAATTGTTCGATTCATTCAAGCGCAGTGTTCAGTTTGCATAAGTATGTCACATCATCTGCTGAAATAAAACTAATACGACACAATATTACCACTAGATACCTTAACGACCTCTGGAACATCAACCTTTGCAACATTGTCTCTTAGTAAGAAGCCCGGGACAGCTTCTTGTTTTCACACACACACACACACACACACCTCTGAACTTTGCCCTTTATTAATCTTGCTTCTTCTCAAACTCAATGTTATGGCTATTTTACCTGTGTATCCCCCTTTTTTTGAATTGTAATCTAGTTTGTATAAGAAATGGTGCGCATGTAAATAAAGCTTGGTGAGGCTCCACTGGTGTGTTCTTGTCCTTTGTTTATTTTTCTAAAATGACACCTTCCAGTTTCAGTGCACTCATCATTGGCATGCATGTAGTATAAACTTTGGAGTTATTTTTATGATTTATTTTTAAAAATGTGTTTTTCCAATGGAAGTATAAGTCATAATGTTTTGCCAAAATGGTGTACACATTTGAATGCTGCGTATTTTAAATCTGCTTTGCGAAATACATAGTTCCACATTTCATTAGTAGTAAGCCCAATTACATAAACATTCAGTATGTAGTATTGCTATTCAGCTGATTAACTTCAAATGGAGGTCCAGACTTCATCAGACTTTTGTGAAGCTTTAAAAGAAAAGATCTCTTAATTTGATTACTAACTAATCTAAGGGTAAAAGGAGAGCGGGTTTGAAGTTCTTTGTCCCACATTTGTTCTTTTTCCAGATCAGGAGCCATTAGGATCAGCCTGTGTTACTTTTAGGAAGTAGGAGGAGGCAACAAGTTGTGTCCAGTTCAAGCTGGATGAGTTCAGCCCAGGTAGGACTTTGCGATTTTCAAAGAGGTGATCAGACTTCAAAACTTCACTTCATAGGTCTCTCTTACTTTAGGGGAATCGTAGACGGAGATGTTGACCCTAAACTTCAACAAAGAGGCTTTTTCCACACAAAGCTTCAGGAAGTCCTGAAAATGATAATAGCAATGAGGATGACAAAATCCTCCTCATTATTGTGATAAAACATAATACTTTTTCATCATATAAGGAGGTATTTCTTGATTTAATCTGTTTAATCTTCAAACAAACTCCAACTACAGACACATTGAAACTCAGTCTCCAGGCTCGGCTCAACCTGAATGATGATCATTTCATTCTGACTCACACTAAAATAGGAAATGACCATCTGGCCCTCAGATCCATTCCCTCAGTCTGAAACGGATCCGAGGAACATTTTAACCCGACGTTCAGCTGGGACATGTTGAAGGGTTTTTTTGCCTGCAGCCCACTTAAATTCAGATTAACTCTATTCACACACTCTCCATTCCTTTGCCATATCCTAACTGATATGTTTTTGTTTTGTTATCATGTTTTAAGTTCCAGCAGTTAAAATTTGTTTCCATTATTAGCTTTACCTGTCGAATGCCAAACATGTCTTCCGTTCTGGTATCGTATAAATTCAATTTTGAAGTAATTGTTATAGATTTCTTTGTTTTTGTCTGGCAACGAGTTACGTCTTGCTCTTGTATTTTCTCATGAAGCTTCTACAGTCCCTTACTGGTTGTGCAGGCATGTATTTTTGATATGAGCTGTAGCAAAAGCCTGCAGATGAAATGTCCCCTGATGACATTTGACGGTTTTTGGAGACTTCTTTTGGCATCTTGCAGTCTGCTTTGTGAGTTATCTCCTTCACCAGACCTGTCAATGTTAGCGGTTACTCTGATTTTCTCCACTTGTAGATTACGGTTCATACATGTGAAATTCTATTTTCATTTAACAAAGGTTATCACTCTAAGTACAACAGACATATAATGTGACCGAGCGTGATTCTCGCCATTTTACTCAGCAATAATGCCGGTGTTTCGTCTTTAAATAACTGATATCAAATGTCAGTTTGTTTCCTTCATAATTTCCTTATACCTTTGAGCTTATGTGTAATTTTGACTCAGTGTGGATAAGAAAGATGCACAATAAATAAAAACCGGTGCACTCAGTTGTTTGTTGAAGATTGCCCTGAAAGAGGAATGATTAAAACATCATTAAAAGCTTGGATTTATACAGTTAGGTATGCCCCTGATGAGTGCATGTAAACTTCTTGAAAGCGCTGTAGGAACAAGAAGTACTGACATTTCACCAGTGCCACAGGATAACAATATTCCCATGTCATTTTTTTTATTTTCGTTTTCTAATCTTGCATGTCTTGCATAAGGAATATAAATCCCCTCCTGTGTCAGTAAGGGGAGATCAACACAGCTAAAGAACTTCATGTTCTCTTCAAGTTCCTGGAAGACTTCTTGCACAATGTTTGTTTTGCATGAGACTGCCTTAAGTGAGAGCAGACGCACAGCAATCTTCTGATACCTGACACTGGGCTGGGTACTTTTCCTGCTTTGTAGCAAAACATACAAGAAAGCCGAGGGGGAGGGAAGGCGGCCGGAGACGAAGTTTTTGCACGTCTGAAATGTCCCTCCACGCTTCCACACCAGACATCAACACAGGTCACATGCTCTGGCAGTCTTATCCCAGCAAACCCTCCTCCCCCTCCTCCTTCTCA
The DNA here is from genome assembly GCF_000485575.1 of Poecilia formosa. NCBI lineage: Eukaryota > Metazoa > Chordata > Actinopteri > Cyprinodontiformes > Poeciliidae > Poecilia > Poecilia formosa. Next base: position 5,577,996 of record NW_006799940.1, read on the forward strand.
CTTTTCATCCAAAAGGTCAAAAGGCCATATTTACCCACAATCAGAGGTCAAGCGTTGTATCAGAAACAGATCATGGCAGATTACTAGCTAAATTTAATCATGTAAATATGTATTGAGACTTTTTTTCAAGGGATTTTATGGGAACAAAAATTGCTTTCATCTTGAAAAAAAAATCTCTTTCATCTTCAAAGGCATCAATATGAAGAATGCTAAATTGAGTTCTGGCTTTGGTGCAGTGGATGTCCACCAGTGTGAGCTACTAAATGCTACAAAACAGATATTTCTAATAGATGTTTACTTCGAGAACTAAAATGCTCTGTTCATTTTGAATTACTTGGACGATATGAACCATAAAAATCAGAAGTAATACAAGTAAACCAAAAATAATAAACAGGTACACCACCTACACCAAGTGTTAGATCTAAATTAGAATTTCACAACAGAAATGAATGTCCAAAAACAATTAGTGAGGGCTTTTTCTTGTTTTGTTTTTTTATTTATACCAATGAAGATGACAAAAGTATAAACATCTTGGTTTTGTGTTTCCAGCTTTTCACAATTGCTCTACCACTGCAAAGCAAGCAGGACACAGAATATCGGCACAGAGTTTTACACTGAGAGTCTCCAGGAGTCTTTTCTAACCAATGGATTCGTAACACAAGTTTATGCTGTCCAAGAGCCAACTAAAACTATCCTAGAAGTATATTTGGCAGCAGTGGAGGCATTGTGTCAACCTGTGAATAATTAGACACGCTTGGCATTCCTTTTTTTTCTCGTTTTTTTTTTTTTTGGCAGCAACATCATGTCCAACTGGTTCAATAGGTAGTCTAGTGAACTGCTAATTACAGATTTCTGGAGAAAAAGCTCACCTTTGTGGCAATGTGTCCACAAATAGACATTTATGAATCTCTGAATGTCATTAAAAGGTGTTTGGGGTAAATCAAATTGGGGTTAAGTAGCCTGACTTCAGAATCTGTAGAAAATATACATTTAAGCAGGACTGAGGAATAAAAAATTAAATTTTTAACGTCCTCTTCTGGGTTAAATAAAGTAAAAAACTATGTATCATTAAAAATACATTTCATTGATGACCTGCAAATTAGAAAGACACCACTTTTTTTTCTTTCTACGATGAAATAACAAAGAAATTACATTAGCTTTTATCATGTGAGAAGAAAGTAAACCCCCCACTGGATGTAATGTGAAAACCGGCTTATCTCAATGTTCTGTACCCTTGTTCAGATCTGTGTTTTGAAGCTTCACAGATCTGTGCTCACTCAGTCCTCTTGACCTCATCGTGTGTTCGATTTTTCTCTGACATGCAACATCAAGAGTGAGGCTTCACAGAAGCACATGAATTCAATCAGAAACTCAATATCTGGAATACGAAGCAACACATGTAGAAATAACTGATAAATTCTCTGTTTGCTTGTTTGTTTTTTCAGCAACCCTTTAAGAGAGCAGAGGTTTTTCTTCAATTAGACAAATAAGTGTACAAATCCACTGATCCTGTTGTCGTCAACTCAAAATACCTCAAAAAGCTTTAAAACTGAAGGAAGGAGTTTTGCTCAAGTTCAAAGAGTAAACCACATTTTAGCGGCAGCGCCCAGTCAGCTGATATTCTGACTCACATATCTGGTTTGGCTTCAGTCACACGTGTTTTCATGAGGTCAGCAAGGTTACTCCATAGCTGGAAACTCCCTCGCATTTATCTTTTTGATTTTTGCTTGCTTTTTGTTTTGTTTCAGTGACAGCTCTTCATCTAGACGTATGACTCTTACATTTTTTTTTAGCAAAGTGATGTGCATTACTCATATCCAAAAAAAACTAAAACAGTAGAAAAATACTAAATTTGGCTTCAAATTTTCACGCCTCGTTCAGATTTAGAGTAGTTATTTAAAGACAAAGCATATATTTGACCTGTTTCTTGGCCACGCTTGTTGTCTGACTGGCTGGTTTCATGGCAGGTCATAAATAAATGACTGCTGCTCTTTGTTTGCGCTCCATCTTTACCTCCACCCACATATCCAGGGTTTTATTTGCCTCTGCCTTGCCTCATGTCAGTAGGCTTATATTTTATAAATGTCCTCTTTGTTTTAACCCAGGAAGCAGCAAACCTGCACTCTGATGTAGCAAACGAGAAAAGCAATTTAGTTTGTTCGTGTGATCGGGTTGTTTAATCTGCACACCGGCAAGAAAAACGTAACGCGTGCATCATGTTACAGTTTGTGTACGCTGAGGCGGCATCTAAACACATAGGTGTTGCCTTTAAAGAAATGTGTGCTTAAATTACCCGGAGTGCAACATTAGGGTGTAACACTTACTTACCTGTGCTCATCATCAGCCATGTGAGAATTGCCGTCCTCACGTGCGTCTCTGGTTGATTTATATGTGCATTGAATCATAACTCCACGTGCTGTGCTTTCAAAAAAACACAAAAACATTCATACTCTGACATTGAATTTTTTTTGTGATTATACGTCACAACTTCCACGTAGCTGGATTTTATTGGTATTTTTTTTTGTGGCAGACCAACTAAAAGTAGTGAAATGAGATTAAAATCAAAATTATTTTCAAATAAAAAGCTGAAAACAGTGGCGTCCACTTGAATATAGTCGCTTTTACTTTGATACTTTGACAAAGTAGAGCTGTGTGTAGGATGAATGTAACTATTCCTTGAGGATCCACCAAAGAAACTTAGCGCCACACCAACAGAACTGAAGAAGAAAATAAAAAACAGTAAAAACTATATTTTTTACATTGTGCAGGGTCTTCAACCATTATGAAGATACCTTCTATGTATGGCTTTAAATAACTTTGATTGCGTTTACAGTCAAACTCTGTACACAAGATTCCAGCAGTCTACAAATATCTGCTGCCTACTTGTGCAAAACAAAGGAAAATTTAATTAAACTGTTCAAATTACAGAGGAATGTTATGGAAACCACCACAAAAAGGGGAAATACCACTTCCATTCCACTGTAATTTTAAGTTACAATACATGCATTCCTGAATGCTCAAGAATTACCGCATTTTGCCGCTCAGTGTAAACTACTTAGCTTTAATGCATTGCACGCTGAGTTGGAAGAGGCCAAGCAGTAAACAAAAACAAACAAAAAAAAAAGATGTAATACATTTATTACACAGTTTAATGCCTGTGCTGTAACATGCAGAGTTTTGTTATGAGTTGTGTTAGACATTTGAATAATTGCTTATGCAATCTTTAAGAATTTGCTGCATCTCCCACACATAGAAATAAGAAGTTTAGTGTTAAGTTTCGGCACAGAAGAGAAATTAAATATTCTAAGAAATTCAAGCTAAATGCTTGTCCTGCTGGTACCAGGTCCAAAGTGAATTTCTACATCTTCAAAACAAATCCAACAAAAAAAAAAAAAACACTCTTGCAAATTAATTGTCAATGGTTGTTTATACTAAATGCCTTTGCAGTTTCCACTACATTCCAGCATTAAAATAGATGTTGCAATATTAAATATTATGTCACACAAAGCAAGTAAACCATCCAATGGGATGAAAAATAACGTACAAGATTTAAGTTTTGTTTCTGATTGTTGTTCTACCATATGGGAGGATCAAACTTAGTAAATCTTCACTCACCACATTTTCTTAGGATTTCATTTTAAACTCTGAGACTTTTTTGCTTCTCAAAATAATTTAATGGAAATTGGGCTGATCCGTTCTAACTGGTGTTTTAGTCAGTGTCTGTAGGCCGTCTCACTCTCACCCACCTTTCCAGCTTTGTCAAACAATTTTCTATCAGACTGAGCTCAGTACTCTCTGATGGCTATCTCCAAAACATTGACTTGGTCTTGGTAACTAACTTGGTGATGTGGTGATCAGGTTTATTTTGGCCCCATTTGAGCGAAAGCTTTGACTTCCTGGCTAACGTTTTGAGATGTTGCTTCAGTATTTGTTCACGATGTTCTTCACTCGCGATCCCATGTTTCTGTGAAGTTCACCAGTCCCTCCTGCAGCAAAACACCCCCTATAAATGATGCTGCCACCCCCGTACTTTATATTTGGGATATTCTTATCAACATCAATAATTGGGCAGGTATTTTAATTTTAGCTTCATAAACCCACAGGACAAAATGATTTGCAAATTGTAACTTGGCTTTTAATTTCGTTTTTGGAATAATGGCTTCTTTCTTTCTGAGTGGCATTAGAGCCTGTGCTGGTGTTGGACTTGTTGCACAGCGGACATTGCGCTCTAATTCTAATTTAATCTAAACCTGATTATGCATTTAGATTGTGCTGGAATAAATTGGATTGATTTTCACCAAATTGGATTCTAAATAATTGGATTTGAATTAGAGCTATTTGTTTTGTAAAGTGCCCTCAGATGACATTTGTCGTGAAGCAGTGCTAAACAAATAAACTCAATTTAATCTGTTTTGCTTGACTTAAACTGAGACGTCATGTGGTGATTCAAAGCTCTATTGTTTCTTAATCGCGTATCGCATCAAAGTATTATGCAGTCTATCCTTGTTTGTAAAACCAGTACTGTGAGTCATAGTTTCAACTTTCGTGGTGTCTCCCAGATCACAAGACCTGTTATCACCTCACAACAGAAAAAAATTCCAGTTGCACCTTCTGAAATGAGTTAATCAAAGGGTTACAGTCAATCTTCTGAAAGTGCGACACTGCCAGCACATCACACCAGTGTGATGTGTGGGAATATGAAGGAAATATGCTGCAGATAATCATGGCCTGACACACACACACACACACATTGGTATCGTCTCTAAACATATTGAACCATCAGAAATGTGAGTTCACATAAAGACATTTTCTAAATTTGTACTCCAGCATTCTCGAGCAGTTACGGTGATTGGTCTCTCTAAAATGAGCTGAGATATGTGCGTGCGTGCGTGCGTGCGTGCGTGCGTGCGTGCGTGCGTGCGTGCGTGCGTGCGTGCGTGCGTGTGTGTGTGTGTGCGTGTGTGCGTGTGTCTGCGTGTATGTGTGCATATTTGTCCTGTCTGTCTCTGTGTTCCTCTGGACTGGCCACTAGCCCAGGGTGTATCCTACCTGCCCAGTGGCCACTAGATAAGTACCTGGATAAGCGTGTTCAGATGATTGATAAAATTATCCTTTTTTTTTGGATAAAATCTCAATACTGCCTTATTAAGAGGCGATAACAAGGAAATGGATCGACATGGAGCCACCACTTTCTGTTAAATGGACATTATTAAAGAAATACATGAAGTGTAAAAATGGATACATGCAACGAGGCAACTAGAAACTCAAATATAGGTTCAAAAATGCTAACCTTGACAGTTTTTGAAAGAATCATTTGGACACCTAAAAAGACACGAAAACAAAAAAGTAGATAAAAAGATCATTTATATGTAGTATCAGGGACAAGGAAAGAAAAATTGTGTGTAGTCCCTAGTAAATTAATAACTTATTTTCTGCTTTATTGAAAACTCACCTAGTGCTGTCATCTAACTGACCAAAATTTGTGTTTTCTCTGATTTATCTCTTGCAGCTTTTACCTCATTTTTTATGTATCTTATTAGACCAGAGGCACTCACGGTATTTTGTTGTCTGTATATGTGTGCATGCTCCTTAAGTGTTTGAATTTATAAAAGTCTGGAAAATAAATTGTGATGGACTCATAAAGCTATTCGTAATCAGTACCGTGACAATTAGCCTTCTGTCTTGCAACTGGAGCATGCAGACCTTGGGTGTGACAAACATTTTCATTTTCAAGCGCTGACTTTAGAAGCACTGTTTGCACACGCAGACAAAGCCCTAATCCAGCGAACTGCACCTGCGAGATGTACTGATGTCGCGTTTTACATGCTTATGAATATTAATCATGTTGCCAGGGAACCAAATAAACTTTAAGTTGTGTATGACAAATTCTTTAAAAAAAAAGAGCTATTAGTAGGGTTTACAAAATGACCAAAGAAATTTTTTAATAAATAAAAAAAAACTGTGAAAAAGGTACATTCACATTCAAAAAGCATATCATATTTGAATGATGTATGAGCTGACCTCTCAATACTTCATGAAAGACAAAGCAGAGACAACAAGAAACCACACTGGCTTTAGGCTTCAGCTGTTATTATTCATAATTACAGGTTGGTGACCGGTTTGTCCGAACACAAAGTAAGAGAAGGCACGCATGCTGTTCCTTCACATTTTGTCAGTCTAAGTTCCTACGCATCCCATGGTAGAGATGCGTTAAATAAGTTCAAACTATACTAAATAGTTCAAATCTGACTATGTGACTGGATTGAACTGAAGCATATCAGCAGGATCTGTGCATTGTGATGACTGACACCTGTTGCGAATCAGTGTTATATGAATAAATTGAAAGAAATGAAGACACCTGACTGCTGCACTCTGAACAGCTTGGAGGTATGAAGCAGGTCTGTAAAAAGGTAACCATAAAGATGACAGAAATGCATAAAAAGCTGACTCAAAAACAAAATTGTTGTTAGAAATTAAGTAAAAACCAGCTTAAAAATGGAAATTTTTCTAAAATTAAGGGGGAAAAACAGGAAGAGAAAAAAGAATTAAAGTGTGAGTCATTGCCTAATATAACTTCTAATATTTCTTCTATTAGGTTTAAGAACACATCTAAGGAATTTTCATTAACAAATTAGTCTGATTAATGAAAGAATGTATCTATCTGTCTATCTAGCTAGATGCATTTCTGTCCGTCCATCAGTCCGTTTGTTGCCATCTAAGACCCACAGTCCCAGCTACGCTCTGACTTGCTAATAAGGAGTGAGTCATCATGCAGGGTGGGGCTTCAGCGTACAAGGAGGATGAAGATGTGATGGATATGTTGTGATATGGTCATTAGTGGGCTCCTCATCCCCCTGCTCTGACACTCCCCTCTCCGATGGATGACGTAGACCCTCTCCTAATCTTCATCTCTCCACTTTTCCAAATAAACATGAACAAACACACATGCTAATAATGAGGCGGAGAAGAGGGGGGGCCCCTTAACCTGAGACCGAAGCAGTTGTAAATGATACCTCTGGGTGTGTGCGTGAAAGCGCGTAGCATGAGAGGGATCGTGCATGCGCGCACTAAGTGCTGCAGAGGAATGATGTCATCCCTGTAATGGCACACTGGCACAGAGCTGTTGAGTGTTATTGTCCCGCAGCACCTCCATTCACAGGCTGTGATCAGCGTCATCAGGGCAGATTATAGCTCCGAGTCACAGCCTGTGGTGGGAAGACGGATCTGTTCACACTGCGCCGTCCTTTTGTAATTGCAGGCACACACACACAAAAAGACAAGCAAATATAAACAGAAACAATCATTAACTCGGTTTGGCCTATTCTGATGTGTTGACATAAAATAATGAGCTCAGTCAGGGTAGCCCTTCTCTTTATATTGTGTTTTTCTTGAGCACCATGTGATCAGTGTGGGCACATCATCAGTGGAAACCCGAGAGGGTCTGAAAACTGTCAGGTGGAGGTGAGGAGCAAAGCACTGACAGAAACACCGAGGAGAGGAAGTAATAAAAACTGTTCAGGCTTAGCAGAGAGAGGAGAATGGGAGGTGGCACGATTTCAAAGCTGCCAAATTGTACTTTAACATCCTCTGCAGTGGAATATTGCACTCAAATACGTACAATATCATGACGACACAGCAGAGTCATGTCTTCTTCGGTTACACAAAGGAACAAAGTACAGTCACAAAGAAAAGACACAAGGACAAGGACACTTCATAGCGTGTGGCATCAGGTCTGCTCTCCTCTCACCTCCTTTAACTTTAATTACAATTTTCTAACTTCAGCTGGATTAAAGTAGACCTCACTGTCTTTTTGTTGCTTCTAATCCAAAACAGGTTCAAGATAAAGTTATAAATCCAGTTTTTACTCTATTGACACTTAAACATGCGGCCTTGCCGTCTTATGTTGCCTCTTGAACTAGAGTTAAGTTACAGACATCTGACCTGCTCCTCGACATGCTGTCACCTGCATGTGAAACCGCCGAAGGCAGAGCTGTGAGAAAACTACCTACATTTTGGTTATGTTCATCATGTGTCTAGTAACTTCAAAATCTGTACATGTCACCAGTAAAGTGACAAATTATGTTCAAACCATGATTATGTCAGACTTCTGCTCGTGTGCAATTTAGAATTTAGCAACAGTTTGTAAAATAGTGACTCTTTCCCACACAAGAGTTTGTAAAAGTTGAACTTCAAAATGAAACAGAGAGGCTAAACTGAGCTCTTTTTTTCTTGGAATGATGAATATTAATTTTGTAACCACATATTGACACCTGTCCAGTCATAGAAATTTTTCTTTTATTTTTTTATTTTTTTACAAAATCACCAATAGTATTAGATTTGGCATTCTAATCCTAATTCTTTGAAAGAAATTAGACTAAAGTTTTATTATATATATATATATATATATATATATACTTTCCATTTTTAAATTTATAAGAGTCTCTATGAACCTTTTACTATTCCAGCTTTTCCTATTTCCCAAGGTGACAGAGGCTGGGCGAGGACCCACACTTATCATACTATAACAGGTAGGGAAAATAAAAAATAAATCTAAATCTTATCAAAAACAAACTCCTCAGTTGAATAAAAGTAATCTTAAATAACAGTAACATCTGAAATCATTATCTGAAGTTTGAGAAATGTGCTTATTGAGGGACTAAATGATCCAGAACCAAAGAATGATGGATGCTCTGTCTGCACACTCGTTATCTGTCCTGCTGAAGCATTGCTGGGGCTTTCCACTTTATTTTTATTCTTCTCCTCCCTGTAACCAATGGTGGTGAATGAAATAACCTCACACATTAGCAGTGCGCCAAAGAGGAGATATTATTATTATGCTGATAGATACTTTTCATTTCTTAGAACCGATATGTTTTCACACATATGGCTAATTGGAGAGAGCGATGCAATCTTGGGTTTAAAATAATAAATCTGCCATTTTTATTTGATTGTATTTTGTGAGCTGGTAATTTCCTCGGCTTGTTTGTGCTCGGTTTTTCTATTTCCTGCTTTGAATGCTCTTTATCGTATCATTTCAGTGCACGTTTTTCTCCCGTTTCTCCTCTGTCAGCTTCGCTTTCCTTCAAAAACGACCCCACGCAGAGGCGCAGAGAGGGATGCTGAGCCGGATGCAGAGAGTGAGATGAGGTAGAAGAATCAGAGGAGCTGCCCTCATCTCCTTTTTTTATATGAGCAGACCCTTCACAGATATTATATCTTTGTCTTCCTTGTGTACACATATACGCACAAGTACGCATACCTGACCTGTTTTGCTTTCCCATACAAGGGGGCGTCATTCTCAGCTTGTGTTCAGTCCTGGTAATGCATAAGCTCACTGACCCTCATCACGTTTCCATCCCCCACCTCCCTCTGGGTCAGGAGTATTAACTCCTGTTGTAGCATGTGGCTGCATTATCTGCATTATCTGAACACAGTTGGTCATTGGGAGCAACATGGTTCACTCTGCTCCACTTGTGTAACAGTAAAGTAAATATTCAATAAATGTTCACCGTATGAAATGAGAGTCTGAGTATGACAAGACAGAAGGAAAAGTTGCATGTTTTTAGCACGACTTGCTTCATCTACATCAACATAATTTATTGGGATTTCATAGAATATACCGACAAAAGGTGGGGCATAGCTGTAAAATGGAAAAAATACAAACTTTTTTTTGTTTTTATTAATTAAAATAAATCTATAAAGTGTGGTGCGCATCTGTCTTTTGGAGTGTCTTAAATATCTACCGACTGGTCTTTGACTCTGAATTTGATTCAGGTCTTCTCTTTGATTGGGTCATTTTAACACATAAACAAACATTACTATAAACTACTCTAGTTTCTAAGCTGTATGTTTTGGGTCCGCATCCAGCTGGAAGGTCAATGACAATTAAGTCATTTACAGCATCTAACAAGATTTCTTCAGGGCTTACCTTATATTTAGCTACTTTCATCTTCCTGTTAACTTTGACCCCCTTCAGGTGAAGAAAAGCCTCCCTACAGTACAAAGCTACTCTTGTCTTTTAGTGTGGAGGTGGTGCATTCAGGGCACCTTCTCCTTGTCTCTCCACATGCTTGCTATGTGCTCTATGAGACTTCTGCAAAATTTCAAACCCTGGGTCTTGGTAGGTTTGTAAGTGGGCCATACTTTTTTCTTTTTGGTCTTTCCAAAGCATAGAATATAGTTTTATAATTTAATCCTACCTTAACCTTCTCCACACCTTTATCCTTGATGAGTCCGCTGTGTTGCTTGGGGTTTATTATGTGGTTTGTTTGCTAAGGTTCTCAAACAAACCTCTGAGGCCTCCACAAAACACCTGCATTCATGCTAAGATTGACAAATTCCTCTGGAGATGGATTTTATTTATGGCCAACTACAAATGCCCACAAACACTTTGAGACATTTATTTGTCAAAATCCTAAAAGTCCATTATCCATTTCATGTTCCATCACAATTATGTACTGTTCTTTATGAGTGTATCACAAAAAAATCTAACAATAAAAAAGACGAAAAAAACACAGAGGTTCATTGTTGTGGTGTGATCAAATGTGAAAAGATTCAAGATATATGAAGGTATTGTGATACAACAATCATGGCTACAACTTTATTTGTGGTAAAAATTTTTAAAATGATAACATCTGACTTTGCCTCTGTATGTCACTCGACACAGTTAAATTATCCTATCTAAACCATCCAGTTTTGCATTTTTTCTTACGATGTACGTTTTTAGTAGATTTTTAATGCAAATTATTGAAATGGGTGTCATTGTTACCTCTTACGCTCCCTGATTACACCCATATGTCCAGAATGTCAAGGTTATTCTGCCTCACACATCCATTTATCTTCACCGTTAACACTCCTGGCCTAAATGGTGGGTGGGATACACAAAATGACACAAAGGAGAGACAGCAGCATTCCTTTGTGTGTATCTGCAAAGAGGCCCGCATGAATGAGGCCATTTGTACCTATGTGTGCTAAAGTGAATAATGGCCTGTGCTGACAGTGAAACCACCAGGGGAGGCTTATACTGAGCATCATTACCCCCCTTTCTTCACGACACCCTTCTGTTATCTGTTCCTTCTGCTTTCTTCTCGTGTTAAGTGATCATGTCAGAGGTGTTAAAGACAAAGAGGAGCTAATATACCTTAAAGAAAAAGCCCATAGAGCGTTGAGGATTTCTTAGTGCACTGGCGCTAATGTGAAGCACGATTCCAAACCACGACCTGTCTGATATCAGAGGTGGGGGAAAGAAAGAAAAAAAAAACTTTCATGTGTAGCAGTACATGTTTGTGTGCCTCTTGTGTTTATGCTGTGAAACAGAACCATTTCATCTGGGCAGCCTCTTTGTCATCTGCATTTTGTATGTGTTTATTAGCTTGAGGGCAGGTGTTGATGGGTTTGTCTGTGAATCAGTCCTTACACTGGAAATCCCAAAGCTTGGACTGTGCAAGCTCACAAGGCACATGTCAAGATAAGCACACGATTTATCTCTAGCTGCAAATGTGGGGGAAAAGCTTTTTATTATTCGAATGAATGCAGCTGATTCATGATGTGCTTAAAGGTTGTTCCCTGATAAAATACCTGATTCTGTGTATGCTAGCATGCAAGCGTACAAGATCCAAACAAGACACGGTTACATCGCAATTACCCAGAAAAAAAAGAAGAATGTTGCTCTAAAAGAAAGTCGGCCATGATGATGTGGCCATTTAACCGGCAGATATCAGCAGTCAGGAATGGATGAAAATGGAACAAAGGATCAGGGGGAGGGGAGTTGACAGCAAAACAAAAAGATGTAATAAAGGTAAAGTTCCCCAAATAACTTCAAAATATTATGTTAATATGAAAACTTAGTCATGCATTTGTTTTTGTTTTTTACTGTTCCATTGTTAAAACTAATAATTTTCTCATTTGTGGTTTAGCTCAGTTATTGCAAGCAACACCTTCCTGTGTTTTTTCCTGCATTGTTTTCCAATGAGATCACCTTTTCTGGGTTTGGTGCACATAGTTTGTCAACACCATTGCACTTCTCCCATACAATCTTACAAAGTTGGAACACAGGGAGAAGGATCTTTGTCTATTTCTCTTGGTACGATGAAGATAAACTTCCATCTGCCTACTTTAACAGAGTACTTTCTTGTTATTCCAATTTTTGCGAATGACTTAGAGGAACTGGCCAGGACAATATAACGTGAATTAATAATTGGACGTTTCTAGACACACTGATCAATTACAAAATTAAGTTATGAACTGAAAAATTTGTTTGTGTAGGAGTGTGGAAAAAAAGGCTATCATTTCTTCAGCCAACCCAACGAATGAATGTACTCAAACTGAAAGTTGAATTTTTCAAAATATTTATGTGTGAGGATACATTTTTAAGCTTTTTGCACATATTTATTGGTGGTGTCAAAAAAAAAAAGTTGCAGGTGTTGCATTTTAAAATATCCTTATTGGTTTCTCTCGATAGATTTATGCTGAAATTTGTAGAGAACTGGTTCATTCAATAACATTAAATGACAAACTTGAAGCAGTAATAATTGCAAGTTATAATATACAGTTGAAACCAGATATCTACATACACCAAATAAAAAGATACACCTTTTTTCAACACTGTCTAAAGTTACATCAGACCAATCTGTTCTTGCTTAAAATCGCCAAGGAGACTTCTATTTATTTATGCCACAATAGTGAGAGAAGGAATATGTCAGAGATATATTTGATAATGTTTTCATATTGGTCTGGGTAACATCTAAAAATGCCTCTCTAACTCCTCTTTATTCAAGACCACAATTGTTACAAACCACAGGATATCTTATGTTGACGTGTTCTGCTTGAAGACAGCAGCTCATCTTTCTCATCACAAAGGAAGCTGCGTTTTTTCATATATATTTTTTTTATTTTACTTACTACTAAAAAGGAGCAGGATGACAACATTAGTTTTGTAACATGAGTTAGCAGAGAACACGTGTTTGAAAAGCGAAGGTTAGGCATTGTAATACATTCAAAGGAACATGCACTGTACCCTACAGTCTGAAAAAACCCACAGCAGGCGCCGGCGTCCTTCACCAGCCTCCGTGTGTACTTGAAAAGCCTTTTAAGAGGATGCCAAACACAGACCTTGATGCTCACTTTTTAAAGCAAATCTTTCTTCACCCAATATTTTTCTCTCCATAATTAATGGGGAGTGGAACACATCACTCAGAACGAGTCAGTGAATGCGTGTTTGTTAACGCTTTATGTGTGATCAGATGGCCTTGGCGAAACATACAGTACGGACCAATGTGAGGGAGGAACACTGGAAGCCACACAGACAGGTCAGCACTCACGCCCAAACATCTATTCATAGAAACAAAGATGGCCATCAAGGAAAAGCTGAGCCGCCTACTCCCAAATTAGCTAATAAAATTATATGAAAATGACTTTGTAAGATTTGTTTGCAAGATTGTAGTCTACAGGGAAACTCTGTTTACTAGTTACTGTTACTAAACACCTCCATAACATGTAACATAATAGCTTTAACATACGGCTCTTTTGATGTGTACATTAAAAGACTATTTCAGAGGAATATTTAGACAAACCCTGTAAAACACCTTAAATAAATATGAGCCTTAGAGGCTTTGAAGGTTTTTTAGAGAACGTCGGAAGAAGAAGGAACACAACGGATCGAAATCTAAAGCAGGTTTACATTAAATAACAAAGCTTTTCTCCATATGATCAGAGCATTAATAAGAGAAGCAAATCTGGAGGATGTGAACAGATCCACGCCTCAGGCTGGAGAATCTGTTGATAGAACAATTATTGGTTGGGCTCTCAACAAATGTGGCCGACGTCAAAGTACGGCATAAGAAAGCCAATGCTTAAAGAAAACCAATGGAAGGCCTTTCTGTTGAACTACATAATAGAAAACGTCAATTGAAGGAGATTCAAGTTCCACCAAAACAACAACCCAGAACATACATCTGGATTTGCAGTGTATTGGTGTGTTTGAATGGAACAGTCAAAGTCCAGTCCAAGTGAAAATCTGTGGCAAGAATTGAAAAGTGATGCTTGACCTTTTTCAGTAAATATTTTAAATTATAATAGTAACCCATGACCAGTGAAATGTACTATATAAATAAATACCTATTATTGACTTACCTACAAAGTGACATAGATTTAGTTACCTATAAGGAATAGATAAAAAAAAATATCCCTAGTCTCTAGATGTGCAAAGGTGATAGAGACACCAAACAATGTGATTCTGCAAAATGTGCAAAAGTTGTTGCAGCCTCAACAACAGTATAGAGCTGTTGTTGAGGCTGCGAGAAGGTCGGTCAGTATTTGTCACTTTTTATTTAGGTTGGCAGCTTGGGTAACTAGTGTCCTCACTCTGAGTGGCTAAAAAAATAAGTTGCCTATAAATATCTCAGAGAAAAAATAAAGTACATTCATTTTAAAGAACCCTAAATGGGAAAATGCTCTTTTTTTTTTAAAAAAAAAGTTATTTTATGTCACAGGTGTAAAAACAAAAGACACTTTTGCTGTATGAGCTGCACAGGTGTGTGTTGGTGAGCATTAGTGTGTGGGAGACGTATTTTATTTTCCGTGCATGCAAAGAGAGATGAGTGATAAGCTGGTAACCGTCTGGCCAGCTCGCCTGCTTTATTTGAATGTCTGTGCACGGAGTTGGTTTCCTCATGGTCCAGACGACGTGTCTGGCTTTTCACCCACTTCTGCTTCTCACTGCAGAGTGTGGAAACACACCTCAACCTCATGACACAAGTGTGAACTGAACTGTCAGGCAGATAAAAATAGATAAATCTGCAAAGGTAGGTATTGCATGTAACAAGCGTTAATCAAGCAAAAAAAAAAAAAAAAAAGCTTGCTGTTATGTAAGATAAGTTTAAGCATTTTTATCCCCTTAAAATGCTAAATATGCAGTTCTGTTTAGTGTTTCCTGCCTGAAACCACTCCCTTTTGAACAACTCATTTCACTGCAGATCTTGTAAAAGGCTGAATCTGTAATCTTGTGCGAGCAATAGCGCATAAAAAGCGAGAAATTTGATTTATTGTGTCAGGGTCAGTCAGCAAAATGAAAGCTGCTGACTTAACTGTGTTTCTATCATAGATGAAGCCACTAAAAGACCAATTACATTTTACTTTTCTTTAACATAAAAAGTACTTCTGGATCAGCGCTTCTAAATTTTCTGCATGTTTTTCTTTGTGTGTGTGTGTGTGTGTGTGTGGTGGTGCATGCTTTGGTCAGTGATGACACATGGGCTTTTACTCTGAGCCAGGTTCTGGTTCTGCTGGAGGTTTCTTCCTATTAAATGGGACTTTTCATTTCTGGTGTCAATTCAACAACCTGCTGACTAATAGAAACTTCAGTCTGATCATTACGTTGGGCAATTTCACAAAAAATTACTAAAATGTCTCAGAAAAAGAGGCTCAGATATCAAAAAGAGATGGCTAGTATAAAACATAAACTACATGAGGCATTTATAATATTTGAAAATAAATAGCACATCCATCCATCCATTTTCTTACACCTTTATGAATTTATTTAAGGACTTTTACACTTTACCAGGAATGTGTAACAATGTGTAAGAAGTTAACTGAGTTCTTGAGCAAATACTGAATATATTTTATATTTCAAACAGAAAAATAAGTGTTTGTGTGATTCATACCACATGCAGAATTGGCTTTCTATTATTCTCTCCCACAGATAATGGTAATAATAATAAAAATCAATTATAAAATCAGTATTGGTAAATTAAAATAGAGGTTATGTCTTACAGTTAAAAAAAAAGATAGAAATTGTGAAATGCAAAGCACATTCCTAGCGTACATAGTATAACGTGCATTCAGGTAGCATTTTGAGGTGAAAAGGAAAGAAGTTGAAGACAGATGCAAGTCCTTTGGGGGTGGAAAAGGGTTTGAATGTGAATGTGACGAGCTGAGGGAGCCCAGAAAAGATGTGCTTTTGGTCAGTCTAAGACACAACACCTTCTCTCGCATCAAGCCATTCACTCCTCTAACGTGAGCATCTCTGACGTCAGTGATGGGGCTGCGTTGCCTCGTCTTTACTTTTGCTCTCCTTCGTCTCGCTCCACAGGTTATGTCAAACATAAACACCATAGTAGACTTCACCGCTTAACATGTTGGTGCCAACTGTCCTGGCAGTGCCTTTCCCCCTCCCTTAGTGACAATGAAATCACAGAGAACATCTTCATCCTCCCATTGGCTGCTGAGCTCCACGGTGATGCCCTGTGATTGGGCATGGCCAGCGTGCACTCTGGGCCAATCAGGCTCACTGTATCCAAGAGACTGAAGCATGTAAGGCTATTTAAATCCAACCAGAGACTCGCAAGATTGTTCAGATGTATATTTCAGAGTATAAAAAAATAAAAAGCCAGGGGGCTGAAGGCTTTACAAGTGGATAAATGTGAAAATCCAGACAGACCTGATTGGTTTTCAAAGAGGTCAGCCCATCGAGACGGCGTTGAAGAGAGACAGAATGCAACACAAGTTAGGTGTATGAACTTCGGCATCTTGTGCTCTCCATAATTCTGAGTTTACCTTTGAATTTTGACCAAATCTTGCTTCCTCTCTGCATCGATGATTCATCTGAAGTAAACGAAGCTTGAAGAGTGTGAGGACAGCATGGTGAATCTACAGCCAAGCTGTCTGTATTTAATGGTGCAAACAGGAACAGGACTGCTGCATCAAAGACTAACTTGCGATTGGACCACAACTGCAGACTTAAAAACTAGAGTGTAAACCTGCGGCCATTTTGGGAACGTATCCCATGTTTCAATCGTCACAGTGTGAGTAAATCCAAAATGGTGGACGAATGAAAATGATGATTCCTGTTCTACTTCAAAGAACTGAATATTTATTTGTTTATGTATATATTTTGTAATAATAACCAGCAGATATCATAATTAGACAACAGCTTTTTTCTGCTATTTTTTTTTATTTTATTTTTTTTTTTTCAGATTGGCCACAAATTTTGCACCTTGGACCAGTTTGCTGATAGATCAAGACTTCTGCCTGTGGGATTAAAATATGTAATCTCTGTGTTTGCATATAAGGGAAGGTAAAGACAGACATAAGGATGATTACAAAAACAAAAACAGAAGGGCTCCATGTCTCTGCTCCAACTTGTAATTTATTTTTTTGACAGACAACAGAGAATATAACTCAGTTTCTGACAAGAACATCTAAATAAAATGCTGTAATTTATAGCATCTCTAGAAAGTTTGTTGTCTTGAATAAAGCATAGTCTTGATTTATTTGATAAACTTTATGTGGCTGAATATTTGTGTGTGTACTGATAATTATTGAGATTACAAATGTGTATCTGCACTGAATGTATGTTACACTTTGAGGTTCCCCATATGGATTTCTTTTGCTGGTTTTTTGTGTCACTCATAGATGTTTCAAATTATCTATCTAATTTATAAAATTTATCAACCTTTCCGATGTGTCTCTGCTTTCCCACACCAGAATCAACGAATCAGCTCATTAGCAGGAATCTGGATAACTTGAATGCCAACTGAGGAAGCAATTCTGCTATTTAATTTATGTCTGTTGGACAAGGTAACTTCTAAAAGCTGCAGGAAACTGACCCTTGAGGACTGAATTTGAATTTCTTTAGATCAGAGCAAAAATGTGTTGCTTTATGAGACTTGTTGCCTACTTCATGTTTTCAGACTATTTCTATTTAAAGGGTTTCTTAGTCATAGACACTGCAATAATCAGGCCAAAAATGTCAAATTAAATTATTTATAAACTTGCTTTTTGAACTTACTTAAGTTATTTTGTCTGATGTTAAAATTTTGTGTCATTCAAGACATTTAAGTATGATTTTTTTTAAAGCAAAAACAGAAGAAATCTGTAAAAAGTCAAATACTCTTTTTCACAACTGTATATTTTGGTTGATAGTAGCTGAATAAAGGATGAGATAAACTTTTTCGGGCACTTATTATG
Source organism: Poecilia formosa (assembly GCF_000485575.1). Taxonomy (NCBI): domain Eukaryota; kingdom Metazoa; phylum Chordata; class Actinopteri; order Cyprinodontiformes; family Poeciliidae; genus Poecilia; species Poecilia formosa. Next base: position 5,595,960 of record NW_006799940.1, read on the forward strand.
CATGCTTTGACAAACTAACACAAAAATGTGTGTGTGTGTGTATATAAGGTTATAAAGTGAGATTACTATACATTAGCTTTCCTCTAACAAAACAAACTTATGTGGAACATCTTAGTAGAAGTAAATATGTTTAATTAATGATTCATTTTTGTTGCAAAATGCCGCAAACTGAAATAGGACATATAAGAACTGCTGAAATAAAAGCTTAAGCTCTCTTTATAATTACAACAACAATGACCCAAAGTCAGATCCCGAAACTAAATTTAATCTACTAAAGTTATCTACCTACTACAAAGAGACATCAATTCACCATAATGATACTTCTGCCCCTGAGGACTTTTAGCTCAACAAAATTAACTTTTGTTTATGGTTTTTATTGCTAAACTCACACAGTGTTTAATTTAAAGTTAAACGACAAATAAAGACAAACAGTTAATGAACCCGGATCCTTACTTTAGCTTGAAGCAGATCTTCGTGGTTTCCTTCACAGCCCAGTTAAAGGCAAAAGCGCGTCACCTTGAGTCGCGCGTCTGAAGCTCGTGCACAGGAAAGCTTCAGTCTAACCTAAACGCCTGATTGAAAACTTGCAACTTTGAAGCAAGATTCGGCGCATTTTATTTTTGTGCTTTGGTCTGGAAACCATGCTTTATTTCATGACTGACATTTTTTTCGGCAATTTAAGCTGTGAGGAGTGTTAACGGTGAGTGTTCCAGTTTAATTTACTAACGACAAGTTTCATTCAAACATCAGACTCATCGACCGATTCCTGCTGCTTTAAAAAAATTCTAGCTGTTCTTATGGATAAATATAGCTTCTTAATCACTAAGCTACTCGTATAATAAACAAATGAAGTTTCCAATCCCAGATGCTAAGTTATTTTATCCGTATTTTTGTTGGATTTGATATCTTGAGTTTGAAAGCGACATTTTTGTCACCATAGAAACGGATCGCGAACGCGCACAAACAAAGGCCATCGTCCCGCATCTACAACACCTGTAACGTCAGTAAAAGTGAGCAAATAAATTTTAAACATTAACTCGAAAAATTACAGTAATTTTATATGTATGAAATATATTTCAAAGTATATGTAAATAAAATGCTGTAATTATTTTTACGGCATTATAAAATTATAATAAAGTAATAAAGGGGTTTATTTACTTTTTGTGACCAACTTCGATGTATTTACTTGTTTTTTTTTTGTTTTGTTTTTTTTGTTTGTTTTACTATCGTTCTCTAGCAAACCCGTAAGTCCTTTACTGTGTTCATATAGTGACTAAATTACACACAGCTGCACTCTATTTCCAATCAGGCCCCTTCTGGAGTCCTAAATGTGCATTAAACACTTTTCAAATTGTAATTCATTATTGCATTTCACAAATATGACCTAAAATATCAATACAACACACAAATAAACGTGTTTTTTAAATCTTGTTGATCTAACTTGACAAACTGTAAAAAAGTTCCAGAAAAAAAAAAAACTTTAAGATTTAGAAAGTGTTTAGTATAGGGATAGATGAACATAACTACCTATGAAATTTTGAATTGAGAAACGACAAATCTGTAAAATGAAGAGCAGATGAGTCATGTTAGAGATGTGTATTATACTTAGTACTGGTTATAATTATTTGTCACAAAGCAGTAAGATGGTCTCAGGGGCGCTAATGTGTGACATGAAGGCAGAGAGGAAGATAATATGCTCCAAATAATCTTTGGAACAAAACAAAATGGTTGCTGAACTTATGAAAGAAACTCAATAAAACAGGAAATGGCAGAAAACTGCTGTCAAGGGATAGCTAGAGACGTGGTAATTAGGATCTGGAAAAGAATACAGTAAACCAGGCTTAATGTATACTGAGGGAGCAATCAACTGGATGCACAATGGATGTGTGATCAAGAAACAAGGGGTGGGGACAAGACTGACGTAAAGCAGAGAAAAGGCCAAGTGAGCAACACAGAATCAGCTTTATGGGCAGAGCACAAGGAATTTGACTGTTTTCACATGTGTATGTACACAAAATAATTTTCTAAAAAGGCCTATTGTGGTAGTCACCTAGGCCCGAATGAGCAAACTGACTGAGCTCTATGGAGACCAAGCATGAGGTCTGCAGCGCTTTCACCCCACGGCGCAACAGTTTGAGGAAATCATGTGCAGACATAGTCAGAGAAGCAAGGCAGTCTCTGCGAGTTCAGTCCACACACCGGCCGCTCACACCAAGAGATGGACCCAGGCGGCTTTTTGGGGGAAACTCTGTTCGAGGAGATCATGGCAGCAGACCTCCGTCAGCCTTTAGGTTAGCAACAAATTCAGCTGAATTCATATCTGTGAACTGAAAATGTATGTATCTGCTGTCATAAATCATTGATTACGTTTTAAAACTTTGCAGCCTTCATGCTCGAAACTTTGATGCCGACTCCAGGCCAGGCTCAGGGACTCGCCTCTCACCTCTGAACCATGTATGTAACATTCACAGACATATTAACAATGTGTATTTTGTTTCTTTCAACCAAAAGAAATCAAGCTTGGAGGAGTTCTAATGGCTTAAAAGAGATGTCACAACTAAATTCAGATGGTGATCGATTTCTCACACCATCATGGATTCGATGTTTTGTCTGTTTGTCCAGAAACCAAAGTTTCCAGACTCCAGTAATGCTGAGGATCCACTGAAGGACTTTCCCAAATCCCCCATTGAGCCAGTGGAAGCGAGGAAAGGGTTGGCATGGTCTCAGACCCGCCTCCTCAAGTCTGCATCTCTTGCATCACTGCTGCCTTCAGAAGCATGCACAGATGGTGAGAAAAGAAAAACGTTTTGTGTCGACCAACTGAGAAAGGATGCGGGAAAAGAAACTTCAATCAATCTCTGGTGCTTTAAATCTAAAATTAATTATTACTCTTTGTGTCTGATAGCAAACATAAAATAGACTTGCACAAACTATTCTCTATTTTTTGTTGGATCACTGTATTATCATTTTTTTGTGCAAACATTTGTGTGTAACCATTCTTCTCCAAAATACAGTGTTTAGAATCGTTTTCATACCCTTAACTTCTTCATGCTACAGCCACAAATTTCAAAACACTTTAGTTGTATTTTATGTAATAGACAAACACAATGTAGGACATAACTGTGAAGTAAAGTAAAAAGATACATGGTTTTCAAAATGGAAAAACAAAATCTGATAAGTGTGGTGTGCATTTTTTTTCAGGCTTGTGAGATGAAGCAAAGTTTAATTTGAATTGCAGTTGCAAGTCGTTTCTTCTATTAAAAATAGCTCAATGACAGTCAGATCAGATGAAGAGCATTTGTAAGCACAAGATTTAGGACTTTGACTGTGCTATTATAACATGTGTGTACTTTGATCTAAACCGTGCTAATATAGCTCTGGCTATATGATTAGGATTTGTCTAGCTTATGTGTTTTCCTCCCTCCCCTTTTTTAGATAGACATGTGAACAAATCCTAAATGTCCATTTTTCTTTTAGTCAATAATTATCTGCCTGCCTGCTTTTATGTGTACTGTGAACATAGAAATTGTCTACAGCACCTCACACTTAACATTTGAATGATCTGTTTCATCTTTTCTTTTTCTTTTGTGAAAGAGAAATTAAATCCAGGCCCAGAGCCAAAGCGGCTGTCAGCCGAACAACTTTGCAGTCCAGACCTCTCGACGGTCCGCAGAGGTCATCTCAAAGCGAGCCAACGCAGGACACCTAGTAGAAGGTAAAACCTTCGGCGGTATGTGTCCTTTACTGTCTCTTCTCCTTCTACTGCTCCTCCTCTTTGACCTTAATAACAGCCCCACAACCAGTTTAAGATTTACTCGGACAAAAGGTTGCAGAGGTAGCCATTACTAGATGAAGTTGAGTCCTGTTTTTGGCTTTCATCAAATCCTTCTTAGTAATATTGATTGCTGCTGTGCCTTTTTGTATTTGTTCTGCTGAAAGTGTACTGTCTTTCTTGAAGTTGTGACAGCAGTTAAAGTTATTACTAGTAAAAATCATTTTAAAAAACCCAAGAATATCAGTGTAATTATTGATCTGTGTTCTGTTATTATTAGGTTTAATTATTAGACAGGTAACTCAAAATTGTCTACACAAATTTATTTTTAATATATTACAAATTTGGGCAATAATAATCATAGTAAATATCTAGTTATTGTAACAATGATAAAAGCATCTTTTATATATTGGCCTGCTGAAAATATGTGAACCATCATTTGAAGTGTATTAAAACTGTGTTCAGTGTAAATTATTAGCTCTCTTTATTTGTCACATGTAAATCACAAACTTGTTTTGTAAGACATTTTTTGGGTGGAAATAAAAATAAAAATCCGAAAATTGTGCAGTACATTTGTATTCAGCCCCCGTGAGTCATTACTCAAATTTAATCTAAACTGAAATGTTTGCTTATTCCTTTCTCAAAATCCATCAAGCTCAGTCAGATGGGTTGTATTCAGCTTTGGACTTAAATTGCTCTGATCTCATCTGACCAGAGCATCTTTCCTCCAGATGTTCATTACTTGTGGCAAACAGCAAATTGTACCTTTTGTGGCTGTTTTCCAGCAATGGCTTTTTCCACAAATCTCTAGGAGCGATTTGAGCCGTACATGACTAATAATTATTGATTAGGTGACTATTGAAGGAATTTGGTTACACTGGTTTATTGCTGAACACAAATGCATGCCACTCTTTTTAAAAGGTTTTTATAAACTATTTATGAAGTATTGTACTGTGTCACATAAAATACCAATAAAATACATGGAAGTCGGTGTTTGTAATGTGACAAAATACAAAAACATTCAAGTGGCGAGAAACACTTTTCCAAGATACTGCAGAGCAGCATGGGTTTCTCTAACTACAACCACAAATTCTTCAACTTTACACTCTCAACCTCCTGTTAAACCATCATATACTTCACTGTACACTATATCTTGGTCACAGTTAAGTCCAGCTTCTTGGCAAGATTCAAATCCAATGAATCTGCCTCCATCTGTCGATATCCTCATTTGTCAGCTTTTACACTTTTCCCCAGCGCAGAGAGGCTAAAAGCTCTACTTTTTTGCCGACCTCATCAGCTGTGTGTCAGCTTGAGGAGCATATAACTCTGGGCACGATGTCAGGGGGCTGTTGTTACAATCCATCCACTTATCGATTTGGTGGGGCAGCTGGACCTGTTAAGAGAGGAGGTGGGGGAGTAAGACCATAAAACATTTTTACAGGAAATCTCTCCCGCTGCTCATACATCTCCCTCACATAACCCCACTCGAGCCAGCTTAACACGCAATGTTTCTGTAACTTGTTGCTGACAAAGACGGGTCCTACTTTTAAAACCCCTGGCACTGAGCGCACTATTAAATCAGGCTTTTTGGAAGTATTGTCGTCCAATTTTACAAAATTACCTTGGGAGAAGTACAAAGTGAGAGATACCAGCTGAGTCAAAGCGTATATATATCAGACAGCCCCTTGGTTCTTTTTTCCTCTCCAATAAGCCAGAGCTCTTCAGCTCCAAATGGCTCTCTATTAGATTTGGGTGCCGATCTGGGCAAGGCTGGCAGTGTTGCATATTGTGACTGCACTGCACTGGCCAGGCCTAAGACGGGGATGAGGTCATGTCTCAGAGAATGCAGATTCACAACAAGAGACCTTATTATCAAGCCCTTAATCCTATCATACAAAGGCAAAGCCCCCTGATGGTGCAGCAAGCCTCTGCCAACTATCCCTGCTGCATATCTCCTTTTAGACATTGCGCATATTTGAAATAAGATATTTACCTATAAAAAGACACGTAACCACTTTTCTCGCTGGCTGCCAATAAGTTTGGACAATTCCTGTTACAGGTCAGTTAGGATTATTGACATTTTTCTATTTATTTAATGTCAAAATTTCATTATTCTGGCTGATTGGCCTAGTCCGGTTTTTAGGCCGCCTTGTTTGCTCACTCACACCTTTGCACACCCACCCACTAATAAATATTTTGGAGTGGCTTTGTGACAGCCACTCCAAAATATTGTCATCATGCTGCAACCCTGTGTGCTTAACAGTTGGGATGGCGTTCTCAAGCTTTCAGCTTTCTCCCTTTTCTTCTAAATGTGAACAATTCAGTTCACAGGACATGTCTCTATGGTATCTAAGTTCTGTGTCTAAGTTCCTGGTGCTTTAGAAGCTCATGTTTTTACAGTTTTACTGTGATAAGGATGCTTTCTTCCCATTTTCATCCGTGATTTTCACAAGGTCTTTTGCATTTGTTTTATGTTCATCACTGGACTCAGAACCTGGCTCCTTCCTGAATGGCATAATAGCTGGTCACTCTTATGCTGTTCCTAGTTATGTGGGTTTTTTTTTTCTTTTTGTTTTGCTGTTGTTGTTTTTTTACACGGATGACTGTGGGACCTTCAGAAAACATCAGACAAATCTACTCTGACTTCTCAAAAACTTTCCATGATGTCACACAAGGCAGCAGCGTGTATGACTTTGCCTTTAAATACATCCACATGTGTGCCTCTATTTAACTTAAATAATATGAATTAAACGTTATAAAGCCATGACATTTTCACCTGAACCTTTTCAAATAGATTTATGGAATGGGAATCTTAAAAATGTTTTCGATAATCTCAACTGACCTGAAATATGAAATCTTCAGTCTTTTTTTGATGGCAGATGGGGAGAAAAACAATGTACAGCCTGGACAAACATCTGGTTTCAACTGTAACAGCAGCTAAACCCGAAACTGGGATTGTGCTCTTAAGGAAAAGTTGATTTTTAAGCAAGTATTTATGATATCAAACTTCTGTCCTGTAAACATGGAGAAGGGAACGTGAGTCAGCACGTTATGTCATAATCTGTTTTTATTTATTATCACTATTTAGGGTTGCTATGCTGTAATTAGTTCCACCACTCACCATCTGTCCTGCTTCACGAAGTGAACTGGCACCTTGATGCAATGTTTTCCATGCACATTGCAACATGTGCAACCATCTAATGCAAAAGGAAAACCACAACACACGGCATACATAGCATGCTACCTATTAGAAGACTTCACCAGTGTTGCACAGAGGTAAAGACGGAGGTGTCAGCACACGGTGACAAAGCATGTACCAGACTGGCCTCAGAGCTGAGATCTCAGTTCCTGTCTTTGAGCAGACATTCTGCACAACTGCACCGTCACACACCCAGATAAATAAAAACAGCAATGTAAACGGAAGGACATAAACCCACATGTATCTTACTTGCGTGCAAATGATCTCGCACTGTTCACACGCATGCATTGGCAAAACGGACTCGAGAGGAGCGCCTCCTCACAAGTTGCTCCTCTGTTGCAACAAGGACACCTAGTGGCAATTTTTTTTTACAGCCTGTCTAGGCATTTAAAAGCAGAGACTTCTAATTCCTGACAAAGTCGCTGTTGGGTTTTATTTACACGTTTTGTCTTTTATGCACAGTTATCCAAAGCTGCGCCAATTTTAAGGAAGTATGACAGTAGCCACAAAATCTGATGTAACCTGGCTCTTTGTGTGCGTGCGTCTGTGTCTGTTTTTGTTACAGCAGTAAAAATATAAAGCCTGATGTTGACTCAGGAGTTAGACCCACAGAGTCTGGAACAGAACAGAAAACAGGTTTGTCCAGATCTCTTTATTGCACCTCACTCTTCTTATTTTCAAGCAAGTTATGCATATTTACCAAGCAACACAAATTGAACATTTATGACACAGAGGTGGCTAACCACCACCTCTGTGTTTGCACTTAGAGTATTTTCATGAAAAGAAACCTGTTTTGTAACATCTCCTAAACATGATGATCTCTGTAACTTAAGTTGAAGTTGAAGTTGAAATTGTAGCTTAAGTTGAAGTTTAAGTTGAAATTGTAGCTTAAGTTGAAGCTGAAGTTTTTTTTTTTTTCAACTTAAGTTTAAGTTGGGAAAAAAAAGCCTTTGGTTGAGGTGCTGTTGCTAACAGCCATAAAACAACCAATCAATAGCTGAGAGAGGTGGGTTTGTGCAGCCACGACTTCCTGTATCATACCATGCAATGTGGTATGCAAATATTCAGAAACAAAGCATGTATGGTATTTAAGAGAATTTAGACACGTGTTTTTGTTGCACATGCAGACTGTTTCATATTGGTGCAGACAGAAGTAAGAGGAAGTTTAGCTGTGGATGGTGACCTTTTGCTGTGGCATCAAACTTCCTGCTGTTTTATTTTAAGATGGTGAACTTGTGAACCTTGCTAACCACCTCTGTGCTTGCAGGAGGTAATTGGCAAACTGCAATTTTCTCTCCACGTTTCAGAGCTTGGGCATGGAAACGGCTCCACATGCCCAGATGAGGAGGATCCAGAGTCACTGGTGTGGAATAATGTGATTCTTCCTCTTCTTCAAGAGCTGGAGAGCATAGCTGCAGGTAACCTACCATGTGTGAAAAGCAAAGTACATCGCTAATATATTGCATTCCAGTCAGCACATTAATAAATTTTTTCTCCTTTGTCTTTAAAACCTAATCCTTGTCTTAAATGTATTTAGCAGTGGTGGAGATTCTTATCTTTTTCATTCAAACATCCCTGTTTCTCCTTATTATTCTTCATTTTCAGCCAGCAGGCTGAGAAATTGATTTCTCAATACTGGCAGATAGTCATGCATAAAGTCTCGCAAAATGAAAAAGCACTGCCATCTCACCCACTGGGGAAGGACAAACAGAGCAGTGTTATGTTTGGCATCTGTACAGAATCTGTCTTTTAGCCTGAAACGACAGTCTGGCAGCCATGAAATGAAATCTGTGTCCTTAAATATTTTAATGCTCTACAAATTTAATGGAAATTTCATTTGAAAGATAAATATTAAATATTTATTGTACTAAGGGGCTCCTGGCTCATGCATAAAACATGCTAGAGATTCGGTGAGAAATTGCAGTGAAGTGCAGAGTGTGAGACAGCGTTCAGCTTTTCTTAGAAGCGGCCTCTTATTTATGCAAGGAAAACATTTATTTTCCCTCAAAAAGGAGGAAAACACTCCACCCTTTTTCTTCCTTTGCGTCAGCTGCCTGTTGCTGTATTGTTCTTCTGTATTTCACCATCGAAACTCCTAGCTGCCTCTCAAAGGAGGAAGACCGATGATTTTTTTTGCTGAGCACTGCTGACATACTCTATTCTGGATAAATAAAAGTCCCCTAAACGATCCCTTGCAAAACTGTTCCTACTCCTAAACCATTTTTCATATTTGGTCATGTTATGAGCATAGGATTCAATGTATATCCATAGGATTTTATCTGATACATCAAACATTATTTAAAGTTGACAGAAAATTGAAAATATCACTTGATACTTATGTGTTATTGGAAGATTAAAAGATTAATATCTGAACATCAACTATAAAGTCTTAAAAAATGCAAACACTAAAAAAAAACTTAAATAATCAAGCAAAGCTAAGCCTGGTGGGGGCACAGGTAAAGCCTGGTGGCCTGCCAGGCTTATAATGCTCTGGGGGAATCCCTGCTTTAAGTGAAGAAATGGATAAATGTTTTATTTTTTACCTTAGATCCAGGGATTTTATTAGAGAACAATAATGAACAAGTAGAATCATCAAGAGAAAGGATCAGCAAGGTAGCCTGATCTTTTTACTCGAGTATAATGGGCCTCAGCTCAGGTTGAAAAATCTGTTAGCAGGATAACTTTTAATCGCACACTTTAAAAATCTGTATGTTAAGTTTGCTACATGCTATGTGTAGCGAGGTGCTACACATAGAGGTGGAGGTGTGTTAGAATGGCCCAGTTAAAGCCCAGTATGGCTTAAAATCTGTGGCAAGATGTAAATAGCTGTTCAGAGACACTCTTCCTCCATTTTATCTGATCTTGAGCTATTTTACAAAGAAACATCTATAAATGTTTCAATCTCTAGGTGTGCAAAGCTGCCTTGTATCTGTAATTTCTATAAAAGTTTACATAGATTTTATGCAGTGATACTTTTGTCACTCGTCCTCAGTTTCGTCACGTTTGATCCATGCCTGACATGATTACTTTAATATGTGCGTTTGCCATGCGCAGGCAGCTCGGAGGGCTCGGTGGACCGCCTGTGTGATCTGTGTGACCGTCTGCATGGCACGCTGGCTGATGCGGACATGCTCAGTCGACGCTGTAAGAAGAGATCTGGGATACTTCGAACTCTGTTCCACCTTGTTGATCGCGAGTCTGCCCAGCTCAATCTGCACATTGCTAAGCTCTGCCTCGCCGTGAGTGATGTGTTTTGCAGATGCATGGGTGGGTGGTTGTGTGCGTGTCAGGATGTCTGCCATAAGTTTCAATAACAAAAACACAGAAGGCATCTTAATGTGAAATGACAGTCTGTTTCTTTTTTCATGTTTCCAGCTTTGTGTGAGTGGAAACAACTTGCTCAACATCTGTAAGCTCGTCTTCCAAATCAGCCGCAGTGAAAGCAACGACATCCTCTTTGAGAAAATTTCCATCATTGGTCAGATTTTCTAGATGAAATATTGTGTAGCTTTGTATGCTTTGTTACATTTGAATTTATCTTCATCTTTGAGCATGTTTGTTAATTACAAATCAAACACATTTCTATGGTTTCTTTTCTAGATTCATTGTTGTCGGTGCTGAAATATGAAGACGTTAGTGTGTCTGGAGAAGCTCTTCTCTACTGTGTCGGTGCTTTAAAATTTCTCTCTGGAAACATCACAATCCTCAGAATCTTGTTGGCCAAAAATTGTATTGAAGTTGCGCAGAAACTCCTCCAGAAACTCTGCATAGTGTCAGACTGCGACATGACTTTAGCGGGGAACATCCTCGTACAGGTTTGTCTCAAACATTATTAACATTGTTGTAACATGACAGATTTATTTTTTTTTTTGTTCCTCTTTAGAAGTCTGGGTGAGTGTATGAAAAAGTGGTTGCGTGTCAGTAAAGAGGAATGTACTTGTTTGGTATTTTTGGACATATTGTGAACTATTAGGTAAAAATGTTTTTGTTTATGTCTGGTACATTGCTGTTCACAAGCCTGATGTTCCCTGCAGATGGGGCCGCTGCAGTCCAAAGCACACTGTGCGCCACTTTGCTCAACATGATTGCTTCAAACCACATAAGCCGGCCCAAACAAACATCTTTAACCAGTCCGTCATTTGATATCTAACACGGCTCATTACCCTGTTAGAGGGCACACTATGGCTTTCCAGAGCTTCAAGTATGGCCATATGTTGGGAATTACAGTTTCTTTCTTGTGATAGAATGATTTATTTCCTTACTGAACTGTGGAGCATTCTGCAGGCTGCAGGCCAGCAGCTACTCCTTCTTTTCCTAACATATCATCACTTTCTTTGTTTTCTCTCTCTCTCTCTCTCTCTCTCCCTCTGTCCTCTAAAGCTGACAGCCACCCTGAGGAACCTTGCAGATCATCCTGATTCCCGCACGCTCTTCGTTTCCTTCTATGTAATTCCAACCCTTTGCCTGGTTTTGGGTCGTTACTGCGAGGACAAAGACATATGCACCAACATTTCGAGAATATTTAGGTACAGTCATTTTATTTTGTTCTGGTTTCATTGTTTTATTTAAAGAAAAGGTATCATTGCTTTCTTTTTCACACGAGATTCTCCGCCTCCAGGGTTCCCTTATGCTGCTAAATGAGTTCTTGTCTAATGACGAGAATCAGTTCTGTCGGTAGATCTGAGGTTGATTGTACAACCGTTTTGATCTGAAGCGGTTTCACTGAAACAGAAACAGTTTCTGTTTTCCTTTGTCTGCGCTCATCAAAGTTTAAAATCTTAAATGCTGACTGTCTTGCTTTTAACTCCATCGATCTTAGTCTTCCCTGTTGCACGATGCGACCTCATAGCATGATGCTGCCGCCACCGTGTTTCATCGTAGGTTTGGTGCATTCAGGGTGGCATTTCATGTTACTTTTCTCCACACACAGCACTCAGAATGTCACCAGCTCATAGTGATGCTGCTTGTTTACCACCATTTGCTTATAAAGCATTGGCGGCAGTGCGTTTTATTTAGAGGTATCAGAGTAAATGGGACTAAGGATAATGCAAAAGCAGATTTAACATCTAAATAACTGAGAACAAGGTCAGAAACCTTCGAAAGTTTTTTTTTTTTTTCTTATGCTGTGAAAACGTGGCAGAGCTCAGCCTCTCTTTATTTGTTTGAACAGTTAGTCTCCATGGCAGCGCTCTCACTGGGTTGATTGGTCGGTGGTATTTATTGTCCCTTCTCTCCCTCAGTAAACTGTCCTCTTACTCCGAGTGCTGTCTCGCTTTGGCCCAGACCCCCAACTGCTACTCTCTAATTTTAGATCTGCTGAGCAAACATCACCAAAAGCAGGTGAGTCCACAAGCCCCCTCTGTCTTCTCATATGTGCTCTTTGCTCTCTGTATGTAATAAAGAGTAAAGGCATGTTCCTTTTAGGCTTTCAGTGTTTTTTCCCTCTGGTGTGCGCAAGTCAAAAAGATTAAAGAAGGGAATAAAGAAAAAAAAATAGACATAGTGAGCTTGAGTTGATCCATGAGTAAAAGTGATGTAAAGGGTTAATTGTAGGGAACCTGCAGTTGGGATAATTAAAAACTTTAGTTTAAAATGTTTACTTTGAGATTCAGAAAGTAACTAGGCCTAAGCCAGAGAAATATCTAAGCAAATTGATTTCTAATCTTTAATTTCAGTAAAGTTCACGGCATCAGATTTGGAGGGTCATTAGCGACCCGTCTCCATGTCTCCTCCACAGGACCTTGTTGTACGTCTTCTCTTCACGCTCGGCAACCTCACAGCCAAAAGTGAGGAGCCTCGGCAGGAGCTCTTTCAGTGCAACGACTGCATGCCTACGCTCCTCCGACTGTACAACAGCTACCAGAGGAGAAATGTGTCATCTAGTACAGACGTGCAGAAAGAAGCACCTTCCCCCAGAGAACCTGCAGCAACAGCTGCTGCAGCTCTGACCGACGATGTGCTGGTGAAGCTGGTCAGGGTGCTGGCAAACATGTGCATCCACCCGGCTGTCGGTCCGTCACTGGCTGCAAACACAACATGCATTCAGCTTCTGATGGAGACATTAGGTGAGAAAAGAAAAATGTGTTTTAGGCAAAAATTGATTGCAAGCAAAAGCAGACTTCTTCTTTCTTTGTCATTGTTTTTACTTTTTACATGAGTGAAGTCCTCTTTCTGCCAAATGCAGGAAATAATTTAAATTGTGGCTTAGGATAAAATTTAGTCTAGACTTTAGACATTCACAAAGCACACAGAACATTTGTTTTATTCTCAGCAGAAAGCAGGAGTCTCCACCTCATAGTCTGCACACGCATGAAAAGCAATAGATACAAAGTAGGTTTCTTTAATTTGGTGTTTGTGTTTCCCTCTTTCTGTTGCTGGCCAGAGCATCTGCCCACATGGCTCATATCAAAAACTGTGACTGGTTGCATCAAAGAAAGATTTTTTATTTTTTTTTAAGAAAATCAGTCATTTTGATTAGTTTATAATTAGCTGTTTAGTGGCGTTTACATGTGCAAGGTAGCCAACCACTTCCCCGGTGCTGGGAAACCCATTCCTCATTTTGTCAGTTCTCACCATCTCGGTGCTTTCTGCTCGATAGATCACACATCCTCCTTTGGTTTACCTGTTTTTGCAATTCTGACAGAGCGTAGCGCTTTGCTGCAGGAGCAGGATGTGCTGTCGCTTCTCATAGCCGACTTGGTTTGCTTGCATCAATTTCTTCCATGTGGTTAGTTGGTTTAGGACAGGTTGAGCCGACATGTAGGAGGGTGTGAAACTCTTCATGTGCTGCTTGCCTCCTACACATAACTTTGTGACAGTTGGAGGCGAGAAATAAACAGTCAGTGGCGAAAGAGTTAAAAAACAACAAGTCGCATGTAAATACACTCCACAAGTGGGGCACGAAATGAAAGACTGAGAATGTAAGATTGATACGAACATCAAAGACGGAGAGGAAAACTTTCAGTAAAGGATGAAAAGGCGAACTTGGCAGATTGATGTCCTGTTTTGAGTTCGCGCCGCACCGCGTTGCTTTCTGTTGCAGTTTCGAGGGAGGATGGGGGGGCACAACAAAGCATCATTTCCAGTCAGAACCAGAAACAAAATTCTGTGAGACACAGGCGCCGGCTGACAGCTCAACCGCAATATCTGCGATTTACGACCGAACACACGACATCTGCTGCTATATCAGGAACAGACTTCATTCGAAGGCTGCTCGCGGTCACATTCTTCATTGGACTTCGTCACATTGACCTTTGTGTTATCAAATCAAGTGCATCAGGCTGAAACTAATATGAAAGGCAGCCATATTTGTTTTTGTCGCATCTCTATTCTAAGGAGGCTTAAGGAGCAGAAAGAGCAGGTGTTTGAATGGTTTAATCGGATCTTTATGTAATGTTTGTTACAGTCGTCAGCCATTATTTAACAAAGCATTTGAGCTGTGTTGTGTTCATCTGGATCCACCTTCTTGACTGTGAATAACAGCAATTTATTTGTAGCTTTGAGAAAATATATTGTATATATATTTTTTTGTTTGTTTGTTTGTTTTTTACATAGTTGAGTAAAACAGGTTTTCTTTCAGTGAAATACAAAATGTGGTATTTGATTCTTGATTTTTTTTTTTTGTCTATATTTGTTTGTGTGATATTTGTTGGGTACAGAGCTGAGGTGTGTGGAGGAGAGCGAGGACCTAATGGTGAATGTGGCCGCCGCCATTAATAACCTCTCCTTCTATCAAGAAGAAAACTCTGAGATCAGACGCAATCAGCTCACCATTGCAAAGTGTAAGACGAAAGGATCAGCAAATCTGAAGGCGAAGCTGAGTGAGCAATATTGTGATTAATGCACTTTTTTTCTCGTGTTACAGTGATGTCGAAATTGCTGCTTAGTTCAAGTATGGACGCCATGTTGGAGGCCACTCGTGTCTATGGAAACTTGTCACTCCATAAGGATGTGCGGGACTTAGCTATGCAAAATAAAGGTATTCATCCAATGAAAGTGCAAATCAGCAATTATGGTCCGATATGAGCTCGAAAAACCTGCTGCTCCAAACTCTTACCTACTTCCCTGTATGCTGCTTCACAGCCGCTTTGTGTGTGTTACTGACATTATCGCGAAAATAATCATAAGCAGGCATTGTGGGAAAAGTCCTGTACAAACATGTGTGCACACTTACCTGAACAGAAGTCATCGAGGAATTTCCCCAGCAGTCCTTTCACTTTCAACATTGGAAAGTGTTTTAGTTCTGTTATCCAAAAGTAACACATATAGTTTGCATATTTTTGCACTGTATTCCTAATGTATGTTTGCAGACATTTAGGGTTACATCACAGAGTTTGTAGTTTACCAATTCTTGAAAATGCAGAAATGCGAGATGTTGATATATACCTGGGGTTCTTAAGCCCTTTTAGATTTGTCCCTGGTCCAAAACACCTGAATCAAATGAGTGAATTACCTCCTCAGTGTCCAGTCAGGTTCTCCAGCGTCCTGCTAATGACCTCAGTATTTGACTCAGGTGTCTTGAAGCAGAGACATTGGCCCTTGAGAACCCCTGGTGTAGAGGATAAACAGGCTCATAACATTTTTATTCTTAAATTTGACTAAACCTTTTCTGGTTTTAGTCATTCGGGATTACCAATTTTTTTTGTGAAATGCGACAAAAATGTCTGGCAGAGAATATTGGGGTGCACTTGTGGATGTACTTTCTTCCTTGTGTGACATCACAGAGAAATCCCCAGAAGTTGGCAAAGATACCAGGAAGAGAAGCACAAACCTCCTTAAGTCTGGTTCATTCTTGGATGCAGTTTCCAAATTCCTGAAGGGCCCTCGTTCACCTGTTGAGTAGGAAGCGAGTAAAACTTATTACCCACAGTGAAATGAGTCCCGCTCGGAAGCCATTTCTTTAAAATCAACATAATGAAAACAGATTATAGTTTCCTAAATACATGCAATCAGTCAAAATGATCCTTAATTTTTGGAGACATGTTTGTATGGTTTGATCAAACCTAAGCTGAAGAATTTTGTGGTCATACAAGTAGTTTGGATTAAATTTAAATCTGTGTTTTAGAGCGGCCATCACAAGGCCCACATTTCAGCCCCATAGAAAATTTAGCCGGGTTCTTTGCCAGATGGTGAGAAATAATGGTTATCGGTGTTTTTATGCAGCATACAGTACATTCATATCTGATTTCAGCTGCAATTTACTTCTACATCAACTTTAAAGCACATGGTTCTTAAGCTGTGACGCTCCACGCAGTGTGATCTGTGTACCTCTGCATCATGCTGGAGCTGGGTTTATCTGCAGGGCCAACTCCGTATAACATAAACATGCCTGCTGACTCTGGTGATTGCAGCTCTCTTTATCTCCCCCATTCTTTGTCCACATCCTCTCCCTCAGTGCACAAGTTTGTGGTGACTCTGCTTGACTCAAAGAGAGCCGAGATGTGTTTTTCTGCCTGCGGGGTCCTGACCAACCTCGCTCTGGACCCTCCCAACAGGGTTTGTCTCACGCTGGAGGGGGCTTCTGCAAAGTAAGGACAAAAGCACTTAGAGATAAATAGCCTCTCTTTGTTTCTCCTGCAAACGCTCTGGGGGCCGAATGTGGTGAGAAGGCACCTACCAACCTACATCAAAGGAGCTTTAACATATGTTTATTACTGACAGCTTTTAATTTTTTAAAATCGTCCTTTTGCTGGCATAATTTGCTGCATATCGCCATGGTTCTCTTAATGTTCTGAGCTGATAAGTAGCATTTGGCAGTTTAGCTGAGAGGACTGCAGAAAAGCATAAAGTTTAGCTTAATGGCAAAACAGAGCAGGCCTGGGGTTTGTTTGTTTAAAGGATAGCTCAGCTCTTGAGGAAATGGGATTTCTAGCTGAGACTGAGATAAGAAAATAAAACCAATTTAAAGTTTATGTAATAAATCTGTGGCCGGAGTCAACAGGATAACTTCCTGACTTTCTTGGTGAGGAATTTATAAAATAAAGTCGTCGTCCCAAGTGTTGTCTGTATAATAACTTGTATATGTTTAACTGATGAGAGTTGGAGCTGACAGAAAGTCTGTGCAGTTCTCTCTTGGCTGTAGTTTTCTGTTCTGGCCTGAAAAACTAAACACTGTTGGGACATTTAATTTTATTTCCACCTCCCACACTCTGTTCCTGTCCAGATGAATGCCCAGTGAAGTGCACCTAATGTTCACAAAACCTGATGGTCATGTGCGTTCTCCTTCCTCGAGTCACATGAGGATTGTGTGCGTGTGTGTGTGTGTGTGTAGGTTAGTGGACTGCCTGAGAGATTTCGGACCAGCTGACTGGCAGTTGGCAGGCCAGGCCTGTCAGGCCTTGTGGAACCTGATTGGTCACGGCTCCGACACGCTGTTGCACGCAGAGGAGAGAGAGAGGCTGCTGGAGATCCTCACAGTGTACTCAGGTTTGTTTTATTGCTGCTTCTTACATAACCAGTGGAGGGACGCAACCTGGAAAAGAACAAACTCCTCCTAAGATCGGTCACCCAACGAGGGGATGACACATTTATTCCATCCCATAAATACATCTCTGTCATACAGTGACTTGCAAAAGTAATAATGCCATTTGAACTTAGATTAGTTTAAATAGGACTTTATGTGATTGATCTGCAGAAAATATTGGATTCATGTTAATTGAAAAGACTATCTTAAAGGATTTTCCATATTTCTTTAAAAAGAAAAACAAAAACAGCTGTAAAAATTTCAGGGAATTTCTCTACCAGCTCTTAAAATCTACACTGCAAAAACACAAAGCTTACCCAAATATTTTTGGTCTAGTTGCGTGATTATTTTCGATGCTTCTCAGGCACAATATGTTCAAAATACACCAAACATTTCTCACTCCTCCCTCAGATAAAGAGGAGGCTCTGAAGTGGACGCAGAATGAAGAAGAGCAGGATTTCTACAGAGCATGCTGGGAGTCAGAGTTTTTACCTGTTGCTCAAAAGTTGATAAAGGTATTACATTCAGTAGAAGTGACAGCCTGACAAACAGATTTATGGTTTCAGAGAAACGTCTGTTCCTTGAATATGCTAAGTATGGAGTGCTCCAGGAAAAAAAGTATCAAAAAGTCCCAACAAAGCTCGTCACCCAGCCTCTGTTTTGTTTGACTGAAGCTGCTGTTCTTCACAGAGGATGAGGTCACAAACATTTTACAGTCACTTTAAAGCTCTCAGGTTGGGAACATGAAATATGTGGCGGTTAATCATTAATGTGAGCATGCAAAGCATAAAATGTTAAAGGAATCTTCAAGAAAAAATTTATATATATATATATATATATATATATATATATATATATATATTTTTTTTTTTTTTTTTTTTGCATTAATGTAAAAAAATATATATATTTTGTTTTTACCTACATTTTGTGACCTCTGTGAAAATGTTTTAATTGATACTTTAAGTCGCTTTGGTTGATAGACATGACATCATAATCCAGGTTTTATTTTTCTGTTATTTTGGACTTTGGATGAACATTTCAAACTTTTTTTCCGCAGTGGATTTTTGTTATTCTATGCTGTGATACTCAACTGATAATGTAATCTTAAGCACAGTTTACTACAAAAGAATAAAAATGTTATTGTCTGGACACTGTGAAGAATTTGTGTATGAAGAAGTTGAAGTCAAACCTGTTTATTTGCTTCTTACAGCATTTATTGTTACACAGATAAGGGACAAGGCAGTGCTTACAGGTTACACTGAATAGCCTAAGTACAGCGTTTCCAAATTACATAATTATGACTCGAAGAAAAAAAAAAAAAAAAACAGGACTTAAAGCCATGGCAGCTTCCCCCAACTTTTTGGACATCGGTGACCTGTAACAAGCACAAGACAGGTCGATGTTTTGAAATAAAAACACGTTCGTTTCGAAACATTGTTCTCCGATATGAAGGTCGGTCTGCTGGTTGATATCAACGTTGTTGCTATTCCATACGTAATTGGGGATAACAGTGAAATCTTTGGCCAGCAGAGGTGAGTTCCTGCTGGCGATTCTGCATTGAGAGACATGCCTGTGTGGCTCTGATGGGGAAATTCACAGATTACCAGTCTCGGGTGGGGAGTTAGCATGATGGTCAGGAGCAAAAAGAGACTTTGACCACCACAGGGGGAAAAAAAGGGACCATTAACTGATCCCCCAGTGAGTCATGCAGCTTTGAAGCAGGCACAGTAAAATAAAACTCACATGAAAGTCCCTGAACTGTACTGATGATAATAAACTGAACTATTCCCCTGAGCTCAGCTTACTAGTGATGATCTCAGCTTTTTGTAGTCAGAGCTTTTAGCTTTAAAAGGCCCCACTTTGTGTCATTTTTTTCCATGAGTTATCAATGTCTCCAGTTTTTTTGTTTTTTTTGTTCAACCAAAACTATGTAACTCTACCCAACTATGATGCGAGCCGATAGTTATGGTGATTGTGCTCGATTCCCAAATTGTACTGGTATATGTCTCTTTTATGAAGTAGTAAAAGTATATGTTTTTTAAGGACAAAACTACAAACAGTACACAATAACTCAGTATTATAGTTTATTTTTTTAAAACTTTTTTCCATATTTTCATATAAAAAAGTGTCAGTAACTGACATCAGTCAGGAGTTTGAAAGAAAAAGAAAACTTCCACTTCCTCTCAAACCACTTTCAAATGTACCATTCCTTTATCATTGCAGCTCTGCTCCTCCTCACATCATCGTCCGCCTGATTTTCTCAGTCCACCCTCAGAAGAATGCAGTACTTTACTGATTTTTAGTAAACAAAAGAAATAAGCAGAGACCTTAAACCTCTGATTAAAATAAAATAAAAATAAAAAATAAAAAAAAGCTGCTTTTGCACTGGTTAGACTTTTCCTCGCAGGGAAATAAGCACAACTACAACCTTATTGCCTTCGAAAGCTATCGACCGCAGGCAGCCCTGTGTGAGCTCTGGATCCCCCGAGCAGCAGCCCAAAGAGAGTCTCTGCTCACCAAAGAGCACTTTTTACATGTTTAAAAAAAACAACAGAAGAGGTATTTTACTGGTAAAATTCACAATCAAAAGCTTTGAAAGAGTTAGGTCAACCAGTCAGGCGGGATAAGCGGAAGACGAGATATGACGGAAGCAAACCCCCTCCTGGAGAACCTGGTTTCCAAACTTTCTATTCGATTTACATTTCTATGATTTTTTTTTTTCCAATACAAGAAAAAAACAAAAGACATCATCAATGAAAAGAACAGTTTTCTCACAATAACAGAGCTACAGCAGAAGCAAGAAGGCTTTCCTTCAAAGTGCCTCGCTTTTTTTTTTTTCTGAAACAAATGAAATTCCAAGACATACATTTCTTTTTCTTGCCTCCACTTATTTTTGTGAAGCACACACACACAAACACTCACACACCTCAGTCTTCAGGATAAACAGAACTCATCCACACCTGTACAGTCAAACTCAAAAACGGGCTCAGACAGTGTTCTTTTGAGTTTTTCACCCCACATGGAGGGGTTTTCACACTCCTCGGATTAGCTTACTTTGACGTTTGAGATTTGGGATGTGGTTAAGGGAAAAAGAGGGCGTGGGGGGGGGGGTAATGCAATGGATGTTTAATGGACAGGGGCTTTTATAAAGGGATTCAGGGAATTGGGTGACGGGTGAGGGGTGATTTTGGGCATCAATATGATCCCTCTAAAATACAACTGGGAGCAGCAGCATCAGCACGTACGCACACTGTGCTGGATATAGTTCAGGCACACGTAGAAAACACTGAAACAAAAACAACAACAACACTAGAGTTAAAACCATCCCCTTAAAACCATCCCCATCTCATACAAAAGTGAAATAAAAAGACGTTTAAGAAACTAAACAAACAACAGTGACGACAGAATCAAAAGTGCAGGCTGGGTCTGGCTGCACAGCTTTCTTTCTGGGAAATTTCACCAGGATTCTCAATCCTAACATGAAGTGAGACAGGCAATGCTGGAATACTGAAATGTAGTCCTGGATGTCTCCAGTGTCAACGCCGGCGCAACCTCCTGCCCCCAGCAGGGCTGGAGTTTGCTCAAGGCTGTCCTCTGTTGGTCGGTTTTGGCACTGCAGGCAGCATCTGACTATGTTTGTGGATCCACTTGTAGTTTGAGATGACTTTTCTCCAGTAGAAAATCTTCTTCCCTTGATTTCCATTTGTTCCGATCTTCTCTGCAACGCCCAACCAACAAGCATTGTCAAAACCGAGAGCTCTTTTCGCTTAAATCCCCAAACCCCCCCCCACAAAAAAAACTCCCATGTATGTTTTTTTTTTTTTTTTCTTTTTCTTGAAGTGTTCCAGAAAGAGCAAAGACGACAGTAAAAACGCCAAAAGCACTTCATGTCATGTAGCGGGTGATCGCTCTCAGAGCGTATAACAGTTCTGCTTGCATCCGTGCTTCCATAAGAAGCAGATTAACGTGGACCTGCAGGAGGGAAAAAAAAAAAAAAGTGACATTAACGCACTGCAGCAGCGCTAACCACACATAAAGAGCTCAAAACAGGAAATTCAGAGCTGTACCTTCTCGGAGTGCTGAAACTGCCTCCAGAAACTCTCATACATTCTTTTGGTGGTCTTCTCAGGGCTGCACACCATGGTCTTGATGTAGATCTTAAAGCTGCGGTCCAGAAGCTGATTTATCTCCCCATAATCATAGTCGTCATACCTGAAGACGACAGTGGAAAGCCGTCAGCAGCGAGAACAGGGAGCGAGGCAGAGCAGATTTTATTGCCAACATAAAATCAGATCCTATCTGGTGACGGACCTGATGCCAAACATGCAGTGGATGTAGTTCCAGATGGCTCTGCGCAGCATGCTCGTGTCCACGTCCTTATGTGTGGCCATGGTGTTGTATGTGAGGTTGTAGGCCATCTGAAACTTCTCGTCCAGCATCTGGCCCACATCAGGATACAGTCTGTTGACCAGAGAGAAGCCGTGGTCCTCCCAGCTGTAGTCCTGAGAGAAACAGGCGCAACGTCTCAATAACGTGCATCCGGACCGCGTCCTAAAGCCGCTTCACAAGACCCCGTCCGACATTTACCTGCGCTCTGAACGTGGGCACCTGCTCCCCCCTCCTGGAGAAGTCCTGGTAGCCGTAGCTGGTGTCCTCAAAGTGACGGGAGATGTCTCTGGAGGGGACACACTCCTCGTCCTCCGACGTGACCACCAGCATGCTTTCCGTCTTCTCCCTTTCAAAGCGAGTGGCCATCTCCTCCTGGCTGGCCTCTTCGTCGTCACGGCACTCCTGCAGCTGCTTCATCCTCTCCATCAGCTCTTCCACCTCACCGCACATCTCCTGCGAGGACGAGAGCAGGTAAAGAACAGTCAGAGACAATAAAGCGCCTGCTCGGTTTAGCAGATTTTCCTCTTTGCAGTCGACCCACTCACCTGATTGCCCAGCAAATCGTCGTGGTGATTGGCGTGGCCGTTGCCGTTGGCTATGTCGCACACACAGTACTGGCTAACGGAGGGCGGTCTGAACGTGTGTCCGCCATCGCAGTTGATCTCTGGCATGATGCCGCAGCCGAAGGTGAAGGAGGAGAGGGAGTGGTAGTGGGTGAGCAGGACTACGGCGTGGATGAGCTCTGCCAGGGACCAGCTGTGCTCCTCGGTCTTCAGGAGGCGCTGAAAGCAACAAGCGGGACAGGTTGCCGAACGGAACCACAACTGGAGGTCCGGTTCTCGCAGGCGCAGCACGAGATTTCCCTCTACTCACCTCGATGTGCTCCTTGGTGAGAAGCCACGGACGGTGGGCTAGGATTTTGTTGATCTCCCCGAGCTGCTGCAGCTTCTGCGGCGCTTCGTTCAGGCCATTCAACCACTTGGTGTTCCCCCCGACCTGAAGGAAGTCATTCACGTGCAGGTTGACCAGGTAGGAGCACTGGTGGCGAGCAGCCGCCTGTACCGTCGGGTAATAAGATCATCAGACTGACAGGAAAAAAAGCTGATTCAGTCGTTTACGTGGGGAGGGATGGGAGGAGAAGGATGTACCATAATGCAGATGTAGTGCCTATAGTGCAAAGGCAGGGGTCCGTCCATCTGCAGCAGATAGTGCTGCGTCCGGAGAAAGCTCCCCAGGTACTGTGGGTGGAAGCTCATCACGAGGGAAATGTTGTCCAGCCGATGGAGGGCTGCAAATGCATCCTCAAATATCGCCTGCGTACTGGCGTCCACTTTACTGACTTGAAGAATCTAAAAAAAATAATAATAATAAAAAATGGCTAATTAGTTGTTTTGTTGCTCACAGCAGATCTTACAGTCTTACATGAGATTAGAGATTGTCTCCTACCTCTTTTTCAGGGATAAATCTGCTTGGTCCGCTTCCTAGGGGTCTTGGGATCCTTATGCCTAAATCCTATAAGACAAGAAAAAGGGAAGAAATATGATCAATTAAATGTGAGAGGAAGGCAGAGGAAAGGAGAAGTGAATGCTGCAGTTAAATGGTGCTAGAACCTCCTCTCTCTTTTTCTGCTGCAACACCGAAAGAAAATCAGATTTGAGTCTCATTTCCGCATGATATGTTTAGTTTTTTAAGTAAAAAACAAAAAAACAACCTGAATGATAAGCAATATACCCTCCCATTCACAGAGAAATCTTTACATTGTCTTGTTTTGTCCAGTAACTTTCCGCTGCTTGTCCAGACATGTCCCCTTAGCACACGCTGGGAAGTCCGGCAGAAAAGCATCATTCACAGGTGACACCGTGTTTAAAATACTTTTAAATGTGTCCTTTAAATGCCTTCTTCTTAAGATTTAAATTCAACACATGAACATGTATGATTTCCTGCATAGTGATTACAAGTCTTCACTCTCGTAAACAGGTCTGGACAAAAGACTGCACTGCAGCCAGTCCGCTGGAAGGACAAATGTCGCTTAAAACAATTCACAGAAATGTGACACCGTTTTTATTCAAGCACAGCAAGACTAAACACTGCAGTAACGCAAAAACATTTTTCATTTTTTGCGTCATTTCTATTACCTTTTTGGCGAGCCGTTCACAATGGGTGCATATCTTAAACAAGTCTGTCACTGCGATTGAATTATTCTCCACGTTTTCTGACGGTGCGATGGCGTGCCTCATTTCGTTTCCTCCGTTTTTCCTCTGCTTCTTTCCGCGGAGCAGAGAATTTAAAAAAAAATAAACAGTGTAAATTTAAATGGCTCTGTTTCCTCCTGTCTTTGTTCCTTGGGGCACTGGTGGGGGAAAGTGGCTAGGCAAGCGAGCACTCAGCTGTTGCGGCCCCCTCAGCAGAATACCGTCCTTTACGGCTCATACATTCGGTAAATAAGTCGAGGCTCGCGTGAGTGACACCTCCGGCAGCCAATCAGAACGCGAAAACAGATTCCAGACAGCCAATAGCGGTGCTGGGCCCTGATGAGGCGTGGCTAAGCGTGAGGAACGATTGCGTCCTAAACGTGAGCAGAAGGGGGGTGTGACAGTCCCCCTCTAAGAAAACATCATCACTTCTCTCTGCTGCTTCTTTTGTTCTCTGTTCCTATTGATTATGATTGAATTTAGTGTTTTTCTTGCTCTCAGTGTGCTAAACTAAAGCCTGCAATCGGCTGCAGTCGATTCCTGAACGATCTTTCCACGCAAATCAGTTCAATCAATATTGATATAAAAGCATGATTATAGCTCTGCATTTCTTAAAATAGACCTGAGTAATGCTGTAAGGTCAGTTTTAAGCAAAGATAGCATGTTTTCTGTGTGCATCATTGCAATGTGCATGAAAACAACAACCAGCTCTTGCAAGCAGCAGCAAGCCCCCCTGTCGGCTTGTTGCTGTACTGAAGGAGCAGGGAGAGGAGGGGGTCTAAGTAAGCTGAGTCCCCAGCACTGTTTGGTGAGCAGCAAAAATAATAATAATATATATATAAATATATATTTAAAAAATAGTCATAGAGGTCCTCTGAAAGGACCGGCATCGCCACACCAAAATGGATGGCTGCATGAGCTGCTGTAACAACAACAGCCCTTCAGTTTGTGGTTTTGCACCACAACCTATCACATCACAGATAAAACCATTCCTCCGCCAATCAGACCTCACTGAAGGAGGCCTTTTAAAGCCAAGAGGAAGCAGAGATAAGAAACGGACAGCTCAATAGCTTTGTTTATGCCAAGCCTGACAATAACGTGTTCAGTGGAACAGCTTTTAACTAGTTTAAATAAAGCACAAGTTACTAAGCAAATGATTCCTCCCCCTATGACATCAGGATATCACTTTAAAAGGCAAATTTTATTGGTACATTACAGTTTCCACCTGACATTGACCTTGTTTTGATATTTCTAACATGATTACTGTAAAATAAAATAAAAAAAACACTTCCATAAATTGTAAAGAGCCAGTTTCTTTGGCATACAATGACCAAGATGA
Source organism: Poecilia formosa (assembly GCF_000485575.1). Classification (NCBI taxonomy): domain Eukaryota; kingdom Metazoa; phylum Chordata; class Actinopteri; order Cyprinodontiformes; family Poeciliidae; genus Poecilia; species Poecilia formosa. The sequence goes on from NW_006799940.1 coordinate 5,621,313, forward strand.
GAAGCTTTCATCAACTCAAAGAAAATTTTATTTTAGGGCATAGTTTGATGTACCACAAAGTATTATTTAATGTTTTTTGTTTGTTTGTTTTTTTTAAACAAACTTTAGTATCAGGCAAAAACTGTTTTCAAATCACTAATTGAGGTGATCTGAAAGGATGATTGTAATCAAACCTGGGCCAATGAGAAAACAAATCGCCCCTTCTTGTAAAATCAAACAGTGTTTAGCCTTTTTTTTTTTTTTGACAGTTTAGTTAATTTTCCCCTTGAACCGATTACTGCCTGACCTCTCATAACAAGAAATCCCTCAAGCTGAACCTGTCGGACAACACGAAGTAGGCCAATAGATCTGAAAAAGTAACATATGTGCCATGTGATAGAGAATCTCCAACCATCACTTCACACACAGATGATGCACAGCCTTATTTCTGAGATGCTGCAGCATGCGATTAGCCGGGACATTGGAAACTCTCCCCAGAAGAGTGGTTCAACATTTCTCCTCGAGATTCATTGTTATTGCAAAAGCTTTTTGGAGTTGTTGCCACCAAGGATGGCACGACCAGTTACAAGATTTAGGAGGAAATTTTTCTTTTCAGATGGTCCAGGATTTTTGGGAGAGCTTTATTCACTTAGTAAGTGACATCGTTTTTTTTTTTTAAATCTATCTCTTATATTATAGCATCATAAAGGATGCTAAACCTTTATGAGCCTTTATTTAGATGTGACAAAAAATGCAAACACAGCAGAAATCGGTAAAGAAACAAATACTTTTTCAAAGCAATGTGCAGCCAAAAGCCTTAATAAGGGTTTAAATGGCTCATTTAATGCAAGGTACCACAGCCAAGACAACATCTATATTCAACATTCTGGACAGGCCACAAATAAATTGCAGCACACAGTGAAGTGCTTTTGTTTTCCAAATGCCAGCAGGCACACCAGAAAAGCGTCGTATTTTGGTGGCTGTGGGCACACGCAAGCCCATAAATATCTGCATGTCATGGTTATTAGGGAGGCTTTAAAATAACATGTTTTTGCAGCTAATTGGGGAAGGGAGGAAGAGAGGCCGCATACCACTGAAACATTCATCCATTAACATTAGTATTTGTAGGACTCTGAAAGGTGAAAAACAGATAAACAAGTTAAATTTGGACATAACGAGCTAAAGAGGAAGTTGAAAAGAAGGCAGGCAAGTCAACAGCTGTAAGCCTGCCCAGCCAGTTTCTCAACCACTTGCTAGCCCCCAAGCACTGATAGCTGTTTAGCACCATATTCAGCAGGTTCATTGTGTGTGTGGAGCCAGCCCCTGCCAGCTCCTCTCATGATGCCACAGGGTGGGGTGCTGGCCAGTGGTAAACATGCTCCCACAACTGGAGTCAGCACTCCCGGGCTTGCTGGGAGCCCCATGGCTCAGCAAAGCTGCACAAGAGGCTGGTCAGCATTAGGGCTGACGACACACCAAACCTTTTCACATAAAAGCGCTTAGGCTCAGGGGGTCCGGCCTCGCAGGCGCGGCCAAACGCTATTGTCAGCGTGGACGCACTGACTAGGCAGTTAGCGTTTGCACATCCGATGTACTCCTATATGTGGGTCAGTGGTTTAGTAAATACTGTACAACATAATTTTGAGTTTTTGTGCATCATTTTGCATAAAAAATGAGACTATTCGTGCAATAAACTTAGTTTATTTCCAGTATTCATGCCCCTAAACAGCCACAAACTTCAATATTTTTTTGCCTGGGATTATGTGTGATACACCAAGACAAAGTAGTGCTGAATGGAGCTAAATACAGGACGATCAAGGAATAAAGCTGTCCAGAATGATGTTCACAGACTCCCTCCATTCAATATGTCTAAGCTTAAGTTAGTTTGCAATGAAGAATGGGCAAACATTTCACTCTCTAGATGTACATGGCGTTGGCCTTTGTGAAAAAACATGATACAACTCAAGGGTTACACATACTTTTACAGGGTTTTGTAAATTTTGCTATTTTAAATTAGAGAAAAGTGCATTAATTTTCCATTTTTAAGGGGCTCTTTGCTACATTAACAGCGTGTGGATGTAACACTAGCTTCGGATGAACCGGTTTGGAAAGATCTCACGTAAAAAATAAAATAAAGTAAAATAAAAATCAAGAAAGTACGACTCTCTAGACACAAAAGTGATTTTAAACGAAGTGACATTTTAAGGAGTGAGGTCTGCACACCCACCTCCAGATTCCTCAGGTGTCTATAGATAAGATTATTTCCTGCATTTCATTTTCCAGCATTGACATGATTAAAGAAAACATGCCTTTGCTGCTGTCACAGCCTGCTACTCTACACACGTATTCTCGTTACCTTTTGAAGATTGCTCAGAACACAATGTGACATATAAAACCACACTGCGGATGTCTCAGGGGAATCTGAAGACATACATCGTTAGGCGTCTCACTCATTGTGTTTGATGTCACCTGCAGGGAGCCTGAACTGTCAATCAGCTATTCTTAGAAGAGGAACTGCAGCAAAGCAAATGAGAAAAATATCAAATCACTGGGTGAAATTAACCAGGACAAGATATTTTGAAAAGTTTTTCGCTGTTGCTGGGAATACACCTGGAGTCCTTTATAGGCAGAAATGGCCGACGACGTGCCGGTTGCGGTCGGACTCTCAGAAACAACAGGAATCATCTCAGATTTGTTTGAGATACTCATCAGCTAGAGGAAGGGCGTGAACAATGGATACGTTTCCAGTTGATTTAATGTCAATGAAAATACACCCCAACTGTTGGAAAAGCAGGGGGAAAAAAAATTCAGTTATTTCTTTCACATTATAAACAAGATGAAAAGCTGTTTTCCCCAAAAAAAATATTCAAATTCACTTTTGGTCTACTTTTTATAATCCTAAAAAGTTGAGAAAATACCTTCAGACAATTTTAAAAACCATAAAAGATATACATGTTAGTTAGGCGTAATTCATAGTTCATCTGCAAGATTACTTTAAGGTATTTAAAACACATTAAAGAACAAAGTAGTCTTCAAAAGTAATGTGAATTAATCTAACTGAACAATGTGCATTTAAGGCACAAACATCGAAGCATTATTAGCTAGAATATAAATTAAAACTGGTTTATTTAAAGTTTAAAGTACTAATATACAACTCTGAGGCAGAAAGCTGTTGTAGCACGTTTTCTTATCTCGCCATGTATGATGGCCTATCTAAATACAGGTTTTGCGTGGGTGTAAATGTGAAGAAATCGAACATATTTGTGACACATCAAGTCTTGTTCCATTTATAGAGCATTATTTATGATGTTCTCAAATTACTGCATCTACTTAAAAATTTACAACAAAGGTTTATGACACTTTTCAAGTGCTTTTCTTGAGAACAGAAAACCAATCAGTAATCCAAATGTATATTTACTGTTAAATTGGTGATATATAGACTCAGTCAGGTGCTTCTTGTGCAGAATATTATTTAACAAGCTAAAATGTTACCTGGTTAATTAGTCAGGCTATGTGCTCTGGTTCAGCCTGCACTTTGCTGCTGCTTATAGCTTGTTTAACTGGCTTAAAACTCCTGCCGCTCCTTTAATTTCCAAGCAAATTAGTCTTTCTTTCCGCCAGCAGACCAGCAGTGCACAGCAAAATCAGTCATGGGTGGTTTTAACAGACTATTTTCTGATTTTATTCATTTTAAAACCAATAAGTAGCCCGTACATATGAAAAACTAATGTAAAGTTCACTCTTGTAATATAGTTTTATGCTCACATTAATCTTGTCCAGTCACCAACCTGTGCTCTGTGAACAGCTACTAGTCTTTCAAAGTTAATTTATCTTCCTTTATAAAACCACAGGTTAGATTAAATCTTAAGTGCGAACACCAACAAGTGCTTGTGTAAAAAACAAAAAAACTACTTTGTGGAATATTTTCCACAATGTTACACGAGTTATAACGTAAAATGTGCTAAATCAAAAACCAGTGATTAAATCTGAAACGCATGACAATTTCGTAAAGTGAGTCATTTTTTGACAAGTTACTAACTTTGGGAGCTACTTTCTCCTTTCCAGCTGTTTCCCTGCTTTACGAGCGCTCATAAGCCTTAATGCACTAAAGAGGCTGATAAAACTTAATAAGATTCAACAACAGGAGAGGAAGCCATGGCAGATGTGAACTCTTGCACATGTGTTTTCAGCTCTGCGGCTGCTGTGTTTTCTCATGCAGTTAGACGCGAGAGAACCACAGAAACTGTGGGGATGTTCAACAAGTGGCACAAGTCCACAGACCAGTTTAAACCCGACCTATCGGTGCGCAGAAGAGAGGAAGCAAAAAACCCTCAAACACTGACATAAGCCTAGCAACAGGCTTCCACCAATTGCAGCGAAGAACAACAGTTTCAGGAACCAATCTTCTCCGCTTGTGTCTCTCTCTAGCTTTCTTAGAAAAAAAAAGGAAAAAGAAAACAAGAAAAAAAGTTGTGCCGAGGTATGAAGTTCACCGGGCAGCCTAATGTATTTGGTTTCATACAGTGTTAGGTTTGCTCTTGTGTTTGCAAAGTCATAATTTGTCTGTAGGAGATTCAGTGACAAGAAGAGGCAAAACAAAGGTCTCCGAACCTCACAGCAAACACCAAACCACATGTTTCAGATTAGCCCGGAGGCTCAAAACAGCCAGGCTTGACTGAGAAAAACAACCAGAGAACTTTTTCCATGTAAACAGATTCCTCTGAAAGTTAAAAAAAAATATTAAAGGGAACAATCAATACAGTTAGATGGCGGAGGTCTGCAGGGTTTTAATCATAAACAGTAAAAACCGGAGACGATATCCCCCATAGCGCTCTTCATTCGCAGCTCTAAATGCGAGTCTCTGCATCTCAGTGAACGTTTAACAGAGAAAAATGAAAGTTTAACCCCTGCCTCCCCACTCGCAGAGCAGAAACAATAGCAGGAATACGTTTATAAAACCTGTTTTCACTTCATGTAAACACTCGGAGCGTGAGCCATGTGAGAATAAGAGTCACCTCTTTAACCTCTCTAAATCTTGTTCCTTTTTCCCCAATGTTTTTCTTCTCATATTATCTTATCTGTGTGTATTTTGGCGATATATCAGAGCAGAGGGAGTTCGCAGGATGACGCTTTTCTAACAGTGCCCAGCGACCACTCTTCCCCACCACTCTCCCCCACCACACACCAGACCAGCGGCTCCTGGACCGGTGCGCCCCGACATTGGAGCCAGGAATTGGTCTTTGGATTTTATGAAACGGAGAGGAACTGCAGGGAGTACATTACAAATACAAAGTAAACAGCATGGAGGCAGAAGTGCCCATTTGCGAAAAATCTTTTAAGAATCTATGGGCACTGTGGGCAGAGCCAGTCAGGGGAAAAAGGCGTTGGCTTTGTTACCCAGAGTGCACGTGTGGAAGAGCGAGTTCCCGGGGATGTTATTCTAACAGGGATATGGCAGCTGTCACAATACGGCGAGGTCAGAGAGAAAAGATCCAACAAAAAAACAAAAAAAATACCAAACCCTTCCCCCTGCTATCTTTAGCCTGATATGTCACATCCACCACAAATCAGCACAAAGTTCCTCAGCTTGTTAAAAACCAAAAACCTGCAGGTTTGCTTTGACGTCTCGCGGGATATTAGAGGAAATACTAAGTGTATGTTCAGTCATTTTATTTGTAATTCAGAGGCAGTAAACTGACAAAGATGAGCCCATATCAATTCTAAAGAACTCATAAAAAGGGCAGCCTGCGGTCTGCTCTTACTTTGTGCCTCCTTGCAAGCACAGCTGTTTTCTTTTCTTCCCCTAACAAGACCTCGCCTTGTAGCTGACTGAGCAAAAAAAAAAAAATTGACTCATCCCTTCTGGAGCGCAGCCAGAAAGGTGTTGGTCATCGCTCTGTCATTTAAACGGGCTGCGGTGGAGAGATTCAACTTGCTCACCTGTCATGATAAGAAAAACAGAGGTGTTGATTCACTGCCATAAAGCTACATGTTCATACAAGAGGATTACAGCAGACAACAAGAAGAGAGCAGAGCCTCTTGGAAAACAGAAACCTGTTGAGCTGCAGAGTCTGAAAGTTTTACTGTTTCCTTGTTGCCTTTTTTAGAAAGCAGCTCAGTGCTTTGCCGGAGAGGAAGATTTGTCTCTTCTGCTCAACAACAACATTCGCCGCTCACTCGTGTCGACGACGCCGGTTTCACTTCTGTCTCCGCTTTTCCACTATCTGCTCTCTCAATCTTTAGCCTTCACTGAGATGCGTTTTGATTGCAAAGTGGAAAAAGGTTATGTGATACCGCTGTAATTTTAAAAGGGGCGAGGAAATGATCTGACCTAATTGCAATCATCAGAACCAGAACGGCCGGGTCATATTGCTTCATTAATAGGTGATGAGCTCTGGTACCGAATGGTGGAGCAAAACGGCAGCCAGAATCAGCTGTCTTTCTGCATTGATGAAAAAATACTTAAACGATGACAACTAACTATGCCGGTCATGCTTAACGCATCGATAAATATGCACTCTTATTTTCTTCAATTTTCTTCTTTTCAAATAATAAAAGAAGTGATAATGGTGTGTAATGTGCAGCTGAAGTTTTGTGAAGAGCGTTCAAACAGACTATATATATATGTGTGTGTGTGTATATATCATCAATTTACTGAATTTTGTACCAGCTGAACTCTCCAGTAAAGCTACATCAGTAGTAGATGTCATGTTAAAGCTCAAATAAGTGGTGCCAAAGTGATTGAAGTTTTTTCTGCCCCTCCCTCACCTGTTGCTGCACCCTATCTGCCCGTGTGGCTTAACACGTTATGCGTGTAGCTTTAAAACAATGTTATATTAATAAAAATAAAAGGTGACCCTCCTTGAGTTTTAAGCATCCGCTAAATTTGTTACTATAAAGTAAGAGAAAAGTACTAGAGTCAGCTCATTATACTTTTATTACTCCATTAAAGTTTAATTTTTAGAGCTAAAAGCATTAGGAGAAATAAAATGCAACAAATAACATCAATATTTCAAATTACTTTGGCATCAGTAGGACTAATTGTTGTTAATCAGGTCATGGAAATATTTGGTCAATACACTGAGAAGCTGAGGTACTTTTAATGATGAAGTGTGAATTTTACTGACTCCGCAAAGCGCCAGACCAAATTTGTGTTTTCTTATTAATAAATATTTCCTGCAATGAACCGCTGTTGTTATAAAGGAGTCAAGTGAGCAAACAATCAGCTTGGAGTCACGATGTAAAAAAAAAAAAAAAAATAGAGCTAAAAACTGTGTCATTGTGTCAAATAAATGCTGAACTGTGAAATAATACACAACACAAGTAGAAACCAAAAGCTACACGGACCTGGCGTGTTTGACACTGTTCTTTTCCCAACAAATATAAGTCATCCATATAAAAACGTATTGCAAAAAGGACAGCAGAAAATGTTCTAACATGAACAGCCTTCGGCTAATAAGTAAGTAGATACGACTGTTACTCTGGTATAGTAAAGTTTAAGTTGTTTTAAATTGTGAAAAAACAAACATTTAGTTTGACCAGCTCTCAGTTCGAACTTCTTCCTGACACTCCAAGCAAAAATCACTCTGTTGGCAACTCAATCAAAACATTATTTAAAAACAAAGTCCGCACTACCCATTTAGACAAGACTGGTGTGAGTAGAGTCTTCTAGATGTGTTATTTGGCTGATTGGCCAGATAATCAACATCCTTAATCGTTTTTTTGAACAGAGCAGACGTGTAATGAATCACTGCTTTTGTGTCTTACGAGTAAAGCCAGGAGTAAGTGGAAGTTTTTTAAAGGAAACATGAGTCTGGGGGCTTTAAGGGGAAAAACTGTAACATAATCTTCTTTGCATGTTGGCCAGTGATTTCTGGATAGTACAACTCCAGTAAAAAAAAAAAAAAAAAGAAACTTAGCAGCAAAGCTTTTCCATCAGATTTTACTTGCAATGCAGTTTATAGTTAACACCTCAGCTCTGCTGGATTAAAAACCTATTCAAAGCTGATTTATTTCCAATTTTTGCTTTTAACTTAGCACAGGTCAAAGGTCCACCATGCTAAGTTACACCCGCTGAATCACGATCGTTAATCTCTGGCGGCTCCCTTTTTCTCCTCTCCAATGGCCTACTTTCTTGGGCTGCAAGTTTAACTTTAAACAGAGCTGCACTAAATATACACACAGGAGCCAGCACATTTAGAGTGTGCAAACATGGGGGATGGGCATAACATACACAAACGTACGGCGTATCCCCATGCATGTGCATGTGAACGCTCTCGAGACTATAACCAGCAAGTTCCTCAAAGAAGTGAAATCACATGACATGAGATCACGGAGTTTAATGGAGAAAATGCTACGGTAGGCAATTTTGAAAATGCCTGTCAATATGTGACTGGGACTTGAGAAAAGGCCAATAATGACAGCAATACCATACACTATACATTGTCTTAAAATATTAAATCGGGAATTGTGAATAATTAAAGGGCCAGTACAAAAACAAACAGTATGTTTACTGTTGAAATCTAACATTAATATGCCATTTGGAGGTCTGAATATTCAGTTTATTCAGCTATTGTGATTTTATTTTATTTATTTATTTTTTATGTGAGAATCACTAACAGCAGCCTCAGTTTTTAAAGTTAGCTTCTATAACTAAAGATAGGAATGGATCCATACTGAATCCAAAGGTTTATTCAGCTGATGCGTGCTTAAAAATTTATGAAGCGCCTGGTTTATTACCTGGCTCTGTCTGACTACCAGGTTACCCAGTGTTTGCATCCCTGAGGCAGTGTTTTAATAAAGTGGAGAGATGGATTAATGCATACAGTCAGATGAGACTGTACTTTAAAGAAATATCAGTAATAAGTGGCCCACTTATTACCGATATAACTCAAAGAAATCTAAGTCTTTAAGAACATAACTCCTGTAGTCAGAGCAGTGATTTCTGTGGGTGCTGCAGTGTGTGTTTTTTTAACCATTGTCCTATTGCTTGAACACACCTATTTCAGATGCTTAAAAACTGGAAAAAAAAAAAAAAAAACTCAGCATGTCATCAAGTTCATCAGAAGCCTGTTAATGGCCCATCAGTTTAAATGAGGTTGGGTGAAGCAGGCCAGCAGGAGAACAGGTGCTGCAGGCTCTTGAGGGGTTGCTCGGTGCAATTCGTATCTGCACGAAGATCTTTAAAGACACACGGACGCAGACAGGCGGCGTCAACTGGCTCATCTATTTGCCTTTCAGTCAAAAATGGGAGTTATTTGACTATTTTTGTCCAGCAATTATATGCTGGTGGTATTTAAATTATAAATTATTTTATCTCGAACACACAAAAAAATGCTGATTTGTGTTTAATTTGATGATTTATCCTTTATTTCTCACATGAAGCCTACAGTTTAGCAGTCTTTTGTTTTTAGAGTTGCTTCCTGGGAACCGTCAGAGAAATATAGTCAAAACAACATGAAAACTATCTCTTTTAATGTTTTCTTTGCCTCTAAACAAACTGACAGGGTTTAAAACGGGATCTGTAAATATCACATTTTTTTACAGGGACTCCAAGTACAGCTTTTACACACCAGGTGCTTTGAATGTTTATAAAAAAAAATAAATAAATAAAAGCTATCAAACTTTTATTCAAACAATTTAATTTAAGACTAAGATCATTCTGTCCTGATTTGACAAGTCTAAGAGTTATAGGTCTTAAAATAAAGTCTGAATATCAAAACCGTAATATTGAAATGTTCTGGGGATAAAAGATATATTCAGTATGAACATTATACGTCTTTGGATTCTTGTTTTTTTTTTTTTGAGGGGTGGGGGGTTTACCCAAAGGCTTAAACCAGTGGGTTCATTTGTTGGGTTTGTGATTGTGTTCGTTTTTAACGTTTACAAACTCTCCGTGGACCTTATGACCTCAACATAAATGCGACTGGATTGTGTGTATGGTCCCTTATCTCATGCCACAGGTAGTGTTGAACATATTTGCTCTGTGGTTAATCAGTTACAAACCTGTGGAACTGAGAAATGAGCTGACCAGTAGCTAAGATCTTTAAGTCCACCCCCCAAGCGGACCTGAATCTGTGCCGAAAATCTCACCAAGTTACATGTGACACGCACAGTCACAAGATATTGAGTTTCTGTAGAGTGCAGCGTACCACATTTTTGTAGAAAAAGGTGCAGTTGTGCAGTAAATGGTCTTGCATAACCACAATAGGCAGACATCAATAGCAGGGGGTCAAGCACTATTCCCATTGGTGTCGAATTCAATTAGATTAACTACAGTAAGATAATAGGAAGTAATGCAGGGTAATAGATCCACTTATTAAACTCAAACTGTGACTTGATTGACTCTTTGAAATGAGGAAGACAAGAAAGAAAGCATGAGAAATTAAATCCAAATTCCAAACTTTAGACACATTTTTGCAAAGACTTTGACGTGCGGTGACTTCTTTCATCTGTGATTATGTCACACAGACCAGGCGGTCGGGTTAAAGAGTGCACACTTAATAAAACGAGAAGAAGGTGGAAAAAGTGATAGGAGGAGCGAGGACCGAGGGAGAGGATTATTTGACCAGCGGGCAGAGAGAAAGCGCCTCATACTTTATCATGGGTAAGTAAACACCCAAGCGCAGTCTGGAGTGACATCATTGTCCCTGAAAATCAATAACCAGCTACTTCCTGTGCAGTGGGAAAAATCGATGACTCCGTGCACTAGATTACCTATCTGTGCCCACTCACCTGCAGAGGTGTGCACGCAAACAAATACTGCAGGAAACCGACTGATGCACAAACCATACAGCTTTGGAAGGCATTAGTAGAAACTAAGCCCACAGTCAAAGTTTTAATACCAGTATTTGCGCAGCTTCAGGGCAGAGTCAGCCCATTATGGGATTAGCAGCTGCCAAAGAGTGGCGTAGACCTACTGCTGAAGTCTAACGGGGATTATGGCGATGCCAAATCAGATTTCTATCAAGTTACAAACACACCAGAGCGGCATGAATCAGCAAAGATCCCTCCCTGCTTTCATTGGCCTATGGCTTGTCGTTACGCAATAAAAGGCTGAGTTCAGAGTTTAAAAGGTAATAAAACTCATGTATGCAGAAAAACAACATTTCCAAACGACATATGTATTTTTTTTTATTTTTTTGCACAATCCCAATAGCTCCCTGTAAGTTTTGCAGCCGCAAACAAATGTCTGGAATGTGGTCAGTGCTCGACGTGCCACTGAAAGTCAGAACTGCAGCTGAAAGTGCTCTTGAGGTTCACTTAGTGACAGAACAAAAAGAAAAAAAAAAATCAGGGCATAAAAGGCCGGGTGGATGGGTTTAGTGTCATGAACACGCCTCTCAAGATTTGCCCTCGTTGCCCTGCAGAGACTGGGATATGACACAGAGTGGAAGAATAGTGAGAAACTCAGCCTGTATCACCTGTTTGTCTGCACAAGAGAGAGACCGTTTGTATCGCAACTTGAGGAAATGATAAGACAAATATAAAAAAAAAAAAATCAAAAGAGTAAGAGTAATATATTGATACTGTGTGATCACGCTGCATAAATCCAATTTATAAAATGCGGTTTCAGAAAAAGAAAAGCTGACTCTAGTCTCTTTTAAAACATAAGAAGAGGTGACTGTGTGTATTTTCTGCCTAACCAAACCAGACTGGGTTTCATTATCACATACACCCTGAATATTGCTCTTGGTGGGAACAATATGTGTGGTTGGCCACCACAGATCTTTCAATATTGCCTGTGAGTGGGTGTGCAAGTTTTGGTGCACTCAGCCGGGGCCATCTTTCTCTCCGCTTCATGCTGAGACTCCAAATGCTGCAAACCAGCAAGTCTACAGTGGGTTTCCAGGTCAAGATTATTAAAGAAAAACAGTCTTTTAGCTTCAAATACTGTTTGTTTTGTTTTACTGTTTCAGATCCCATTAAAGAATCTGGCTTGTCCTCCATAGCCTTTCAATAAAAATTGTGTATTCTTTAAGATTCCAAAGGTTTATATTAATTCTTCCTTTAAGCTTCCTAATTATCAGCATTTCCTTGTAAAGAGAGTCATCACTGTAGAATTATGAAGTGGTTTGGAAGTTTAAAGAAAAAAACTAAACTGTGACAAACATTAATATTTACCCTCTTTACACTGTATCCCCAAAATATAATCTAGCACAACCAATTTCCTTTAGGTCACCTTAATAATAAATAAAGATCATGCTGGTCTAATCTAATCTGAGTATAAAGTTTTGTTTTAGTAAGAAGGAGAAGAATAAAATGTTATTTTTGCAGTTTGCAACAGTTAAGTTCTCTAAGTAAAACACACATGCACTGATGTTTAGGTTTTGTTAGTTGTGCTAACCATGCTAATTGCTAATTACATGTAATGGAGTGGGATGCCTCTGCTTCGAAAAAAAACAAAAACAAATGATAATGGAAATATCTTGAATGCTGTTTTTCTTATTTATGAGCAATAAAAAATAAACTCATGTTAGTATATACAAATAGAAACTACCAGATTTTGATCCCTGTATTGCTACTCTGCATACTGTACGCATTTTTTTAAGTCAGAAACAAAGTGACTGTTTAACAGTTGGCCCACTGTAGCCTTGTGTTTAAAGCCGAGCGCATTTCCCTTTCAGTGCCGTCAAGGATCCGATCATTGTCCATGTTTGTGCGGTCACAGGCACATGTCTGGAGAGGAAAACTAATCTCTTTATTCAGCAGAGAAAAGGTCTGGCCTGCAGCCTATAAATCCGACCCCTTGCTAACCCGCCTGCAGGGCCGAGTCAGCTTACACCACGCCGAGAGGCATCCTGCTGGGTCGGGGTGCGTTCTCTACGGGACTCCCACAGGAAGGCTTCACACAATACTCTACTCTCCTTGAAGAGGACACACAAAGCGGCTGAATGCAAAGAACGGCAACTGTACAGAGGCAGCGAAGCACACTGAGACAGATGAAGGTGAACTTTAACACTCACACACACAGACTTCAACAGACAATGGACAGTGGAACTGTGCCATAAGGGAAGGCTGTTAGTCAGTCACTGGGCAACTGGGGCAGCAGATGGTCATCTTCCCTTCCACTAACACCAATAAGGAGAAATGGGAGGGGTGAGGCTCTGGCAACTGGTCACCTTACAGAGTACATGGGAATGACTCAGCCATAACGCATGAAGCAAATGAGCTGGACGGTGAATGTGCGAGTTGCAGCACACAAATGGAAAGCGTTTCAGACAGAGATGCATCGACTATAACATAGTTCTTCCAATGGGGTGGAGTTTTCAATAAGGTTTGCTAATATGATATAAAGCTGCAGGCTCAAACAGTCAAGCAAACAAACCACCAACAGATCAGACATGCAAATGAAAAGGGTAGAGATTAAGCCTCAGAGCAGAAAGAGCGAAATAGGGTAAAGGTCAGCCGAGACATCGAGAATAGAAGGGGAAAAAATCAGAGGGGATGGATTTATATCCTGTTGACCAGTTTCTGCGCCTCAGCACGAACGTTTTCATTGGCCGGCATGCGTTGGAATAGTCGTACAGAAGTATGCATGGGTGTGAGTCTGCACACAAAGGGAACCATTTATGATCTGCGCCCGTCTCAGCTCATACTAACGGAGAAGAAAAAAAAAAAACAACTGCCCAGCATTCTTGCATTTCTCTCTCTTTTTTTCCCCTGTTGCTTGTGAAAAGGAATGTTTCGGTCCATAACAAGAATCATCCTCCATAAATAAAAGACTTAACAGGAAGTGAAAACACAGGAAAGACATGCGGCAATTTTTGCTCCGGAGTTCAAAGATGTGCAGTGAGATAGATCTGTTGGCAAAGTGAACCGCTGTCGAGTAAACATGTTTGTTAAGAGAAAGTTACATCACAGTTGGGGTATGAAACAGCAATAAGTCAGATTGAAGGATTGGCCGAAAGTGACTGAATAAACAGTCAAGGAAGAAAAGAAAAAAGGTGGGAAAATACTGAAGTGATACACAGACATGAGTTATGAAAATGTTTTTCTATTGGGAAAAGCTGAGTTCATAAAAAATGTCAAGGCAAAATGTTAAAGTGTTTGCCACAATCCAGATTTCTTCTGTTTTTACATTTTGTTTTTGTCACACGTAAATATTTCAGATCACAAAACACACGTTTAACTAAGGCGAAAGATCGTCTGAGTACATAGAAAAGCAGTTTTCAAATGATGATTTTTAAAGGACAAGAAGCCATTAAAACCGACTGGGTCATTTGTGAAAAGGTAATTATCCCTAAGCCACATAACTAATTGGTGACATTGACTGCTGTCAAGCATGTTTAAAGCATTTCAATCAGATTTAAGTCCAGATTTAAGATTTAACTTTGACTAGGTCACTTTAAAAATTTTCATTTAGTTTTCTGGGCCCCTCCGAGGTAGTTTTGGTCTTTGGTCATGCAAGAGGTTTTAGCCCAGTCTTTTACTCAATAGAAAGGTCAATCACTGCTCCATGTTTTCTCCATTTGGGGATATTGGCCCTGAATTGTTTGGGTCCATTAGGAATGGCTTTGTCGCTATTTCTAATTTGATGTCATTTGCTTTTCTTTTCTTTTTTTTTTTAATTAAAAAATATAAGTTACTTAAGAAAATATTTTGCCTACTTTGTCATCTGACAAGTCCTATTAAGGTGTTTTTTTTTGTTGTTTTTTTACATCTAACGTAAAAAGACAAAAACACACATTATAATAGATTTAGATTTATCTACTGACTTAAATGAACCGAATCAGTTCCTTCCTCACTGCTTTTCTTTGTCCAGCCATTCCTCTCTCCCCAGTTTTACTTGTTCCAATGCATATTTGCCTTAAGGCAGTTCCGATCGATCATTGTTTTCGACTGTGGGACATTTAGGAATGTGTTCGAAGCACTCCTCTGAACTGTTGCATGATTCATCTCGTGAAGCACTTTTGTTAATGTTTCTGTGAACCAGCAAGACTCCTAGTTCAAGGAAAGTTAACCCAGATTACTGCCAGCAGCTGGAGCTGACACTTCCAATCTCTTTTCTGCAAGTGATTAGTCATTGTAAGAGAATAAGTGGCAGAAAATACAAACAAGCATGTCTTAATTTAATCAGGCACCTGCTTTTCTGCTAAGAAACAAGAAACACATGAAGTGAGTCAAAGCCAAGGCTAATCAAGGAATCTGATAAATCATTTAGAAATTCTCCTTGATTCGGTGGCTTATTTACAAACTCAAGGCTTGTGGCATTTTGCATTTAACAGCACGAGCATTTGATGACAGTGTTTATCCCAGCTTTTGCCTGTGGTTCACATGTTGCGCTCTTTTTTCAGACCAAATAAGCACAATACGTAAACCGTTGGATTTGCTGCTGATTTATGCAGCAAATCTGTTTAAAACAGGAATTACTGTGGAAGCTCCACAGTTTGACAGTTGAAATTGTGCAAGTGGTGTTTCTAAGAATCTGCGAGTCTTCCAACATGCGGAGATGCATGTAACAAAACTGAATTTAATTGCTTCAGAATGCTTGGATTTGAACCAAATCTGATTGTTTTTCCTCTCCTAACACAATCCTTCTATGACATGTTGCATGATTCCTAAAAGCCTAAAAGAGGTTGGGTCCCCATTTGGCACTCAACCTTGTGAGCAGAGTTTTGAAAAACACCTTCAGGTGCCAAAAGCTTGTAAAAAAAAAAAAAAGAAAAAAAGAAACAGTCTATTTTTTCATTTATTTAACCATAAGAATTTAGAAAATACTGCAGGTTAGATCCTGTCGGTCTAATTTTATACAACCGCCCTCCTTGGTATCCCCTTGAGATAAACACATCTCTGATGTTTTCATGTTTTCAGCTGATGGGAGGAAGGCGATGGAGAGCTGGGGGTGAAACGGAGGGACTGGTGGTAACCTGCAGTATATAATAAGCCATATTTCTTTTCCTCTGGGCTCCTAGCAGGCTGAGCCTCGGTTTGATAAATAGCAGGCCCCCTCAAAGCAACAGATGCTACGACTCAAACCCCCTCAAATTCAGCAGCTCTGCCAAAAAAAAAAAAGAAAAAAAAAAAAAAAAAGCAGAGTCAAGGCCCTCCTCGGCTGTTCCACATGCTGAAAGCCTGCGAGTTTGAACAGCACAGAGAAAACAGGGCCCCCCCTATGCTTCAGCCCCCCGCTACTGAGACAACCCAGTTTCAGAAGACTCTAAAGTCCCTAGACTTTATCTGAAGGGAGCACTCAAAAAACTGCAACTTCTTCACTTTGCTGAATAAGGTCACCGTTCCACCGCTTTTAGGTCTTTTTGATATTTGTGGTTAAATTATTATCGTTTCCCTTTATCAAATAAAGATCCTCCCTGCCCCATCCTTGCAAACACTCCAACTGCTGAAACGATTAGGGAGCATGGAAACAATTGTGGAAGAGGGAGGAAACATTTTCCACTCTGCTTTCCGAGAACAACGAACAACACTGGATTCTTGAAAAGCGCAAAAACAAATTCTCGTCCACGAAGCCAGATAGAGGTCTTTCTTTGAGGAGAAGGATAGTTTGGTGTTTTGCGGTTTTGTAGAAGAATGTCTGCTGTAGAGTCTGGCAGTAAGAGTTATGTTGTTGAGGGCAAAATGACAGAAAGAGAGGGAGAGTTTTGTTTTGCAAGTATAAATGGGGTGTTTGATTAGGACGGATGACAATTAAATCTCACTAAATTCTCCTTGTTTTGCTTTATAGCTTTCAGAGAAAACATGTCCTTTATAGGTGAGCTTTAAAGGAACTTCCGCTGCTATTTTTTCAGCAGTGGCTTAAATTTTCAGGTTTGTCTCCATGCGACTGTTTAGGTCTACACAAGCAGCGGGTTAAAGTGGCTCACGAGATACTGAAAATACAGAGAGATAGCGGGTAGCGCTATCAGATGCCCCAGTAGTTTCTACAGCAGCCTCAAGCACATATGGAGACAGTCCCATGACCTCAGATTGGCCAGAGAGGCCTCCAGCGAGTCGAGATACAGAAACACAGACCACAGTGTCACAAATCTGAATCTCTAAAAGGCATAGGCTGGTCATCTGTCTCAAAGTTTAACTAAACAAAAGTTTAGCTTAAAAACCACTTAAAGTCCTTTTTATAAGATGTCAGAGAAACAGCAGGATTGACCGGAGCTGTCTTTAACATAAAATAGTGCAAACCTGTCATACATA
This sequence comes from Poecilia formosa, assembly GCF_000485575.1. NCBI lineage: Eukaryota > Metazoa > Chordata > Actinopteri > Cyprinodontiformes > Poeciliidae > Poecilia > Poecilia formosa. The sequence goes on from NW_006799940.1 coordinate 5,638,437, forward strand.
TCATACATGTCCTTCACCTGCAAATTAGGAATGGGTGATATGGACTTAAGGTTTTATCACGATATTCTGTGATACTATTGTGACAATGTATCGTAATGTAACGTGATGATAACAACTCATGACCTTTTTTAGGTAGCTGTATGGCTGCGACTGAGTGACACAGCACAAACACAAATACTGATCTTGAAAAACCATCTTATTTGTAGTAGGCTTCTTTAGGACATTTAATTGATTTGCGTCTCTTATCTGCATTTCATCATATTTTCAGGTTTATTGATATTTCTTCTGGAGTGGCAAAAATAGTAAAACTAACAATCCCAACAATATTGACAGTTTTAGGCGTGTTCAAAAGTCATTAATTGGAATTTGTCCCAACAACAATCCATGATAACAAATTTATCACCATAAATGATAAACAATACAATAAATGCCCCACCCTACTTACAAGACTAATATAACTGGTAGCATTTCCAGTGGCAAAGCAATGAAGTCCTGGTGTGAGAACTTACGGATCCCTGATCATCATTCCTATTAAACTGTTTTATTAAAATAGCAAATTTAAAACTATGAAACTTATGCAATCACCAGTCTAGCAGCTACCTGAGCAGATAGCCTGACCAACTAGTCATCCACCCATCCATGGTCTGTACCTGTATGAGCATGAAAGGTCATGAGGGAGTTGGTGCTTACCTCCAGTAGTAATTGGGTAAGAGGCCAGGTATACGAGGTCACCAATCCATCATAAAGCAATACAGAGACAGAAATACATTTTCCTTATGGAACTATTTAAAAGGAAATAAACACTTTCCAACGGATATGAGGTTTGTTGCAAAGTATTGCTACAAAAAACAAATTCCCATTTCAGAATCTAAAGTATCCAGGTGGTACAGCTGAAATTACTAACTGTATTATTTTCACCCTAAGCTTTTATTTACAACTGAAGCCTTCCAGGCTAATGAGCAAAAGGTCTTGCCAGTTTATCCAGATTAGAAAACAACTAAGCAGGATTTACTGCGGTGGGACAATGAAAACAAGTAACGAATAAAATAGGAGTTTATGTGGGTCAAGATAAGAAAACTTAGACTAGTTCCTCTGTGCTGTAAGAAAACCAACATTTGAGCAACAATGGAGAGGTCGTAAGCAGACAAACAAAAGCTAGAATCAGTCTGGAGCTGCTGTGAGTGGAGGCCAGCATGAGTGCTGGAGATATCAGGGATGCAGTACAAAGTCTGTTCAGGTGGACCTGATAAGAAAGGTGGAAGGGCAAGGGAAGCAAAGACAAAGTCTAAGTGAACACAGACAAGCTGGTTTGTGACAGGAGTTTCACAGGCGCTGACATCACCCCGTGAGAAACTGACTCGATGTTCTCTTATCGGTCTCTGACCTCAGGGCTGGATGTCGTGATTGTGCGCACAGACCGTGGATCGCATCAAAACACAGCAGAGGAGGTGCATGCCCGGTTTTCATGTGCTCTCTCAGCACCTGCTTACGTGCTTGTTTCAGGCTTACATGCAAGCTGCAAACACACACATACGCACACGCACGCACACACACGGTAGGTTTTGTGAAGCTGGAAGACATTTAGGAAGCCTGACTGAGATTGTGGCAGGACAGGAAGGAAGTGGAGCACGCCCCTGGCTCTGAACAGGAAGAAGCCAGGAAAGAGGACACACACACACACACACACACACATACACAGTAAACATACACACACACAGGCATAGAAAGATATAGCACTAATGGTTATAAACCATATCTACTGCATTTCATTCCATTACAGCTACAAACTTCTAAGTATTTTGGGGGATTTTATATGACAGCACAACTGAAAGTAGCAAAAGATGCAAACTGGATGGAAAATTAGACAAAGTTTTCAGCATTTTCATCATCTTTATCAAAGAAAAATATGAAACTAAAGGTGTGGCATCCATTTGTATTTAACCCTTTAGTAAATATTTTGTAGCAACTCCTTTGGGATTTGACTCTAGCAGCTTTTACAAGTCTAGAGACAGATTTTTTTTTTATTTTTTGCCCATTTTTCTTTGCAAAAACACTAAAGGTCATGATTAGATGACAAGCATCAGTTTTTAAACCTTGCCACAGATTCTTAAGACTGAACTTTGATTAGGCCATTCTAAAACATGAATATGCTCTGATCTAAACCCCTCCATTGAAGCTCTAGGTGTAAGTTAAGAGCTGTTCTGTTGAAAGATCAGCCTCGGGCCCTGTCAAACTGTTTCCTACTTCCAACAGGTTTTCTTCCAGCACTTTCTTCAACATGTTTACTCTATCCCTAACATGATTTTATCAAACCCAAAACATCTCAGTTGCATTTCGGTCGCTTGATAATTGCTCCCAGATCATCTAGCACGGCACTAAATTAGTCTATTTCTTGGTTGAACAACTTTTACAATACCTGGAGGTGTGCTTGGGCTCACTGCCCTGAAGAAAAACGAGTCTTAGTCCTACTAATTTGAACACAGATGGGAAAGCATGCAGCTGCACATTGCCAGCTGGAAAAATGTGCCTTGGATTTTGAAAAAACAATAAATAAATAAAAATCCACTGGAGCATCTCCAGCCAAGCACCACATACAATCACATCTCCTCTTCCATTCTTCACGGTGAGAATCATGTAACTGGAATCAATCAATTCCTATCAAAAAGACATGATGGGTGGAACTATAATCTCTATTTTAGACAGGTCTGATCTTTGTGTCGTCGCCCAGGCAATTCTCTATTTTTATTTCTCTTCCTTTGCATCAGTTTTACCATGACAACCTGATTCACTCTTCTGAATAACAGATGTTGAGTTGTGTTTGCTACTCAGCTGTGGTCAGGCCCCAGTAGAGCCAGTTTCTACGTAGTAAGTCATGGATTTTACGACTGTGCACAAGGAAATCCCTTCATTACTTACCTTCATGGTTAGATCTTCCCATAATATGGATTGTAACAGTAATCACGGGACTATTCACTGAATAGACTTGAATGCTACTTCTGCACAGCACAGCTGATGGTGTCAAAAAAATGAAGAGACGAAGATGTATGTGGAATAAGTCTTAACTTAAAAGCTCTCCAGTTGTGTACCTAAATAAAGTGACTGAGAGAATATCTAAAGTATGCAAAGTCGTCATCAAGGTTCACTAAATAATTATAGCTTGGATCTCCTAATTATTAACCCACAATGCAGAAAAAAAAAATCAAAAAATGCGATGTGATGCCACCTTTTGAGAGAATCATCATGTTATAGTAAACAAAAACTTGTTACTTTTGCCATCTACCGTGTTTTTTTTTTCTTTTTTTTTGCATTCAGCTTTGATAATACCACAAATATTTAAAGTGAGTCTGAGCAGGACTGGTGCCCCAGGAGAAGTGGGTATGCTTTAAAGTGGTTGTTCAAAGTCAAAAAGCATCTCAACCCCCCTGAAGCTAAACCTTTTCCTCATCCTATTTTGGGACACTGCAAAGTCATTTCAAACATTAAGCTTCCTGCATCCATCTACAGGGGGAAAAAAGCAAACGTCTAAGCAATTAAGTATATTATAACAAAACATTTTTGACAGAAGCTGCACTGAGACCTGTTAACCAATTCAGTTGATGTGTCACAAGTAGAAACATAAGAGCTTAATCATATATATTTTTGAAGTATGTACGATCTTCTTCACAAAGCACACAACAGCCATCAGACAACTGAGCGCCTTAAATACTCACATTTATTAGAGCAAAAGTGTTCAGTTGCTAATATTTTACAGGTTTGGTTTTTATCAAATGTTTTATTCACCATTCTAAAATAGGACGAAGTTACTTTACTCATCTCCCAGATAATCCATCCATTTGTTTTTCTTCTCTTTCTCAGCACTGCGGTTATTTGATAATTATGTCTCTAGCCCAACCCTCGTCTTGAATCAATTTAACATCTGAGCTAAATATGATTACGTGACTTGCTTTGACATACTTTACAGCTTATTATGAGTCTTCGTGTGATGAGGAAGCAGAAACATGAGGATCTATCTGTTGAGGCCAGTGTAGAATCTTGCACTGAAGTCTCAAAGTACAGAAATAAAACCCCATGCAGTCATCATTCTTACCCTGGGGCGGCATAACACCGAGGAACTGCAGTGGGGGTGGAAGGGGCTCATATGACCCTCAGCAGGTTGCACTTTGGGTCATTTACCCTGGTAATAAAGCTTATGATGTCTGCTGGCATTTGTGCAGGGAAGACTAAAGCAGTATGCAGGTTTTCAACTGTTAGCAGTAATCTCTGTCAAACATTTACAAAGTCTTGTCCACTTGCTACAATTGAAGCAGTGACTCATAATCCAAACACACTGCAATGCATTTTTCAAGGAAAAAAACAAAGAAATAAAACAAATGCATCAACGGAACTGGTTCCGAACACATTTCAAAGACTTGTATAAAGTCCTTTACTTAAATTTAGGTCTTTCCATAAATTAAAAAAACAATATTTGCGTCCACCAACTAGTTCTAACTAGTTCACAAAAACTATGACTTAATGTTTTGTGACTTTTGACCTAGCTTAGCAACTAACTATTCAAGTTAAGGTTGCTGACTAATAGGTCAGCATGAAGTTGTGATGTTGTTGGGAACATCTCAATTATCTCAGGTACCACCAGATCAAATGTTTCAGGTCAAGTAAATTTAAAACCAATCAAAGAAAACCTGATTAAATACAAAAATCAGTTTTGAAGTGGTCATATATGCAAATAAAGCATAATTGTAAACTATTTGTAATTACTGCCACCCATTATTAGAACCTATCCGACAATAATAATAATAATAAAAAAAAGCTAAATGACCTCAAAAGCAACAAGTCATGGTTTGAGCTGCAGACATTCAACAAAGTCATTGACATTTATTAATCCGAAAAGGGTTTTAAATCTATTTCTAAGGCTCTGGGAGTATAATTGACTACACTGACAGTCAGAAATGCAGAAAACATGTAACATTATCTGAACTTCCCAAAGGATAACCAGCCTACCAAGACGACTCCAAAAGAGCACACATGACTCATCCAGGAGGTCACAAACAAGCCCAGAGCATCTAGAGCACGGTAGGCCTCACTTGCCTCAGTTAATGTCAAAGGTCATGATTCAACAATAAATCAGAAAGTTTGCAAAATTCGCATATACAGGAGAAAAAAACTCTCCTTTTGTGACCAAAGCGACACAAAGACCATCTCACATTTGCCAATAATTGCCGTAATGATCACCAAGATCATTGACATCATCACAAATACTAGTGCTCTCGGTTTCATTTCCCATAGTCCTGCATTTCCTGCTCCAGCCCCTCCCGCGCCGACCTGAGGATTAACTGGTGGTCACCCCACTCTATTCCCATTCTTTCTCCCCAACCCTTTCAGCTCTGCCACCTCAGCGTTTGGCCTGTTTGGACAGGAAAGCCCTCCATCAGCTGCCTACAACAACAAGCCGACCTTAGTCACAGTGAGTGGTTCTGAAAGTGTATTTGTGAGTGAGAGAAAAAAAAAAGGAATATCTGTGGGGGGAGAGATGAGTGTGAGAAAGATTAAATCAGAATGAAAGAGTGAAAGTAATGCAGTAAAGCTGATATGTGAAAGGAGATTAAAAATATCTGGATCTGAAAGAGAGAGAAGATAAATGGCATTAGTACGTATTAGGTAGAGAGGGATATCTTGACAGCTTCATCTGTCTACATTTCTGTAAGTAAAACCACAACAGTAAAAGTCAGCCAATTAAATGCACAAACACTTACAAAGATACCTTTGAACGAAGGTATGAATAAATCTGTTTTCTTTCTGCATAACTGAGCAAAATTGTAAGAGGAGATGATTTTAGCTAAATATTTCCCTTCGATTTCAGTTGTGAGTCTTTTAAGGTATGTTTCTAACAGTTTTGCACATAAAACAATATTTTTTGCCTACTGGAAACAGTTGAAACAGACTGTATGCAGAGCGTAAGTGAACATTCATTTTTAATTCTCACCACAGGAAGATTGGAGTCCGTTCTGGGCTTTAACTGGGCCATTTTAACGTAAGGTACCCTGGTGTCAAGTGCCACCACTGTGTTTCACTGGGGGAATGGTGTCTTCAGGGCAATGTGCAGTTAGTTTTGTGGCACCTACAGTTACACCTGATTAGAGATTTTTTTTTACCTTGACATAGATTGTATCAAACATAAAACAGGACTTTTGTTCAGATTTATTGAGTGACTATGTCTTGTCATATGCACTTTCTGTCTGCTGTTACACCCCCAAAAATAGAGAAGTATTTTTCTTCTTTATTTTGTGCAACATACCATTATGTTCATGCTAAAATTGGATGAAAACTGAAAACCAATCAGAAAATATGATAATAATGCATAAGCTAAATAACTGAGAAACAGGATTGTTGTTACAGATCATATATGCAAACCCCAGTTCACTATGCACATATAAGGTCATGATAATTGATAAAAATGTTTAAAAGACCAAAATCAAACACAATGTGAACCCGCTAAATGTTTAAAGAGTTTAGCAGATCTCTAACAGAGCTTTTGAAACCTTGAGGAAACTTCCCCTGTGGGCTCCGACGACCTCTTACCCACTCCATCTACTTCCTGTGTGGGGTATCAAACCATAAGCCTCACTTCCTGCCTGAGACACAAAAACTTTCCCTCCTAAACATTTCTGCAACTCTTTCTCTCTCAGATATTATGCATTGCTTGAGTTTATTTGTAACTGTCAAACCAGTTCCTCTGGCTTTGATATAACTAAATATAATCATAAGTAGCCTAATGTTGACCATAAAATGTTTGTCTTGTCCAAGTTGGTAGCCGCTTCCAGTTGAGCTTAATGTTGATTTGAGGGCAGCGCTTCTGTCGGTGATAGACAACTCATTTCGCTGACCATGAAAAACCATGAAACTTTTCAACCTATTAAAAATATGCAGACTAAGCAAAAGAAAAACTGGTCCGTAACAGGAAACCAAACAATTTAAATGGGATCTATAAATTTAGCCAAGAGGAGAGGTTAAAAGGTCAGCCAGAGTTATGCCAGAAGCCTTTTAATGACTACGAACCGCGTGTGGTCAAGCCAATGTGACTTGCTAACCTTCTACAGAATTCCAGAGGGGTTTTATGTACATACTGGAGACTAATGCACAAACTTCTGCTCTATAAATCTATAAAAGTAAGTAGTGAGGTGAATAAAATTGCTTCAAAACAATATTAAAATATGCAAACATTGTATAGAGAAATTTTTCCTCACTCATTGCTGCTAAAGCTACTACATACTACTGTTCACTCGTGGGTTTAGTAGGTGCTGCTTAGTTTAGTATTAGTTAGATATGGACCAGTATGTAAAATATTAAAAAATATTTTATTATTATTACTACTTATTTATTAAATGGATCACAACTGGCAGTAAAAACAGAAATGACAAATTTTCCTTTTAAATTAAAAATTAGCTCCGTTTTTAATATGCTAAGTATATTAAAAGCATTAATATACTTAGCATATTAATGCATCAGGCCTCAAGGGAAAGGAAAAGTAGAAATTTGCCAGGAAACACCTGAATTGTCTCCTGTGCAGTTTTTGCTCTCTCAGAAAGTGCAACCATTAAATTAAATAATTAGTATGTAAATTTTAACAAAAGTGACAGTGCTTCACCGACATCCTTCATGTTCAGCCAATACAAACCACATGGACCGCAGGCCTCTTTGGAGTATGCAAAACCTCCTTGCACATGGACATGCGCAAACGCACAAGAATAATGGCCTTTACTAACACTTTGTTGCTTTTCCTCAGATTGAACCAACTTTTTTATTACCCTAGGCGGAGATTTAGCTGCACAGTCACACTTACAGAAGCTCTTTAAAAGCAAACATTTTACACATCTTTGTTGCCAATCAGCCAAACAAGCAGATTATTCAATGCTGAACCATGATTTAAAGCATATATCCACATTTCTGTAAAAAAAAAAAAATCAGACAAAAAATGCAAACAAGTGAGTAAGCCACTCCACTTTTTTTTTTTTTTTGGTTTTTACTAAGGTTGTTGTCAACAGAACATGTTAAGAAAGGAAAAGGAGAACGCAGCATTACAATAACATGTCACAACATGCAACGCTCAGCAAAAACAACCTTTAGCTGTCTCCTGCAGGGGTTGATGGGAGGCTGTACGACACCCACAGAGACGCACATGTAACTTGTTTAGTCGGTTGTTTGTCTTTTATGTTATTAAAAGGCTCAGGTGAGCTTTACATAAAGCTTGGAAAACAAAACCCTCCTTATAACAATCTGGATGAAGCTTGTTAGCCAGATTGTTATAATCTGGCTGGAGTAAAGTGCACTTTACCCTATATTTTTCTATATAGAATAAAGTGTACAGGGATTGCTATTTCAAACAGTACTTGATAAATACTGCCGTATGTACATAATAATCTGTCAAGTATTTTCCAGCTGTGTCCTGAATGAATAAACACAAACGGGACACATCACATCAAATCTGAATGGTTAATTTTAACCTTTGTTGTCTAAAAATGAAAGATAATACCATTAACAATATTTGTCTTTCAACACAAGTCTGACACAATATTGTTCATTCCTTTGGAAAGGAATGTTTTGATTAATAGGCCCCAGCCGGGTCATAATTTGTTATTTTTCAGATAATCACTCAGTTGAAACCAGGCTGACTTTTTGTGTTGTAATTCATTTGAAATCTGACATTTTTGTTTATGCATTTTTCAAATTATTTCAAACCAAGACATATGTGAAAAAGTAATTGCCATCTAACCTAACAACTGTTAGAGTTGTACAGCATGTACACATACTGTACAACTGTTAGAGTTGTACAGCATGTACACAAGTGTGTACATGCTGTACACACTTGTGTATTTATCAAATACCATGTACATGTACAGCATGTACACAAGTGTGATTGACAGCACTATACAACCCTCCTCCTGGCTCTGATTGGTTGTTTTTGACAGAAAGCTGTGATTTTCTGCAGATGGTAGTAGGAAGCTTGAATTTTTTTCACAGATTACTTGTCAGGACAAAGTGACAGATTTAACAAATATGTAAATAATATATTTTTTTTAAATAAAAGCTACATAAAGCATTTTTAAGTTGAACTAAAACCGCTGTCAATGTGACTTTTTGTGTCCTCAAAAATAAATCTGTTCTTCTTCGTTACCTGTGCTTGAAATCTTTTGAATACATAAATACATTTCTTATAAAATATCTATAGTAAAACCTGTTTGCACAAATATTTAGAGCACTAATGAATTTAAAAATGCTCTAAAGAAATGTCTCAATATGTGGTAATAAAATGAAAAACAAAACTTATGAATAAGATCAATTTTGATATCAACTTTACAGCCGGAACATGAAGTAAAAAGAAATGTGATAAAGTACAGCAGCCTGGATCCTGAAGACAAACAACAGTGATGCAAGTGGAGAAGTTGTGACAACTCAACGTTTAGCTTATCTGTTGCTTCCTGGACGCCACTCTGTTTTTGTCACATGATGTTCAAAAGAATGAATGCAGCCTACGTAAGTGACCCGAGCATTTAGTAACCTTATAGCCTTTGCAGAAGCCATTAATGCCTCGGAGCTCGTCCAGGCACTTCTCATCAAATACTCAGAGTTATGGAGAGACGGTAAACAAGGAAACAGTGGCAAAGTTCCAATCTCTGCTTTCATAACCAGCACAAATAAATGGGCTAACACACAATCTGAATTCAAATAGAATCAATGCAAACACTGTTTTAACCTAATTTCAGTCTCTTCAGTTGTTGATAAGTAGAAGTAGTAGTACAAAATTAAAATGTATATTTTCAAAATGAAAGGCTCTCTGAGTAGCAAAGAATTAATATGTGTCAAACATAGAAAAACAATTGTATTTTGCCCTCTGCTGAAGGAAAGGTGGTGCCCTAGTGGCGAGCAAAGGCACGTCTGGGAGCAACAACATGTTGACTTGATTGAGAGATAAAGATGCCATTTTCTATCTGGGCCAAGAAAGTTTTTTGTTTTTTTTCTGTAGCTCTCTGTAAACTTTCTGGGAAGCTCATAAATAGTGCAACTACATCAGGCCTGCTTCTGCAGCCCACAAACAGTGTGGGAGAGAAACAAACAAACATCCTAGTTTCCTAGAAGTTTTGGAACAAGCGTCAGTAGATGTTGTCCAGAGAGCACATGTTAAAGCCTCCCTTCTGTTCTTTCAGAAAATCTAACCTCTCGACAACCCCTATTGCAAATTACAACCCCCGACCCTCATATCCCCTTCCTCCATCTATCCACCCTGTGTTGTACTGAACACAAACAGATTCTGGAGGTGTGACCCTCTCAGCCAATAGCAGCCACCTCAGACAGAGCGTCTGGACCAATGAGAGCAGCTGATTGGAGCAGCCGTCTTGCCTTCTGTTAACGGCAGTTGTTGTTTTTCCTCTTCTGCGTTTTCTGAATCTCTAGTTATGGATGGAGGGAATAAAGAGGAGGCCAGGTAATGCTTTAATGGGCTCTGAGTGAAATGTTTGTGAGTGTGTGCGACTGTGAGAGCACAGAGTGTCCAAACAAACACTTTGTTTTTGTCAAAAGTTACATCATTGACAGTTGCGCGCAAGAGTATTCGCACCCATTTCTCGGTGCTGCAGTTGCAAACTTTAACCCGTTTAACATCACACAAAACATACCCAACTCCAAACATAAACAGACACAGCTGGTAATTTTACATAAACGTTGGTTCCTAACACACAGCTTACAGTTTCTGGTGGGGGATGGGAGGTTGCTGACCTGGCAGTAGGGGAGAGATTATCTTCCCAAACAAGCAGAACACCTTCTAAACCAACCGAAAACAGATAGAGACGGATGTATGTGCACCTCCCATATCAGCATCAGGACAAGCTGGTGTGCAGCACGCATAAAACAAGCAACTTTCTAAGAAATTTTAGTCCTGGATCATTAAAAAGATAAAACATATTTCTAGATCCAATCCCTAAAAAAATGTCGACAGTAGACGTAGGCCGGTTACCAGCAACAAGGTATCCCAAGACATTTTAAAGCCACCAAAGAACTACATAAAAAAAACAATCAGGTCTGACCAACAATCAGATCAACAATAGCTGCAGTGTGAATGTAGCCTGAACCCGAGTGTTGCGTTATGATGATCTTAACAAAAGAATATTGCACAATCAGCACTTTAAATTTAGTCGGCAGCACTAGAATATGCATCACAATTTAAACAGGGAGCATAGAGAAAGAGCTGCACAACAACTTTAATCAAATCTCTATTTATTTGTGCGATAGTGTGATCATAAAAAAAAACTGCTTCGACGCAATATTCTGTAGATTGATATCTTCTCATCCTCTGCAAACCAATGATTTGTTTGAATAAGTCAACAGAATTTTTGATGTAAAAAAGATGTAGATTTTTGCTACCCAGACACTAAAGCTCATAGAAACAAAGGGGGGAACCATTTAGATGGGAAAGAATGAGAAAACTGAGGATAATTGTTTTAATCTAAATAATTAACAATAACTTCACTGACGGCTATATTTTCTACTGCAGCTACATTTATAAATACTATTATAGGTTAAAAAAAACAGTATATATGATCAGTAATAGGATAATCATTGCATATCTGTTTTTAATAAAGCAATGTTACCATGGAAAATAAAGTTATTTTTAGAACTTTATTATACTATGAGAAATTCACACGGTTTTTAGACAAATTTATCATCCACCCATCATTGGAAATTGCATCTGGGGTCGAAAATTTTCTTTCATGCCATCCTTTATAACAGTAAAAGAGCACTATTTATATTTGTAATGTTTCAGTTCTGTTTCTTAGGTCATGCGAAGGCATTTTACAAGAATATTAACAAATCCACTAACTGTTTATCATGCTTTTATGCTTTATGAAATGTGCACATGGTTTTAACATATGCAGTGGTTGTGTATTTTCAGAGAACATGAGGTGAACTGCAGCTCCATTTCATGTTTGGCACAGAAATTATCTGTACAAGAAAAACATTCATGACTTGTTTTTCTCCCTCTTTCCTCCCCTCCTATAGCCAACTTTATGCAATCAGATTGCACAAGGAAGGAACTAAGATGTTTTTCTCAAAACTGCTAACATGTAACATTTCCAAAAAAAAAAAAAAAAAATCTAAAAAAAAAAAAAGAAAAGAAAAAAGAAGCCACCCTCTTTAGGTAACATGTTATTGCTCATACCTTCTGAGATTGGCAGGCGTGAATTTGATTTTACCAAAACATCTTTTGTATATTTATGAGTTATGAACACACTTTTTCCCCCTTGTGCACGTTGGGGTTTAAAAACTTGTGACGTCTTCGCAGTCTTGCATTCAGAAATGGACAGTATGTGTGATATTTCACAGAGATTCTTCAGTTCAACAACACCTACTAACTATTTTTACAAACATGCTGCATAAGCAAGCTCTGAAGATGCATATTTGTACAAAAGACTGTGAAGCTTTGCTTCTTGGAGTATTTCTAAGCTTAAATATTTTAGTTATTAGTGCATCGATTAGAGATTTTTTGGTACAAACAACTCTGTGGTTTCTTGATTGAGCAACAGATGTTGCATATATGTGGCTGTGTTAGAAAGAAGTGAAGCAGAGAGAAAACAAGTGATGTTATCCTGAAAGTATTAAATACAGCTCAGCTAATCATGGACTTTTGATAAGAGTGTAAAACGTCAGCATTATAATCCTTTTTTAAAGTCTAGGCCTTACTTCAGTCTTCTTTCCTTCTACATTTCCACAAATAAATCCGAAAGAAAAGTCAGGCAGTCATTGTGGACATTTATCTCAACATTTAAGCTGAAATTACAGATGGAAGTGTATTTTTTCTACTCCACATATTATGCTTGTGAATTTTCAGACAGATAGGAAATTTAAAATACAGTGCCATGCAAAAGTATTCACACTCTTTTCCGCAATTTCCGACAATGCAACTGCAAACTTCAACATATTCAACATATTTTGAAGGATTTTATATAGCAATTATATTTACATTTTGGTCTGACTTTCAACAGGGAAAACCAAATATGATTTGGTGTTGGCTGCATGTTTAGGACCATTGATCTCCATTCCTGTCTGATGCTTTCCTATGATTTCCCACATGATTGCCCTCCAATGAGCTCCATCCATCTTCTACTGAACTCTGATTGGCTTATCTGTCCCCACCACAGCAAAGTAGCTCCACAGCATTATGCTGCCACCATGTTGCAAAATGTTTTCAGAGTGATGAGCACTGTTGGTTTTCCACCACTTGTGTTTTAAATACCAAATGCCAAAAAATTCAGCTTGGATCTCATCTGAGCAGGGCACCTTCTGCTACATGCTTGCTGCGTTTATGATTTTATTCTTCCTCCAATATGGACCAGATTTGTGAAGATAATTCCACCTGAGCTGTGTATTTCTGCAACTCCTCAAGAGTAAACACAGTGAAAATCAGAATTTCATAATTACTAATTAGGAGAAAGATAGAGATGGGAATAGGAATAAAAGAGGCAGAAAATAAAAACCTATTACACTTTTTAGATTTACAATAAAATAAAAACAACACATCATTCTTTATTCACTTTGCAATTATGCCCTACTTTGTGCTGGTAATTCACCTCAAATTCCAATAGAACAAATTGAGGTTTGTGGCTGTAATATGAAAAATGTGAAAGAAAAAAAAAATATTGTAAGGCGCATGAATACTTTTGCAAGGCATACATGCCTTGCAGCACAATTACCTTTTAAAACCACAGAATACGTGACTAAAACAACTTGTTTGTGTCACAGTTTCGATCTAAAGCATGTGACATACCGCCTGACCAGCCGCCAAGCGACTGGCTTCATATATCTCGCTTCACAAACAAGATATAAAGCGCAAACAAACAGGGGTGAAGCGGATTCTGCAGCAAGAGAGCACTGCAAAGAAAAGCCAGCAGAGCATCCAGACGATGATAAGCAAACACACAAGACTGACAAAGAAAATGACAGATGGGCAATACAGAGAGCGCTAAATATGCTGTTGCGTTTGCATATTTGATTACGTTAGCATGCTAACTGATACGGCGGGAGTTGCTTATCTGTGCTCCAACTCCAATTTGCAAACTCAGCTTCATGTCGATATTCTGGGATAAGATTCAACCTAAAAGGAGTTAAGTATACAAACCTGTTTAATACATTTGAATAAAAACCTTATTATTTCAGGCACTTTAAAAATAATTGAACTGCTATGTAGATTAATTACACACAGTTGGAAGTTTGAATGCCTGATTATTATCTGCTTACAGGTTGTGATTTTCAAAAGGTACTTTTAATCTGACAAGCGGGTCTCATCTCAAAAAAAACAAAAAAAAAAAAAAAAAATCAAATTTAATGAATATGACCGTACAACAAAAAAATCTTTAGACTCGTCTGACTTGGAGACTTGGTTTAACTCAAAATGGCCGAGCATCAGAACCATGAAACTGTTGTATAAGGTAGTTAATACTGCTTGTTTGCTTTCTCTTCTCGCATCACATTCTGCCCTTTGCTGCGTGAAATTTACGACAAATGGCCCATGTAGATTTCCTTCCTTCCCCTCCTTCAACCTTGACGTCAAATGAAGAGAGTCACACTACTACTCTACTCACTCCGTGTGAACGAGCCAATGAAACTGCGGCGTATTGGTTTCCCAAGGGACACCTTTATACAGAAGAATTGCACAAACAGATAGATTTGAACATCCTTTCTTTAAATTTAAGACTGAAGTTAGGCATTTAGAAACGTGAATATAACACTTTCCTGTTTCATAGCATGAGAGAGGGGAGAAAACAAGCTGACTGAATGACTCAGGGGGGTTTTGTGTATATTTTGAGTTGGTTTGCTGCCAAGCTATACATGCCCTTTTTTTTTTCCTGAGGGCTTCGAAGTGTTTACTTCAACGTGACTGGATGCCTAGAAACCTACAGAGGAACAGACAAGGCATGGCAATCTGCCAGGAACAGACTATTGAGGAACCAGATGGAGAAGTTGATTTTTTTTTTTTTTTTTTGGTCTCTAATCATCAAACCCCCTTTGGCCAAGATGCTTGTGCTGAGCCAAGCTTGGTCTATATTGCTCTTGTACATCTGGCTTCAATGAAAAGCTGAAAAACACCTCTTATATATACAGCTTTTCTTCTCTAAACTTCTTGGTAATGGACATTTGCTTTTAAACTACACACAACAGAAATTATTTGCAGTTTGCCTTTGATGCAACGCAATATACATACTTTTTTGTCATTGTCTGCTATAGAGTCTAAACAAGAGACTAAAACGTTCCTGTTTTAGCTCAGAATTACTAGGTTTTGGATTAGGGCTGTTTGGTAAATGCCAGAATACTCACTAAAAACTATAGGGTGACCAAAATGTGTTCCTTCTGCAAGCTTCTCGCAAAAGTTGGCTGAAAATCTTCCATGTCCAGAACTGCTGTAACCGAGCTGGGTGTGTATGACTGTCTTCTATCTTTCTTGATTCTGCCTAAAAGATTTCAGTAGGCCTGAGATCAGGGTTTTGTTATGGTCCCCTCAAATCATTGACATTGTTGTTCTTAAGCAACTTTGCAACAAATTTGAAGGTATAATATTTGTGCCAAAGCTTTCACTTCCAGGTTGCTGTCTTGACTTGTTACTTCAGTATTTCAGTTATTTCCTCATGATGCCATATGTTTTGTGAAGTGTAACAATCTCTTTCTATAGCAAAATATGAAGCGTTCCCCTTTTTAGTCAAATGTGATCGTCATAAAGGCCAAAGGTCTGTGTCCATTAATGCATTAAATTTAACCAGTAATTTTGTGAAATAGTGGCTCCTTCTTCCTTGAAGAAGCAACCATTCTTCTTCAGAAACTGATTTATTGATTTGTTTACCTAACAAACATGCATGTACTAGAAAGGTCAGCCTTTTCAATAGAAAAGCACACAGACTATAATGCAGAGCTGTGTTCTGCAGCCTGGTATTCAGTAACATTTGCTCCCATTTTTGCACTTCAGTCGCATTTCACCGTCCTTTATATACCTTTTCCCCTAATTACTGCTACAGGTAAAGCTCAAAATACAAAAGTGTACCTAAATATTTCAACTACATTTGATCTGTCTAAGGTGCTTTTCGACCTTAAACTGTTCAATGTGGACTCTAACATTTCTTTGCCTCAGAATTAGTAAGATAAATAAATATAAAAACATATACCAACTGTATTTCTACTTTTATTAACTTGGCTAACAGACAATAACAGGCTTCATAAGTTTACAATTAAGTGCAAAATTGCTTCATAGTGCTTATAGAACAACACTTAAGAAAATTGGAGATCATCTTTGCTATATTTTAGAGGCTGTTGTTCGTGATTCCTGCGTAAAGGGAAGGAATGAAAGTGGAAGTATTGCGTTGTGAAATAGCTGATACAAAAATAACAACATCTCTATTTACTTGTCCACCTATGTCTCAGTTGCAATCATGTGATTTTGAAGTGACCGGAGGTTTTGTGGTATTCCAACCGGATGAATGGATGGCTGCATCATTTATTGTCCTACGTTTCATTATTGTCTAATCTTGTAAAAAAAAAAACTATGCAAGATGTAATAACAAGTGTCCTGTCATTCTTAATTAATTTCAGAAAGAGACGCACTCCCATAAAGCTCGATATTGTAGTTTTCGACTAGACTAGGAAAATATTTGGAGACTCGAAGTTTTGCAAATAAATGCCACTACATCCTACATAACACTTTTTGAAATAGTCAGTGCTAACGGTAACAGAAAAACTTTCTGCAGAAGTTTGTTTATGTACGATAATTAGAGAAGAGAAACAACAAACTCATCTGATGACAAAATTGGGTATTGTAATGACTATCTATAATGTAACTAACTAACAATGTAACTCTTTTCCTCTTTCACTTCTGGTCTTAGTTATCAATATGTACGCCCCACTCACACTTTCATAAGGCTGGTGTCAAGTTTCAGTTATGATTCTTTGAGTGCAAAATAAGAAACTGGTTTGCATTCCTTTAAAGCAATCTTCCTAAAAGCAAAAACAATTCCTCAGCGGAGCATGATGCGTTGCTTTTGGAGATCTTTTAGTCTTCTTATCTTTTAGCCTAAGAATGTGATTTCTATGTTTTACGGACCAGTCGTCAGAAATTGGTGTGGTTAGTTAAATTACTGTTTACCTTTAATCTGTGATTTAATAAGAAGGGTGATCACTTTTTAACATGGGGCCAGGTTGGTTTGTGCAGCCTTTTCTCTTTATTAAATGAAATGACCATTGAAAACGTATATTTCCTCAAGTTATTCTTGTCTGATATTATTAGTTTGTTGATCTGAAACATTCAAGTGTGATAAAAGATAAAAATAAGAAATATGTATGGGGAAAATCTTTTTTTAATAGTAGTGTATGTTAGATCATCTACAAAAAAAACATAAATATTAGAATCAGCATCTTAAATTTTTTAAAAAAGGAAGCAGTCGCTATAACTGGCACTAGCACAGTAACACTGCCCTCATTGTAGATATACTGAGCTAAATGATTATCTACCAGAATATTGCCTGTTAAACAACATCGTAAAATGTTACAAAACAGTGTGGCTGTTAGGTAATGTGTTTAGAGAATCCTAGGAATGCTAAGTGGCATGACATGAAGATTTGAGTGTCACATTTAGTGTCTGAATGCAGCTGGAGGTCTAATAAACCTCTAAGCTATGATGGGTGGCACATGATGTAACTGTATCTCTTTTATTTACCCTGTGAGGACTTGAAGTACAACTCTGGGAGGACGTAGATAAACAACACTTCTTTGCACCACTGAGCCAGAGTTTCCATTCTTTATTCAGCGGTGAACTTTAAAAACCGTTGAACTGTTAAAAGACCACAAAAAAGGAACATCTTTATTTCCCCTTTGACACGTGAGCCCTCTTTTAGCTC
This sequence comes from Poecilia formosa, assembly GCF_000485575.1. Taxonomy (NCBI): domain Eukaryota; kingdom Metazoa; phylum Chordata; class Actinopteri; order Cyprinodontiformes; family Poeciliidae; genus Poecilia; species Poecilia formosa. Next base: position 5,656,361 of record NW_006799940.1, read on the forward strand.
AGACACGAGGACCTGAAGTGACCAAAAACAACCTGCGAAGTTCAGCCACATACTGAGCAGGCACACAAACACTTTCAGGTCTCACCACAGAAACACAGACATAAAAGTGTGAGAAAGCCGATCCCGACGAGGGGCAGAGCGCTACAAAAAAAAGATGCAAAGCTGTCATCGCTTCAATTACTGGGTATCATCTTCAACACTCACTCATATTTTTAGAAGATTTGAGAACAAATGTTATTTGCAGCCCTTTAATTTTGCCATTTTCACTCTCAAACGGCAAGTGTTTTGGTAAGAAAAGATACTGATTTATGCCAGCCTCTTGACATTTCTAAGCTCTGATTGAGAGGAAGGTGATGATTATATATTTTTTTTTGTGAACCACAAAGCAGATGTTTATGTGTTTATTAATCCGTAGACAGAAACAGCAACAGATTTGCTGCGTAGTCACTCCATTTGAATGGAGGTTAAAATGGCTGAGTTAAATGGTTGGAAAAAATGAATGGAAAAGAACAGGAAGTTTAAATACTAATAATAATAAAAAAAATAAAAAAAAAGAAATCCCACCAAAAAGACTTTAAAATCAAAACTGACAGTATGGTGCTCGTTGTCAAAAATGCTAACAGTAAAATATTATAACTGTTAGTCTGTGTTGATGCCTCAGGAACTAGACGACTTACTGTACTTGACACAAATATGAATTTTGCTCTGCACCAGGAAGTTCTCAAGGAGAATTTCATGTCAACAGGTCAACACCTTAAGCAGATCTAAAAGACAACATCTTAAATGGTTCAAACTAGTCCAACTCAGGCCTTAAATACCCTTATGACACTGTGGTATGAGCTTTAACAGGCCATTCATCCACAAACAACCTCCAATATGGCTCAAATAAAACAATTCTGCAATGAAAAGACGGCCAAAGCTCCTCCACAGCGTTATAAAACACATTGCCAGGCATCAGAAATGGTTGTCGGCAGACCGCCATGCTGGTTTGTATAACTTTTTCCTTTAATAAAAAAAATAAATAATTTGAAATCTGTCATTTTTACTCACTTAGGTTATCATTGGTTGTTATTAAAATTTGTTTAATGATCTGAAATATTTAAGTGTGACAAAAAAGACACAGCACTGAGAGATTTGTCAGAAGAAATGACTCACTTTACCTTTACTTTGCAGCAACATCCTAAAGATAAACGGAGGCAGAGTTTCTGTGACACTAGTTGAGTTTTTTTGTGAACTTTTTCTCTACATAGCGTATCTCATCAAATTAAATATTCAGATCCACCAATATTCTTAAAAATATGTAGTGTCAAAGAAAGAACTCAGAGTTCTGATCTTGCATGGATTTGTGGAACTATGTGAAAGCTTGAGAAGCAGACACTATTTCCAGCCTATTAGGTAATATATTTTAAATTAAAAAAATATATATTTTAAAATCTACTTTGGAGAAATACTCCTCATTTAAATAGGTTAGTGATAGGGTTACTTTTTTTCGAAGAGAAGTCCATCAGGCATTAAGCAACTCTGTGCCAGATTTAATGATGGATTAAAAAGCAGAATAATTATTTGCAAAATAAAAAGTAATTACAGTAAAAGAAGCAACAAGTAGTATTTGTCTAGAGCCATTTCCATGCCAATTCTAGCAGAAACATGCTATGATGTAATTCATTCCTTTTACCATGGTGTTTCGTAGCAGGAAACCATCAAAAACATGTAGGACACTTTGCACCCAAGGTTGGGAAACACCAAACTGGCTGTTTAAATAGCTTCTGAGGTATGCAGGGGAGCTGTGTTGTAACTTTACATCATACTTCTCAGTTCTGAATAGTTTCTAGTGGCTCACGCTAAGAGGGCAGCATGCACGTGTTCCTGATGTGAACATACGTGCATAAATTATAAACATAAAACATATTCAGAAACCTTTAGAGTCTGAACTTTTTGCAGTTCTGGATAGAATGAGCACACTGTTATCTTGTAATTAAATATTTAGTTAAATTAAAGACTTGATTGATGTAACTCAATTCCATGGAGGATTTAGTTTATTTATCAATAAACGTTCCTTAATTATACAGTACTCACAAAAGACAACAAAAAGAAAGAAAACAACTTATCTTTTATTGCTCAAAACTGCCTCTTAAGCTAATATTTCTCCCTAAAATCCTCATATCACACTGATGTGGCACAAAATAAAAAATAAAACAAAATTCTTGAGGTGAGTGTTTGTATCCACCAGCAGTTATTTTGTGTCCATAAAATGTGTGGAAGGTGGATCAATAGCAAATGAAGTATCTGAGAACAGCGTGTTATTACACTTACAAATTTAGAAGCTCCATGACAGCTGACTGCAACTTAAAGCCAGAAATGCCATTTAGGTGAGTGCAGCACAACAAATACCATATATGATCAACATAGAGGTCAAACATTTCTTTCAAGCACAAATTAGTTTCAGACAGCAAAAATCTACCCATCCGTTTATCTAATTTAACATTGATAGGAATAATAATGACGATGTCAGAATGTTTCTTCAAATGTTTAAATGTCAAAGGAAACAATTCATTAATTAGCACCAGTACTTATGAAGGTGGTTTGCTGGCTGAATATCTATAAAATTCCCATTTAGAAACCATGGCTGTGTTAACACTTAATGTTACCATGTATCCTGTGTGATCCAATGACAAGTGAACAGGTTAAGGCATGTGCTTATATCTGAGGTTTCAATGGCTACCCCACGAGCCTCCTGAGTGACCACCTGTAACTGGAGCTCTCAAATGAACTGGCTGCCTGTCACATAGTCAGCTGAGCTACAAACAGGACGTCAGCAGGTCATCTGAGGTTGCCGTGAAATCACAAATACCCCATACCATGCTTGGTGATGGAGCCAGTTCTTTACCGTTTCTGTAAGAGACAAATAAGTCAGATCATTACAGATGTCTCGTCCAGTTCATGTTTGATCCTCCTCTTTTATTCTGTTTTTGTGAAGGATTGTAGTGTGATAGTATAGCTAATTTAGACGCACATATATTATGTATGCTATTATTCCTACAAACAGATGCCTTAGTATGGCTACCTTAGTTCCTTTGAAATGGAGCTGGGTTTCTACCAGTTTTTCAGAGGTGGGACCAGATCTCAGTGGAAACAAAAAAAAAAACTGGTTCTTTGTAAGCGCATGAACCGGTTTGGTGGCGAATGTCCCTCAGTGACATGATCTATGTTATTATTTAAACACTGACATATTTCATATGGGTCCAAGAAGCATTTTCATAATCTCAGTTGTGTGAAGAGTTGTGAAAAAAAGGCCACAACCATGCACAAGCTGTGTCTTTCAGCAGCTAGAAAAACTAACAGCGCATTGGCAGGCTGTCAGCTGATTTCTACATATTTGATCTGTATTCACAGGTGCTGCTTAGGATGAGTGAACATGTAATATAACATTGGGAACCTGAGATTCTTGACACTTGTTGTTGTAAAGTATGTTGGCGCTACAACGGGAATGGCATTCTATCAAAAATGCAGCAATAAAAACTAGCCATCTGTAAAAGCCTCCTACTAATCCCCTGACTGACTGATTGTTTCTGGGGGGAAAAAATAACTTTTTTAAGGGCAAGATGTTGGACAAAGAAAAATACTAAGTAAGTAAATGAATCCTCCAGTACTGTCTTTCTAAGCATTTGATACTGTAGCATCCAGACAAGGCAGACTTCGAAGGATTTGAATGTGAACATTTCGGCGTATGCTGCACGTGTGCACGACTGTACTGACAAAGTTACATTGATCTTATGCAAAGCTTTCAGGAATGTCTTGATGATATCACCTCTTCTCGTGCATTGCTATGCAGACAATGAGCAATGGCTCACCTCTGCATGCTGAATGCTTGGAATGGCTTCACAATGCAGCAGACTCTGCTCCGTCTTCTCATTTATTAAGCTGATAATGACTAAGAGCACTCAGACTGTAAATGACACTAAACGTTCAGCCTAAGATGGCTAGATATTCATCAGCTTGGTCATACACTGCTGAGGGACGGCATCTCATTTTTCAGCCAGCATTTGTGGCAGATCAATGTGACTGAGTTGGTCACTCTAGCATACGCAGCACAGCCAAGCTAATCTCACAAGTTTCCAGTGTGGTTGAGGTCACACTCGATCCTCTCCACGCACAAATTCTAGTAAATAAGTAAACTGTACTGATATAGCACCTTTCATGAACAAAATCACAAAGTGGTTTACAGAGTGCAAAAAAAAAGAACAAGTTAAACTGCTTCTCAAAAACTATAAGAGGTGCATTTAACTAAAAGCTTTTCTAAACAAAGGTGTCATGAGCTGCTTTTTAAAGGATTTAACAAAGTCAGCCACACAGAAAGACAGGGTCAAGGCATCCCACAGCCTAGGGGCACCTGCTTGAAAGGACAGGTCCAACTGAGTTTTAAAAGGGTCTTAGGAGCCTTCAGGAGGTTCTCAAGTGAGAAGACCAGAGGAATTAAAAGGTCTGATGTTTATGGGAGCCTGTCCATGAAGAGCTCTTAAAGACAGGACTAACATTTTAAAAACCAATCCGAAATTTGACAGGTACCCAATGCAGAGGATACAACTGGTGTGTTGTATTATTCAAATAAGAAAACCACTTAAGAACAGTCCCTGAAAATCCTACCTCATTTTCAAGTTGGAGCGACAGATGTTTGTGGTCGACTGTGTAAAAAGCTGCACACAGATCCAATAATACCAATATAATATACTGACCAGAGTCTGCAGCCATCTTTATATCATTACACATCATTAGGGTAGCCTTTGTGCATCTTACAGAAACCAAACTGATTGATCTAGTCTACTCAGAAGTGCGTTGGCACCACTCCGACCTCAAACCGTAGATATTCAACAACTTGGATTGTCTTGGCGCAACATGTCCCCCAAAGACAAACCACCAGGCAGCCTGCTGAATGTGACATTAACCAATCAGAACGAGAGATGGTGGAAACATGCAGGGGAATCAAAAATATCCAATATAAAACAATCAGAAAGTCCAATGGATGTCGGAGTCATTCTTTTGTATTTTTTTTTCCGTTAAAAGAAGTCCACAAACCATCACCATTCCTTCTTTCTCATCCACCATGTTTATTTACTCTGAACTCAGGTTCGATATTGAGAGATTTTGTCTGGCATCTGAATGTTTGTGAATGAAATCTGTTTGTGTGGTGTGTTGCTGTGTGGCTGAACACCACACACTTTAGGGCCCAACTTGTTGTATATCATTTTTTTTTAAATCATCATTTGTGGGGTCTTTCAAGTTGTGAAAAATCAACCGAAAATTTTAAAACTGTGCTTTGTGAACCAGGCTTTACACATCCCTATATGCGTCATCAGATAAGAAACAGTGTGATAGCAGCTTAAATTCACACATATGACTCAAGTTGACATGTTTTCTTTTTAAAATATGGCATAAGCTGATGCTTGCATGGAGAAAACATGGATCTACAATTTGTACCAGGATGCATGAATGTTTATATCAAAAACAAATTTTGTGAAAAGCATAAAAAAATTTACTTCTAAATGATAAAACACATCCAGACTGCATTCACACATATCATCTTTGATGCATACTAAAATAAAAAGTATGTTTTTTTCTCATGTTTCAGATGCCTTCTTTAAGATACAACGTGCTAAAAGATCGTGACAACTGATTTGCGACAGTCAGTTGTCACTTCACTGTAAATATGGCTGACAACAGTCAGTGCGGTTGTGAAATGGCCCCAAACAACTCCCAACATAAATGTGCCTGTCCAGATTTAGGCCAGACATGTCGGTTGACCTGCAGGAGTGTGTAAACACCACATGTCAATCACATACACAAACATAAAACTCTGAGTCAGCCGGTCTCCACCACGTACGCTCCAACTTAGGAGTAAAAGAGCCGGGGTCAGAGGTGAAGATCTGTGGGAATGCAGACGTCCTGCGGCGCTGGAACTGTCACCGCTCTGAGAAACTGGTCTGCAACATAAATAATCACACAGTGATCAGCCTGGGACAATACTCTCGAGGAGAGAGCACAATACACTCCACCCCAATGCAACCGGGCCTGAAACAATACCACGCAGGCTAAAACAACATCCCAGCCAGTTCTGAGCCGACTCTGGTGTTTGGGTAAGGCCCAAAGCAACAACTGCTCGGTGAGCAGCACCACACAATGACTGCAATGGGAAATGATCCATCAGGGGCTGACGCAGATCAATTCAAGCCTGAAATGTGTGAGGTCTTTCCAAGAGTTTATGGGGTTTATGAATCTTAATGCATCTGTGCATATTTTCAATTTTTGGAACATGTTTTTTTTTTTGCTACCAGTGAAGAATTTACAAACCAGTCTGATGGTACATTACTGACACGGTGGCACTGGGAAGAAAAGAAGCTCCACTAATTTATAGCTAAATAAACTGTCGACTTTAAATGTTGCGATTTTTTTTTTTGCCAGGTTTGCTTGCTGAATGACTTTAAATCTGAGAATTATCGCTATTAATCTATTTCGAGTTAAAGTACACCAGCTCTCAACATGGACCTCTCCATTTTAACACTTGTCTAGGAAAGAGCAAATGCTCACTAATATTTTTGTTTGTGTATTCCAGATGGCTAAGCATGATGTTGAGCCTCTGACTGAGGCCTGGACCGCAGCCACCAGGCTATTCATGCTTTGCGACCTGATCCACAGATGCCCTTTAAATCCTGCATGCTCACTGCTATAAATCTCTCAAGTAGTGTAAACACAGACACACATGTTTAAAACAGACCGTCCGGTACACAAATAAACACACAGGAAAAGTCACATCGCTTACTGGACAGACGCCCGGTGACCAGGGCGAGAGGAAAAAATTATAATCATGCAACGCATTGCATGCATTCAGCTCAGGTTATGGAAAATTCCCAGTTAAGCGCCAACTGGACAGAGAAGCTTGAAGTGGTGCAAAAAACTGGTGTAGAGCGCCCTCCTGTGACGGAACAGCTGAACTAGGAATGATGGGTGATGAAACCACTCAACAACCAATTACGCTTCCATGGCGTAAAAGGATCAGCATTAAAGTGGAGAATAAAAGGCAAGTATTGATTTTTTTTTCTAAATGATAAATCCACTAGCCAATACCTCTCATAAATCATTTATGACCCCAATCAAATTTGTTCTGAACAGATGGCACTTAAGCTCATAGAAGGAAAGTGTCAGAGACTGATAGACTAATGCAAGTGAGGTTATATAAAGCAGCTTTTATATATTATGTCATTTTATTGGGGGGTTATTGATAAAGGTGTACATCCACATTTAGATAAATAAGTGGCGAAGCATCTCTGATGCTCCTAACAGACAACACTCATTAGGTTTGTGACAGAAAGTCTACTCAAGGAGATACAAGCAAGATTTGTAAATGTTTAAAACAAATGCAAAAGATTAAAACAGCAGAGGCGAGTGTGGAAAGATGGGTCCCTCAGTCACAACCAGAACAACATAGGAAATCCTCCCCATGATACCAGAGTCAAACTGCATTTTCACGGCTAAGTATTGTAAGTACATTCTTGTAAAAACGACATCTTTCAGCCATTGGGAACAATATGAATGCACTCAAAATGGTGGTGGAACTCACTGATTTATATAAATGCATGCTGCTTTGCTCATTTCCATCAATGCACGCTGGCAGATCCTTCCATAAATCAAACAAACTAAACACTGGGTCAATTAAATAAACTGGGGCAGGTCCATGTCCACAATCCAACCTTAGTTTTAGTCCAATTGGTTGATTTTTATTTTAGTGTTCATATCCCTAAATATTTCCAGCATTTTATGGCATTAGAACCAGATTCTTCAAGGTACTTAGCAGAGATTATGGATCAACATAAAGTAGTTCCTAATGTTGCAAGAGAAATGCAGCAATTAAATATGTTTATAGACCATGTACGGTAATCTGATTAAGCAGATTTAAAAAAAAAATGCTGTATTAATCTTATGACTAAAAATAATAATTTTCTTTTGAAACATATCTGCAATGGTTAAGATTCTTTAGTGTATTGAAGAATAATAGCACTGGGTCAGGCACCTCTTTGTACTTATGGGGTGCTGGTAATTTTCCACTACAGATTACAAACTGGAATACAGTCCAAGACTGAGTTTGTCCCACCCCCACTCCTTTGCTTTTAATGCTTCCATTCATCTAAACCTAATCGCTCTAATAGTTCCAGATTAATAAAATAGAATTTTAAAAATGGGCACATTTATTAACGTGTCATAATGTCTCAATAACTGTTTGATAGCACTTTGATCCAACTGCATAGGCAAGAGCCCCACCTTCCAGTCAGTGCAGTTAGCTGCTGGTTGCACGCTCAAGACAAGAGACGAGGGGGGTGCAAGTGGGAAATGTGCAACTAGGTCACTGTCAATCCTGTTGCAACCATAAATACATGATTTTTTTTTAAAGCATATTTCTTTCTTTTCTTTTTTTTTAAAGATAAAGCCATAATGTCCTGCTGAGAAACAAACATCAATTTTTCTACCCGTTTCTGTCAGTCAGCATCAACAGTTTTCATTTAACTGAATTATTTATTGTTTGTATTGATCTGTCACAGAAGGAGGGATGACTGGATGTTTGCTGTGAGCGTAAGTATGAAATAAACAGTCGTCATGGTACCAGCGGGATGAGGTGCAATGACGGGGTCTGCTGGCTGGCACTTGGCATGGTAGCTCTTGGGGTGGGGGTGCCGGCTGGCTCCCGATTATTTCTGGCTCTGCTATTCAAGAGCTGAAAGTGGGGGTGGAAAGAAAGGGAAGGAGATGGGAGTGGAAGGAAGTGTAGCAGAGAATGTGACGAAACAAACTGAATTGATAAGGGACACACACACAAAAAAGAAGATGTACACCAATCAGGTCACGTCCAGGACAACAACCTCTATTTTTCACGTGCGGTTAAAGGTTAAAGGTTAAAGATTACACGTGGAGCTCCACTGGGAAAGCGGCAGTAAAATCAGCTGAAAGGCCAACACTGAAATCATTCAAATTATGAACATCCTAGACGGTACACAGACACAAAGCCAGACAAATCTGACAACCACCCACCAAGCTCCAATCATCACACTGTTCAACCTCCCTACCCAGCTGGCAGGCAGCAGTAAATCCGCAGCTTTATTCCTCTATCATGTCCTCCATGTCTTTAGAGCGTTTCACTGTAACGTCACTGTGCTAAAGGTCACTGCTGCTGCTGCTTTCTGCCCTGTTCTCACCATACAGTCTGTCTGTCCTGGGACATCCAGATACAGCAGTGCATGCATCATCTTCTTTTTCATTATTACTACTTATTTAAGGCAAGGTGATGTTGACTTATTTCTTGTCTCAGTTTCAATGTTCCAGCAAAACCAAAAATCTGAATCAAAATAGAATCTATTGCAAAGTTATAATTTAATAGAATAATTGTGTTAAAAACGTATACATGCAGGGTAAAACTAACAAGTATACATATTGCATCAAAACATTTCCATGCAAGTCCAATAATTCAAATACTGAGATTGGAGACGAGTCTTGATATTTGATTTACTGTGCAACTATGATCTCTAAAAATAAAAATGTACAGGACTGAACATGAAAAGTTAGTAAAAGTTGTGAATTTACACCTACCTATTATACAAACTAAATGTTTGAAAAGAGAAAAATATGTCACAAGAAACCATTTTTACACAAATACTGTTTTAACAGTGAAGCTCAGCTTAGACATGAATATATTTGTAGTGATTTTATTGTAGTGCTTAAAGTGGTTCAGATCCTGCTTCACCGGTTAACAGCCCATTGAACGAGGGTGTTTTACCTACACACTGTAGGTCTTCAGCACTTTTCCCCAATACTGTATTTTTATCTTTAAAAAGTAAACAGCAGCCCTGAAGGAGTGAAAAGAAACTGTTGGTCTGTCCAAACCAAAAAGATTGTGAAGGTGCAGATATTAAACTCATAATTTATGTATAATTACTAATTAAAAATACTAACATTTACATGTTTTGACTAAAACAGCTCTAATAATAAAAATACAAGACTCAAAATTAATAAACCTTTTTTTTTTCCTTATAAATAATGTAGAGAAACAATGCTGAACCAACACGTGCCACATCTTTAAAAAGATTTTCATTTACAGTCATAGATTTCAAGTGTGTATATACATTTAGATGTATTTTTTCAGATTCCACTTCCGATTTCCATCTGCTTACCTCCTGCTTATTTTATAGACAAACAAAACTAATGTTTAGAACTCCACAGCCTGAAACGTGCAAACACAGTGAGCTCCCAATCCCCGTGTTCATCAGGTCAGAGTTCACGGTTAAAAATCGCTGCTGAACTCGCTGAAGCAGATATATGAAGGAATTCACACCAACCGGAACAAACAGTGCACAAGCAAAGTCAAAGGTAGAAACTTGGAATGTTTGCATTTGTGCTTAGCAGCAAGTCATAAAGAAAAACTAGGTTTTCCGTCACTGTCGGGGTAAACAAGCGCTTAAACTGTTCTCTAAACAAATGATGCGCTTTACGAGTGGACTCTGATCCTGCCTTCGCAGAAAAGCCATTCTGCATCTGCCCGCACTCCTGTCTGTCAAGTCAGGTTTATTTGTGCAGCCTCAAAACAGATATAACATCGACTGTTCCAGAAATCAAAGTGCAGGAAATCAAACTAATCCACATCTAATCGAACCTTATGCAACAGAGTCAAAGAATCCAGTCGGCTGTAAGCTACCAAACAACACTAACGCTAAAGGTTGTCAACCGGGTGCTCGAAGAGCGGGAACATGAAGAGTGCTCAATCATACATATTTCAGTCCAAGTTCAAAGGCAGGGCATGCCCTTTAAATCACTTATGACAGATGCCTCGTTTTTCATCTTCCATAAATAAGTCAGACATTTAAAAAATATTTTCTTAAAAAAGTCATCCGTATGTGCTGTAAGCTCAGAGAGCCTGGAGGTTCACATGTGTTCTGGGCTATTCTGGGAAGAGGTCAAATTCAGCCGACCAATCCACTTTATTTATTGCTGGGACTTGCTTAGTCATTATTAATAACTTTAATTAGTCGAATATGTTTTTCTTATGTGTTGATAAGAATGCGTGAGGTTGAGAGTTTTAGTCTTGAAAAACAAACTCAAAACTCTGCATTTGCACACTACATTGAAAGTGAAGTTATGTTAAAGTTACTGAAAACAAAATCTAAATTATGTAAATGTACCTTATTTTCCCATATAGGTATCCCAAAAACTCTTGATGTATTTCTAGCTTTTCGTCATCGCAAATATCTCTTTTGTGCCCTAACAAAAAGCACTGAGATGTAACTCTACACCTTTGGTTCATCTTATTTACACAAACTGAATGTGCAAATCAGCCCCACCTCTATCTAGTCTTCAACTCTGCACAGCACTCAAAACTCTTCAGCCTGAAAAGGTTAGAAAACAGCTGACGATGTGCTGTGATGCCAATCTGTCCTCTTGAAAAGCTTCACTTTCAGGTTCACGATATGTTTCCCTGCAACAACTGGTTCTAGGATCTAACTGGGTGCTGCTATGCTAAGTAAGTACAGATAATAAGAAAAAGGATTAGGGTAAAGAATGACCCCAGAAAGAGAGTCTCAAAGTACTACTTATGACCCCAAGCTAATATTTTCACTGGCGGATTTACTCCTTCTGGCTCCATGTGCAACCAAAACTTAAAGTCTGTCATGGAAAGTCTAGTACAGTTCACGTTAACAGAAAATATGCACCAAACACGAGTCTGAACTGGGATTACTAACACAAGAAATTAAAGCAAATGTTTAGTATGATCCTTTCGAAAAGCTCCATGTCATCGGTTTACAGTAATATCATGTAGTACCCCAACTGAGCTATGTTTCTGTGGGCAAATTTATACACAAAGTATTTGTTTTTTAACCCCTGTATGATATGAAAACTGAATAGCAGTAAAGAATGGTCCAGAAAACTTCCGTGGCTCCTGAAAAAATTATATGGGAAAAGAAATATGTGGCAAAATACTTTCTTAACTCCATCTGCCAATTTTCCTGATCTCTTTATTCCTGAAATGTCGATGTGGAAAAGAGTTTGGGAATTAGAAAAATGCAAGGAAACAGGATGGATTTTGGAAGGCATCTCTTACTTTAAGTACAGGCGAATTGGTAAACACACCATCACATACGCTCCCGTATGAACCCGATGAGTTAGGCTCAGTAAAGAGCCTGACACTAACAGCATCTCTTTGCGCTCACCATACTTGTTAAACTGCACTGATAAGCAATTTTGACCCTTGTTCTTTTCAGCAGACCCTCACACTTCGGCAGTTTATGGAGAACCTGACCCCTTGTTAAACACACAACAACCCTATTTCTGAATCTGACCCTGTGAACCCTGACCTCTGTTACTCAGCAACATTACAGCAACACAGCATTTCAAACTTTAAAGCCTCCAGAGCCAATGCAATGAAGCAGTTGTACTATAATGTATTTTAGATATAAATAAATAATACTTACTTTTTCAATATTTTTAATGAAAATGACATGTGAGAAGCATGCCATGCCCCTAAAACAACAATCCGCTTTCAGAAGTTGCATAATTCTTAAACAGACTTCAACTGTTTGCAATTTATTTTCATTATAAATAAATGTGTTCTGTGAAAGCTTCGTAGGTTTGGTAGAGAACATTAGTTGCAAAAATATACATGTACCGTCTTGTGTTTACTACCTCATGTTCTTACTGCAACCTTGCAATTTCCACGATGTTAAATCTCTCAAAATGAGCCTTTTCTTAGATGTTTTTCCACCTCCACTAATGTAAAAAGACATTAGCTTTTTCCACAGTTGATAGAACACATTAAGGAGCGAGAAATAGCAGAAAATTGCTTGAAGCCTAAGTTTTATGAGCTAAGTACATTACTCTCACCTCGCAGGGGGCCTTCCTGTGCTAGAGGACATCAAGGAAAAACCTTTTTTTTTTTCCTTTTGATTTTGTCTTCAATATAGGATCTGCTGGAATTTGAGTCACTTATAATTCATTTAAGTGTGAGAACGGTGCATGGTTTGTGTGTACGTGGAAAAGGTATTAATGCATGAAAATCACAACAACACTCTGAGATGTATTTCCACTACGCTCATAAATGCACTCTTTGGCAAGCGTCGTGCAAACGCAGCTTAGCATAATTCAAAAATACCAGACGGCATGTACTGTGGCGCACCGCTAAAACCCTCAAAGCAGCTTTCTCCCCATCTTTCAGCTCTCTGCCCCTCTCCTCCGTCTTCAGAAAACACTTCCGCGTAAACAGGAATCCTGCCACAGTCGAACGGCCTATTTCCTATGAAAAACAAACATGCCCCGGCCACCTAAAGGTAGGGTTTGTTTGCTGCTGGAGGACTCATTCATTAGAACAGAATGAAACAAACTTAACCCGGGATTCAGAATAAAAAATAAATAAATGATTTCAATTAAAACCTTTAATTGTAGAGCTTCTAGGGATCAGAAGACAGCTGAACTCGAGGATGTGACACAAACAATATATCTTTCAGCAATGGTCAAAAAAAGAAAACCCACTCATGGCCATTTTGCATGGCTATGACATTTTTGTAATTTGATACAGTCCTAAGCATTTGGTGCTTCCCATTTAACCTGGCGCACCAGCAGGTCTGTAACACTGACACACGAGGAATGTTCTTCGTAGAAACTTTGTTTTAAAAGAGGAATGCAGTTTAAGCAAATAGTATCAAAAGTGACAGATTGGAGAATTACAAGCAAAAAGTAACCAGTCAAATTAGTCAGTGAAAAATTGCTCCCTGTGTGAACTCTTACTGCAGCATAAACCAGTAAGTACAAGGCAAGGCATGTGTATAGCGCCATTCATACAAAGATTTAGAAAAAAAAAATCCTTTGCAACACAAACAAAGGGTCACATAAAACCAAAAAAGATAAGACATAATCGCATCAAACAAAACATTAAAATGATAACAATCAAATCACCAAGTAAGACTAAAATATGATACAGACAATAAAGAAATCTTTTACTTCTACGGTTAAGTTGCTGTAAACAGTAACGAACACTAACTGGTCTGAACATTTTTGTTTTGCCTGCAAACACGCAGCATGAAGCCAAGCAAGTTGAATTCACACATGAATGCGAACTTGCAAGAATGCAGCAGCTTTACAAAGTAAGACTACATCCGCTGTGTGACAATAAAAGCAAAATACAAGAAGTAAGATACAAAAAAAAAGATAATTTTGGGAGATGTGCTGATAAATGATATTTTAGTGAATATAATTCTCTTTACAGATTCAGTTTAATGACTTTTACTGGTAGAAAATCCTACATAGACTTATGCATACAATTTGTGGCACACCATCAGTTCTGTCTAAGTTCACCCAAAACGAGACTTAGTTCTGAGTTCAGTTCAAACAGCCTAAAACTATGTTTAATATGTTATAATCCCATGTTGAATTAGCCTACAGATTATGATATCAGTGTTTACAAGCTGGTCTTCAGTTTCTATTCATCTGTGCAATGTGTTTTTATTCTCTAATATGGGTAATTTTTCCATATCACTGCCCTAATTAACATATTTAATTATAAAAATCTGAACATAAAATAAAGTTCCAACTAAACACAAAACGGAAAAGTTTATATTTTTAACTGTGACAATTTTAAATGCGCTAACACAAAGCTTCTGATTAAATCCAGATTAAATCATATTTGAGGGTAAATATCGTGTCTCCTAAAACAGCAAAACTGTTTCTAAGTTTACACTTTTCATTCACTCTTGACTAAAGTGCTGTCATTTCAATCAAGAGTGACACTTCAAGTGTTTTATGTAAAACAGGCGAGTTTGAAGCAATCAAAACATTTTAACTCGTGAATGTGGTCTGTTGTATCCGGCCATGGACAAACTCTGCCACTGTATGCAATGTATGCAAACCACCTCAAATGTTGGCACTGTCAGCACCTTCTTTTGTTACACTTTTGCTCTCCAAGTCAATATAGCTATTTAATTTTCTTTTTACAAAACTACATAAAACAAAATACTACATACTAAACCTAGAGCAAGTAGTATTTATTTTCTTTCCAGGCAAAGATCATTGACTGGAGTAGTTTTTTTTTTCTTCTTCTTCTTCTTTTTTTTCTGGTGTTGTGGTTTGTTTAATTTAAATTGTGGATATGCTCTGGTGCACCAAAATACTTACCTCTTGAGAAGATTAGAGAATAAGAGGAAAACGGTGCTTTGTAGTGCTACTGAAAACATCGACAAATCTCACAAAAACATACTGTAGTCTTGCAGAGTGTTGAGTAAACCACAATGTTTGCAATGCTTATTAAGAGGTGAGGAAAGGAGGATGACAGGTGGCAGCAGCAGCAACAGTAAAACAAACACTGCACAATAATAAAAAAGCTCATCAGGCTCGTCATATCTCTTACCTGGATGTCTCGCAGGAGCTGAGTGCAGCGCCCTCTGACATCTTCAAACGGGCACCGTCTGGAGAGCATGAGAAGGTGAACCAGGATGTCGTTCAGGTCGCTGTTGGGAGAGCTTCCTAGGGCAGGGGTTGCGGCCTTTTTGGGTTCGATAGCTTCCACTTTCCTCATGACCTCCTGGCAGATGAACTCCATCGCTTCAGCTCTGGAGGAGGCATCCCGGCTGCTCAGCCCATCCCATCTCCCCAAAGACTCCTGATGCTGCATCTCCATCATTTAATATAGGACTACTGCTTTTGCTGCCTTACAACGGGCTGAAAAAAAAGATATTAGACGTGTTTATATTTATTTGTTTGTTAATTATTAGTATCAATAATATAACTTTTGATTAGTTCTATTTCTCAGTGTAAGCATGAATAAAAAAAATAAATCAATCAAAGTAAAATATGTTAGTTGGTTCATTGGTCTGACTATCTAGGGATAGGCAGTGCTCCATTACTTTTCACAGCATTAACATGTTTTGTGACTGGAAATATTTTAAATCAGCCAAATTTGTATTTACAGTAAGTAAGGGGAAGGATAGAAGCCGTCTATTTAGCTAGCTGATTGGCAGTGTCCAGCAACAGGTCAGTGAGGGGCAGCACTGTGCACTGTGGCAACTTATTACTTCAAACAGTAGGAGCAGCGTATGGGAACCCTTAGTGTACTTAGTATATACATGCCCAAACATGCGAAACATTTTTTGTTCAGTGTTAGTATTTCACGGTCCTTCAAGTTAACATAAAGTGAGACTCTCTTACTGGCCTGAACCTAATTAATGAAGCATCATAAAATAATTTATTAGATGTTTATCACCATTTGGTCCATAATAAAAAATCTCGGTCAAAATTCTTCAACGGGCTGTTTTAGACGAAGAAGATTACACAAAAACATAACAGGAATTATACCTGTCTGCATAATAACAAAGACCATCATCAATCATGTTGCAAATCTTTCATCAGTGCTGTATTTTAATTTAAACAGATAATTTAAAATCATAATTTATACAAAACTATGCATTTCATCCCAATATTTTTTTCTCATTTTCGCGTATTATTCGGGTCCATTTAGTCTGTCTGGGTGTCTGCCATTCATGTCAGTGTTTTCAAGCTGACCGTTAACAAAAACAACCAGTAAAGTACAACAAAAACTGCGGTGAGGTAAAATACCCCATGTACTAAACCGTCACCGGGAGTCAAAAAGAAATAGTGTCAGTAACAAATACTCACTTTGTACACATTCTTCGGTGCAGCTTTACCGCTACTTTACGCCTTGCCTGTCAGCACTGACCAGACTCCCAGGGCAGAAACGATAAGAGGTAGCAACTTGAAGGGGAGGGACGCCTGGGCTGGAAATTTGACAGGCGGAAGATTTTAACCAATCAGCGCACGTGTACACCATTCTAGGGCGTTACCTTTAGGATCCTTGAAGGTGATTGGTTAGTGTGAAATCACTTTGTCAGTTGGGAAAGGGTGTACGGGAGTTGAAGTTTCTTTTTTGTTGCCTCTATTGGCTGGGTCCTTTTATAAACTACATATCCCATCATGCATTTTGCTAAGAACAGTTACCACCATAGACACCATCCCCCTTGTCACTTGTTTATCAAAAATTACAGGCAGCAAAAAAAACAGAGGGGAGAGGAAAGAAAGGTGGGAATGTTGTACATTTCCTCTCAAGTTGTTTTCTGTTTAACCTCAATGATATTTAATAGCGTGTCTACAAAAAGTCATCCATAGATAGAGATAACTTAAAATAGTCTGTTTGACATTAAGATTGTATGATAATAATTTGTAGATACAATACTTGTACGTTGCCGAACGAGCTCTTTTCTGCAATTCACGCTATTTAAATATCCTTTTGCTGTGTTGACAGCTTATTATTACTTTGGATGTTAAATTTATTATCCAAAGACTCAAAAAGCTTAAGTGTAGGAAAATCCACACGAATTTCTCTATGCATCTCATTTAACCATTAGTTGAATATAAAAAGCTAATTATATCACAATTAAGGCCACTGCAGTGGTTTAGTTAATAGTAATTGTATTTGATATAAAACTATATTATTTGGTGTCTTACACTTTTGTTAATATTTTTTAAGCAAATGTGTTCTTAATTATTCTTTCTAGAGCTTATTACACATTTGGGTATGAGGATAAAAGTATGTGTCGACTTTGTATTGTCTATACCCTTTGAAATATAACCTAAACTGTTAATATTATATTAATATTATCCGTGAAGATTATTTTAAGTCTTGCTGCAGATTCTCACCTGGATCTGGCTGTCATTCTAACATATGAATATGTTTTGATCAAATTTCAGTGCTTCATAATATATTACAACCTCTTGGCAGATTTTCCTCCACGATTGCTATGTTTTTAGTTCCATTCATTTTTCATAAACTCTGACCTGTTAAAATGTTTTGGCTGGACAAAAGCATACCCACAGCATGTGTCCCCATGGAAAGACTTTGCTTTGGATTATGCTTTTAGGAACCAGTTATCGTGATTATTTATTTATTTGCTTGTTTAGAGTTGTGTAAAACATTTATTACTTTTAAAAAACCGTCTTGTGGGTGTGTGCCCGAAAGATCTAGTATGTCTAGAATAGTCCACGAAATAGGAACCATAGCGAGCGGAACAACTTAATGGAGGGAAATTTAAAAAGGGCGGACCGCTCGTCTGTTGTCTGTTGTTGACAACTAGTGAAAGAAAGACGTCAACTTTGAGTGAGAAAGCAGACTGTTACTTGTATATAACTATCTAAGAAATTTGCTTTCATTGTTACAAAATGGAAACACATCACGACGAGGTAACGTTACAAAATAACCGTTAGGCGTAAATGTGGTTAGCTAGCGTTAGCTTGAATTTGTTTACTCTTGGAAAATATCGTCAGCTCTTTGTGTTTTGGGTCATTTATCTCGATCGCTCCTTAGTTTAAACAGTTCTGGTATGTGCTTTGTAAGAGGTTTCTTTAGTGAGCTTATAAATATGTTTGTTTGCAAACGGAAGCAGACAATTTTTACGTAGTTTAAAACAGACATATGAGACATTTACATTTTTAAAGATGTAATTTCTTACATCTGGTTAGAAGGTCAAAAAAAAATTGTTTCTTGATTTTGTGGTGTCCCTGAGGTTGAATAACCTCTTTTCGAAAGACCACAATATGTGAAGAGTTCGGCTTTTGATCGATGAAATATAATGTCCCGCAGCAGCGCTTAGCCATATTATCCTTACAGTCAGATAAAATTGCAGTAAAATGTTGATGAAATGGATAAAATTTCTACTGACTGAACTGAAGAGTCAAATCTTAAGCTTCTTTTTATTTTCTAAAGCTGGGAGTTGTTTAAAGTAAGTGGTCTACAGCATCAAATGTGGCAGCAAGTAAATGTTTCTTTGCATCAAATCGATGCAAAAACTTTCACCAAATAATCCTGTACTAGTGCAAAGTACATTATGACAAAGAGATGGCACGAGGATCTCCTGTCCTCAATTTGCTGTGAAAATATTTTGGATAATCTTTTGTTTTATCTTATGGACCACAAAATATGGTTCTGCCTTTTATAGTCTCTAAGTGAAGACCCTGTTGTGTTCAGATTTTAGACACACCTTCCAAAAACAGTTACATTGGGAGCTACTACCGGCCTCCAGACAGGATTTCATTAGTACCAAAACATCTGGCGTCTCCTCCTGTTTCACCTCTCAACATGGACCAGACCACCAGCAGTCTGTCTCGGACCACACATAGTATAGACAACAAAGGTATGGCACAACTTTTTGTCTTAAACTACACGACAGTTTTCTTTTGCTCGACTGTTTTTCTTTAATTACCTCTCTCAGGCGTTGCAGACGCACTGAGGACCCTCCAGGAAAAAATCAGGAGGCTGGAACTGGAGCGGAGACAAGCGGAGAGGAGTTACACTCATTTCTTTCAGGATGTTCGTAAGCGTCAGCAGGACTTCACATCACAGAGTCGGACTGAAGCCACCCTGCCTGGGACAGTGGTGGACCAGAAGCTGCAGTCTGCAGAAGCTCGCTGCAAAGTTCTTGAGAAGCAGCTGGAATACATGAAGAAAATGGTCGCAAATGTCAAGAAGGAGAGAAATGTTCTGATGGAAAATGAGGTAAAATGGTAACCGTCCAAAAGACCAGACTTGTAAAAACAGCTTGATGACTGAAAATATATTCAAGGTTCATTTCTAGGAAACTTTGATATGTAGTGATATGATTTCATTTTTGGTATTCTTGTTTGTTTTGGGGGGGGGTTCACTCTAGGCTTCACTGCAGAAGCAACAGCTGAACAGCCCAAACAACCAATATCAGCAGGAGAAGCTGGAGAAACTTGAATTGGAGTATCTCAAATTAAGTAAAACCCAAACACTCGCAGAGGTAAAATATTTTCTATTTTATGATAAAGAGAACTCTGTCCGGCTCTGTACATTTTAGTTTTCTATCAGCTACTAACACTGATTCTTTTCTGACACCACTCAGATGTAATGATTCTGAGCCACTACATTAGCTAAAGCGGCCCAATATGTGGGGTCATGAACAATTACAAATGGAACAATCAAGCAGCCGCGTCATAAATGCAAATTTTCTGAAATCTGTAGATCGGATACCGAAAATTTTTTAATGTTTTTTCCATATTCATTGTATGAAAACTAAGAATTCCTACTATTTCCTCTCTTTAATCGCCTCGACCTGGAGCATGTACTTTCTTTTTAATTGCTAAAAATTAGATAATTTAGGGAAATGTCTGTTGACGCACAAATTATTCCGTTGATTTCTAAACTATTTTGTCTAAGCTCATATTACACACTATACTCTATTTGGTCAAAGTACTCCAAACATGTTGCAGCATGTAATACTAAAATACTCTTAATTTTAAATTGTCACTTAAAGATAAAAATCATAAAAGGCTGAGCTTAAGTTATTGTCACGATTGTGTGTTTACTTTCAGATGAAGCTTTCCATCCTGGAGCAGAAGCTGCTGAATGAAGAGCATGAACGTAAACTTGTGCAGGAGAAAGCAGATGAGGTCAGTCAGCCTCTTCAGATAAACCTTATTGAGGCGATTTTCAGATTCTGTTTCTCCACAGTCAGTAGACTTTTTTTGTGCATGGTTTCTGTACTTGCTCGGTTTTGCAATGTTTAAGGACAAACTGAACTGTGCCTGCGAGGATTCTGGCTAACATCAGTTTCTGAATCACCTTAAATGGATTCATCTTCAGAATGGAGAAAAAAATATGGGACTGTTGTGAAATGATCCTTCTAAATATCCGGAAAGTCTTTTTACAAGCTGACTTTCAGAGTTGAGCTCAATTGGCCATTAGAGGAATTGAGTTTTCCTGTACTTGTGTGTTGACTTCATTCTTCATTCTTAGTTTAAAAATGATGTTGAACAACAGCTGGCTGTATTTTTTGTTGTAATAATTTATGTTTTTCACGCCACAGCTGCAGAGGGAGTTGGATATAAACCTTCGTTTGTCTGTTCCACCTACTGAAGAAACGAGGCCCAAGAAGAAAACCAAAAAGGCAAACAAGGTGTAATAAACTGCTGGTGCGCGCATTATCTGAAAGATTTATATACATCACAGTGCTAAACAATCTGACTTCTTTTTCAAGAAAACCCTGAAACGGAATGAGCTGGCAGCAAACAGCCTGGGGCACAAAAAGATGCCTTTTGTTATAGGAACAGTAAGTCACCTCATGTTGTGCACAGATCATCTTCTTTCATGACTTACTCAGTCTTAACTTCTGCTTGCTGTTACCCGTCATAGTCGACAAGCCCGAGCCATTCAGTGCACGCCAACGTTCAGAGCATCCTCCACATGATGAAGCACCACCAGCCTCAGCTGTGTGAGCGAGTGAGCGCCCTGAAGACGTGTGGATGCAGCGTCAAGAAAAACCTTCACACAGACTTCTCTGACAGCGTTCCAAACCCTGGCAGTCCACCTGCAGATCAGTCACTGACTTTACTGTCCGACCTGCTGCTGGCCCTGCAGGATGAGCTCGGACAGATGAGCTTGTGAGTAATTATTTTATTTTGTGTGTGTGTTTTTTTTTTTTTTTTTTTATTTATTTATTTTCTTTTTGCAAATGTTTTTGTCAGTGACTATCAGGAATTGGAGCGTCAGATGGAAGCAACCCGAGAACCGGAGCAGCGTGAGAACCTGCAGAAAGAACTGGAAAGACTCACTACCAAGATGGAGGAGAAGGGAGCCCAGATCACCAAACTCCGCAAACATCAGCAGATGGTACTTGACTTAAAAAGTTCAGATCATCATGGCAGATTTGCTCTTAATTCAATTAATTGGTTATTTATTAAGAAACCAACTTCTGCATCATATTTTCATAATTTGTGCAACACGATAAATACTTATTTTCTAATCAAATATTCAGAATGTTTCAAAAACCTTCCCAAAAGAAAATCTAGAAGTATTAAGTTTTGAAATGTAAAGTTATCTTGAATCCTGGAAATAAGTTTATTATTCTTTTTTGTTGTTGTTGTTGTTTTTTTGCAGGTTCATAAGTTGTCCCGGCAACGTTCGGAGGAACCGTCGGTCAGGAAGACGCCTGGGATCAAGCTGCCTGTTCCCTCACCTGTTCAAGACAAACGGAGAGCGGGAAGAAAAGGCGTTGCGGGTCAGAACAACCTGCAGCTCCTCAGAGAGACCCAGAAGTTCAGAAACGGCCTAAAGCAAGACGACCTGTCCTGGGAAACATGAGTCTCTTTCTTTGTCCTGCTTTTGATACTTCAGCTTAGTGGAAGACGAAGATTTCTTCTTGTTCCTGTCACAGACTTTTATCGGTATAGAAGATGCTTTACGCCGGACTCAATGGATTATTATGACACCAACAATAGTCTGCAGTTCTGAACGTCTCTCACCTCAAATAGAAATGAGTTAGATTATGTTTTAATGATCACTATATTTTAATAAAGCTTATTCGTGAATAGCTTGTAATGATTTGTTCGTATTTTAAATGCACACGTTGACTTTTTTTTTTTTTCAGAACTTCATAGCAGGCACCACTAGATGGCAGTCCTGCAGGACAAATTTGAAGATTTTTTTCTTTTTTTCACTGTGAAATCATGCAGTTGCATGATTTAATATAGAATTTGTTCTGTGCAGATTTTGATTCAGTAGTTATTTTCATTTATTAGTGAAAAGCTTTAAAATATTTTGATAATCAGGAAACTGTGACCATAGTTTTTGTTAACTTAAGCAGGAAGAATTGGTTTTTAACCTCAGTCTTTTTTTTTTTTTACTTTGAATGTGAGAAAGCCATCAGCTCCTGGCTTGATGCTGGCCACATGATTTTTTTTTTTCCTCTCACATTTCCAACAGCTTTACATTCATCTAGGCTGATCAGTCGCCATTTACGGGCTAAAGAACAACATGTCCAACTCCCTCATAACATTTCCAGATTTATCTCCCTTGTTTAATGTGTCATCAGGTTTCCACTTTGACCCTGCTGTTACAGTACAGCAAGGAAAGAAAAAGGCCCAGGGATTTCTGCTTGTTGTGCAACAGCTGACATTTACTGGTCCTGGTATTCTTGGCTTGATCAGGAGTCGATTGCATGACCAACAGAGACTGAACGTAATCCATTGTTTTTCTATATTAGATTACAGAGCGTGGCTGGAGACGACAATCAGGTTAGTGGAGTCGAGATCCCTCATTGCCCCTCGTATGTAGCGTCCATTCCTCTCCTGACCACGCAACTTTGATACCTTGTGACTGAACTTCCAAGTTTTTGTCTGAATGGCAGCGGTGTGTCTTGACAAAACAAAAATCCACAGCATTTTTGCTGAAAGTATCTTTTCAGTGCGAACAGGAGCAAAATGATAACTCAAGGGATCTTTTTTTGAATAAAGTGGAAACATCTGTCCACAGTTTAATTCTTTAAGATAGAATTTCCTTGAGAGAAAAGCTTACTGGAGATGTCCTTGAGAGAGGAACGAGAGATCTACTGAGGACCAAACATAAACTCACAATTCCTTTAAGAGACACATGAAGAACAAGAGTATCAGCATAACTAAAGGAAAACAGGCTGGAGGACAAGAAGTTCAACAAACGGGTAAGATGCTGCACACACATCCTCTCTACTGTTTCCATCAGTACAGAGCAGAACTTTGCCGGGTCACAGAAAGTGTCCTATTTGGAGGTGCTTACATTTTTTTTTTTTTTAAACAACTGGTTTTTGTGGATTTTAAAGTTTTCTATCTAGTTTGAGGGTGGTAAGCTTTGCACTTTTTAGCTTTTCAAAGCCCGTTTATTGTGAGCAGATAATGGTATCACTGTACAGATGACCTGAAGGTAGATTAATGGCTAAAAGCCAATGAAACCCCTAAATTCAGGAGGGTGGGGGGCTTATTATAAGGCATAGAGAGGATTTTTAATAAAACATTGTTTTGACCACGTTAAACTTGGAGAGGGTCACTGACGTTGTCAAGTAGTCATTAGCATCGTCTACAGGGATAAGTTACAAAATAAGCCGGCATTCCAATGTGCTTTATCCAACTATATTAATGGAAGGTTTAGTGGAAGGAAAAAGTGTAGAAGAAAAAAGGTACAATAGCAACAACTGTAACTGGGGAAGTTCTTTAAGCTCATTCAACAATATATGGGAGAAGATTTATGAGGTTCGGTCTGCAGATGCAGTTCTTCCACAGACAGTGCACAGCTAAGACAACAGATTAACTGGGTAATGTCACTCCTATACCGCAGAAAATGTCAGAATGGTTTTTATTTCATCATCTGAGGTTAATCTACTGATTTATTAAGTAAAGAATCACATGGGCCATACTGAAAAAGTTTAGAACATTTCATAATGGAGGGGGGGAGAGGCATATTTCTTTTGGTAAAAAGTTCCTGATTCCCAAGATTTTTTTTAATACAAATATTAATATTTTGTAGCAGCAGTTCAAAGAACCAATATGCAGTCAAACAGTGTTGACAGTGTGATGGTCCGGGGTTGTTTTGCTGCATCAGAACCTGGAAAACTTCCCATCTTTAACAGAGCCATGAATTCTGCTCTCTACTTGAAAATCCTGAGGAAGAAAAATCACTTGTGAAACAACAAATGAGGCTTTTGGCACAGCCTACTCAAAGTCTGGACTTAAAGCTGATTAAGATGCAGTGGCTTGACCTTAAAAAAATAAAATAAAATAAAAAATTGTTCATGCCCAAAACCCACTCAATTTGTCTAAATGAAAAATTCTGCAAAAAAAAAAATTGACCAAAGTTCTTCCAGAGGCGTTAAAGACAAGTCACCACAAACACTTGTGTTAAGTGTTTATACTTGAATAGCTTCTTTCAGCTCAGATCATTTGAAATCTGCATCATCTCACTCGGGTTCTCTTTTTCCGACATGCAAATTTGTTAGTTGATCTAAAAAGCGCAACGAAAAGCAGGATGCAAACAACTTTTCCACAGCGCAGAATATTGCAGACTCACTTCCTCTGCTCCCGGCGAATCTGTTGGGTCAGTATTAAGTTGCACTAAAGACAAAGAATCAGTAGAACTTGATACGACACCTTTCATCATCAGGGCAGCTGTAACCACAACAGTGAATGCATCCTTGTCCCACTTAGGTAAACTACACACACACACACACACACACACTCACAGGTTTCATATGAAGAGTAAACGCAGAGATTTGTTTAACGATATTCAAACTTTATTGGTTTAACATTGTAAAACTAAAGGCAACACCAGAAAACAAGGCCAAAAATAAAAACCCCAAAAACAAAAAAAACAAAAACACAACAGAGGCACAAAAAAAAAAAGTTGGGTGGCACAAAAAGAAGCAAAGACCATTCAAGGGGAGGCATTGTGGCACCGTTCAGTGTCTACATATGGCTATATACGTTTCTGTGTTAAGAGTGGTGTGAGAGAAAAGCCAGAAGTTGTACCAACAAGACAAATGGACAGTGAAAGACACAGCGCTACAATGTGTGTGTGCAATTAGCAATAAAGCGACAAGGCAAAGAAGGCCAACACTGCCTGGTTGAAAACTGAATTGTGATCAGATGAATCTTAATGTGTCGCACTTTGAAATCCTTCACGACAGAAAACGTCAGCAGGTTACAACTGAAGTGGAGTTCAAGTCATCGTGTAAAGGGGTGGAGGGCATGTTGAAATAGAGAACACCAGGCCCGTCTGTGGTTACTTCACCAGTGTGTTTCATCACAAATAGCTGCCGAGAAGCTGTTCAGGCTACAGCCACACTGCTTCAGCCGAAATATACGACTTACTTGACGTTTCTCCATCCTGACAAAAGCAGCGTTTAAGCTTACACCGAAACAGAAAGTAGCCTACGCGTGTTGCCTGAACAGCTTGTCGCCTTGCATCAGCTCTGTGGGACTTGATCGGAAAGATTAAGGCTGAGAGCAACAAACGTACGCAGAACACGGGAGAGCACTTCACAGGAGCCTTAAAGTGACGAGTCGGGCTGACGTTCGAGTCACCGTGACATCTCGTTTCACAACAGATGGAAATGGATGATAACTGAATAAGGCACTTTTGCTCGAGACTCGGGCACGTCGGGACGTCGACGTGCCGTTCGCAGAAAGCGGAGCGTGCTCAGCGGCACTCGAAAATATCTCTCTTCGTTTGTGCAAATGGACTCGACATGCAGCAGAGAGGGAGACCGAAGCGGCGCAGCAGCGCTGGGAACGTTGCCGGCTCGTGACGTTAAAGCAAAGGAGAGGCCATGCAACCTCAAAATATACAAGCATAAAACAAACATCTGCATTCATTAACTGCTGTGTGGTCATAATCGGAAATATTTCAAACAAGCCTCTGATTTTATTTGTGAGCTAAACCTGAAACCATTTACCAAAAAAAAAAAAGGGAGGAAAAAAAAACAAAAAAAAAATAGGGTTACAAAACATGCCAAAAACTGAGGGCTTTGGCTTCATGTACACGGTTTCAAGGCATCCTTCCATTAGCATATGGACTCATCACAAATAATCAAGTGGTTTCTGAATGCGTCTAAGGTACTAGTTGCATATGCAATGAGAACAGCATCCAGCATGCATTAACCGGGGCGGAAGAAAGCCATTTATACAAAATTAGTAGAGCCACCGCAAAGCTAAACGCTCCGACCAACATTTTGCTTCTCTTTCAGCAGGACAGAAACGGGACGTGGATATTTACAGGTTGGACAAAAGCTGAGAAATCCAAAGGGAAAAAAAAAAGAAGTTAGCAGCTAGCTAGTAAGAAGACTAGGCTCCAACATGGCCACTCGGCTGATATTCTGAACTTTACACTACAAATCAATTAAATAGAAGTGAAATCCTTAACCAGGTCTACCTTTTTTTGTCTCTTCTAGACACTCATCTTGAAAGATAAAGTCCAATATTTTCACAATCTTTTTGTATAAAGTACACCATCATGCTCGTTCGCCTATATCAAAATATTTTCCTGCCAGCTCACTTGGATTTGAACCATGATGTAGCAAAGTGGAAGGAAACTCTGTTTAAATTATTCACTCCAAAAGTCTGTAGTAGCGTGATCTTGCAGTCGTCCTGCCGCATTTGGTCTTTCTGCCGCACCTACGAACCAAACGGCGGCCCTTCAAGGACAAAAAAAAGAAACAAATCCTGTTTTCTTCAACAACAAAAGGCTCTTCAGTCCAGCTGGGACATTACAGCTCTAAGCAATATCAGCGCAGCGATACTGTTACTTATCACAATATGGAAATAAAAAGAGAAAACAAAAAAAATATATATATATAAACCCTTTACTTGCTTTCACTCACACTGGACATCAAAGGCACTTCACTGTCCACATCAAGAAAGGTGCGCGCCACACCTCATCCTCTTCTGCACAGTAAAACTAAATAATTTGAAAATATTCTAAAATAATTCACTTTGACCCGGTTTAAACACCAAAGCAAACGACAAGGACGAGTCACCTGCGGGGTTTTAACGATCAGAAAAGGAAAAGATACGGGAGATTCGTGGTTCTGAAATTAGCTCTATACATTATTTATTGCGGCGGGCTGCTCTTCTGGCAGTTGGCGTTTGACATTTTTAAACATCTTGTACTGGGAGAGAGGTTTCCAAAAGGTGGGGTGGGGGGTGGGAACCGAACAGCAGAAACACTCCACACTTAAATAAGACTTATTTTCCTCCTGTTTGACGTCAGATGATTAATTGTCACTTTTTTTTTTCCCCCTGATGGATCAGATGTGTGGAGGGAGAAAAACATTTCACAAGCTAAAAGCAATCCTTAATCATCTGTTGCCACATTTAACACGAGCTCAAACAGTGTTTCCAAATCAGGTAAAAAAAAAATAAAAAAAATTATAATATAGATATTCAAGCCTCAGCAGGAAAAAGCTACTCCGTATACATGGCTAATTGTTTTTCTCTCATGTGGTGCATTTAATTGGGGAAGGCATAAGAAGAGGGGCTGTAAATAACTCAAGCCCACTCAATTCGCTGGAAAACGCTCTATGCAGGATGACTAATGGCACGATGGAGGTGGGGGTAGCTGCTTGCTTATGTAATCTACATGCTTGAGACCTAAATGCATGTTGGAGGAGATTCACTTTGAAATGAAATAACTCGTTCAGTCATGCAGGTCTAAACATTTAAAGAAAAAGAAACAGGACAAAAAAAAAAAGAAAAACTGTATGGAAACGCTGTTTGAGTCCACCCCTTACGAATGTGTGCTGAGGGATCGAAATCGGCGAGGACGGCTTGGATCCTAAAGTGCAGCCGCTTCAGAGGGTGTGGTAGTTACGGTCTTTGGATTTGCAGAACTTGTAGAGGAAGAAGATGACGGCCTGAAGGCCCAGGACGAGCACTATTCCACCGATGAAGCTCGCGGCATCAAACGTCGAGTTCTTGTGGGGGGCCACCGTTGTGGTATTCGGTGCTTTAAAGGGAACATAAAAGAAAATGTGGTATTTAAAAAAAATAAAATGTATAAACGGAGCTCCATTTATTTTGATTTCCTTAAGTTTTAGCTTTAAGAAGTCAAAAATCTTCCAAAAATAATTTTCAAAGATTTTTTGTCTTTCGTTCATTTTTTTTTTCCAGATTTCATGATGAACCAAGTAAGATCTCATTATGGCACTGAGGAATAAAACACTACTACTGATATTCAGATGGCTTCAGTCTTATTATTTTGTACATGACAAATTTATTTCACAGAAACTTAAAACCTGCTGTAGGGAGCCAGACAGCAGCACAAGGCTGGACTAGATCAAGTTTGTCGTGTGGAGTATCACAGGGTGCTGTGCTTTGGCAACAATCATTTAACATCTCTGGCAAACTTAAGTTTAAGGCAAGTTTTTAAATTTGGCCAAAATGTTTCTTCTAAATGGAAGAAATACGAATGTTTCAAAGTTTCCAGCAACATTCCTGACTTGAAACTAATAAAGACGCAATGAAGGGAGTTAAAAATGAGGGGGAAAACCTCAAAGACGGAGCTCAATGTCAAAAGACAACTTTTTAAAACACATGTGGAAATGCTGGCATATTCAATAAATTAGAATAAAAGTCTAGATGAGTCTTCTCAGATTAAAAGCAGCTCCTGAAAATAACATTTAGGTATTAAGCCCACATTTTTGTTCTTAAATACCTATACAATGTGTTTTCATGCAGCCCTATTAATATTATATTTTCTCAATATTCAACTCCAATTTCCATTCACAGTGGTTCTGATTCACTCTTTGGGCCTGTCAGCTTTTATTAAATATGAAATTATGGCCCTGATTAAACTAAAATAAGAATGAGTCACTTCCTATAATTTATAGGAGTCACATAACCTCATTGCTTTACAAGTTGACTGAGTAGATTAAAAAAAAAAAACATGCTGTAAATCAAGAGGCAGGATGAAACGCCCCAGGTGGGTAAAATAAATAAATAAATAAATAAATAAATCATCCAGAGGCATGTTGATGGAACAAATTTACACTTTAACTTGGGTTGTTTATAATTAAAAAATAAATAAATAAATTTAAAAAAAAGTTTTATTGGTGAATACCAGATGACATCTCTGTGACGAGCAAAGTCTAAAAAGATGCTTAAATAAACCTGATATATTGCTCAAGACGCTTCTTGGCAGGGGGGGGGAATAAAAAATTTGAAACCTTTCTGTATGCTAAAGTGAGCTACAAGACCACCGAGACGCCTGCTATTGTAAATGTCAGACCTACCCAAGGTGGAGGCTGGAGTTGTAGTGGTGGAGCTGTTGCCACGGTGAGTCGGCGTCACGGTTACCGTCGTTGAATTCACTGAAATGGGGTCACAGCAAGAACAAACCCTTAACAAATATAAACACCCGTAATTCTTGCAAAACTGTTCATTTGGCACGTTTAAGCACATAAGCTATATATATATATATATAAGCTATCGAGCATTTATTCAAGATAAAAATCGACGTCGGTTACTCTCCACCTCACAGGATTCACAGTTTCACTCACAACCACAAAAGCGGCAGAGAAGAGTGAATGTAAAACTGTTGAAGAGCTGAAGGTGTCAAGCATGTGCTTCACACCTCGCTCTCCTTTTAAGAGTTACTTCTGGCTTCTACCTCACAGCAAAAGCTCCCTCGTGTTTCATTGACTTAGTTTCTAGAATAAAGCAGGTTTGTGCACTTTAACTTAAAAGTGAGGGCAATCGGATAAAGAATTTGATATTTAAAGGACAGATTATAAGTATCCGCTTAATAAAAGCTACATTCTGCTACTATTGAAGGTACAATTTATATTTAGCTTCTACCCTCCCAAATAATTCGCTTGTATAGGCAGCGATAGATTTCCCCAGGTTTCGTTCTACCTTTCCATTCTGTCTGGTGGGCCATGAACTAACCGCTGAACATCGCTGAGCGAATACATAATATCACCTAGTCTTTAAAATAACAGTAAAACCCTACTTTACAGCTACTTTTGTAACACAGTGCAGTAATGTTACAAAGCTAGCTAAAATATTTTAGGGTTGTTCTTATAACATTTTATACTGTATTTAAGAGAAATCACAAAACTGGCAAAAAAAAATCGGAATCCTAGATCAAAACATCAGCAAAACCAGTTTAAATCCAGCTTAAAGCAGTTTTAACTAAATAAATCACCACTTAATGACTGAGATGGCATTGTATATCTATTGCACTTTTCTTTAAGCGGATGTGGGACCTTACTACCCTAAGCCTGATAAAATACTTCTGATAACACAAAAAAAACAGAAAACGTCTGTTAATAAAACCAGAGAAAAATGGACTCCACAGACTAGATAGAGCTCAGGTATTAGGCAGTGGTTACCTGTCGTATGGGTGGTGGGGGCAACAGATGAATGTTTGGAAGTAGGTGCAGCCGAGGTTGTAGGAGAAGGAACTGGACAAAGAACCAACCAGCACACAACATACAAAAGAAAGCCAGACAAAACACCAAAACATCTGGATTATAGACAACAGACAAGAGGAAAAACACCCAAATAGCCCTGACTGACCATTAATTAATATTTTAGTAAGACAATAATTAGACCCATCAAGAATCTACAGAAAAATAAGAGTCTATTCATGAAGAAATACATCATTTGTAAAAAACAATAAGTGTCTGCTGATTCTCTTGGGTCTAAAATGTTATGTTAATGCCAGAAGAATACAACTGTTATTCATTTAGCTCTAATATGCAGTCAAACTTACTTGAACAGGTTGCGTTGCTGCAGTTGCCTTTATCCACCAGGGTAACACTGACACAGGAAACATTCGCTGGAGAAGCTAATAATAATAATAATAATAAAAAAATTAAAAAAAAATCAGCAATTTAAGTCTTCAGGATTTACAAAAAACATCATAAATTTGCCAAACATCAGAGTACATAACAAATTCCAACTAATGGTCCAAGATAAAGTGATTCACAAATATACAGAAGCATGTTTATAGAAAGCAGCACCACGCTGAATCAGGGCGCACAGCTTGATACGCAGGCGAGCCACTCTGTTCTCGCCTCCTCCCTACAGGAAGGTAGGATCAGCTGCTCACACAGACCTACATCCTACTTCCGCTTCCTGCAGAGGGAGGATGAACCCTCTCTATCCTGCCTGCCCCATCGGACCACCTCATTACCTTCAAGTTGACATAATGTTCCTGTGCCCTATAGCTGACATTTAGTTTTAGCAAAGAGCTCTTGATACTTCTTTATTTTCAAATGGTATAAATGAACATTTTAGGAATCCAATTATAGTTAAAAAAAAAAAAAAAAAAACTGAGCTATGATCATTTACATAGATTACCGCTACTCTGCGTGTCTTTCATTAAAAGATTAAATCTGCCAAAAAAAAACTCCAGTTGTGTAACTAGCTTGTTTTTTGTTGTTGTTGTTGTTGTTGTTTTAAATACACTGGTTTTGTGCTTATATCTAATTCTGAATTTGATAGTCTAATGTAAGTGAACAAGGTCTCATCTGCACATGTACTGCCCATGGAAAGCATTTGGATGTTTTAGATTTGCCCCTGCTCCAAAACATACCCCTACCCATTTTTTTTTCTTCTTTTTTTGTTTTTTTTTGCTAGACGTACAAGTTCCCCTCAAGCACAGACTTGAGATCATCAGCCATTTCTTTCGCAGGGGAACAAGGCCTTCATTGACAACAGCAAACACTGAAACTGCTTTTGGCATGAATTTTCTTTTACCGAGCCAAATGTGACCCTGTTCGCTACATTTATACCAAACCTACTCTGTTATCATTCGACACCCAGGATATGAGCAGCAAGTTTTATCACGCATTACCAATCAGGAGCCGAACAGCGAAACATTACCATAAATGATAGGACAGGATTTTAATGCAAGTAGCGTCTACAAGTGTTAAATTAACACACTGGAAATATTGGTATCGTTTTTTTCTGTAATATTAAAAAGGAAAAAAATGGGAGTGTAATATTTAGTTATAATCACTTAGGTGCATTGTTTATTATTGTGCAGTCTAATCATTTATTAACCATGAGTAAGGTGAACTTTGCCCTGTCGTCAAGCCTGATCTTGGCTATGCTTCATATTAAGGTCAACAGAGAAAAATGCTCCGTTTTACACCCAGAATCTACAATAATTCTGATTTTTCACTGATTTTCGACACGTTCCTGGCTTTGGTCATGGTGGAGAAAAGAAAGACAATAAGTGATTGTGATAGCAATAATTTTGTGACTATGCATTCCCCTCCACACCCATTTATTGTCCTATCTACGCGTAACAGTTGTTGTTAAAGTTTAACCATGAAACAAAAGCAAACAATTACATAATATGACGTTTTCCAGACATAAAAAAAAAAAATTCCTCAAACTTTATAATTACTACATTTTGATTAAAGAAACCCAAGCTTAAGCTGATGAGCTGCTGCTGCAGAAATGTGCTTTACCATGTTGAGGTGTGATTCAACTGGGGAAAAAAATTAATAAAAATGTTTGACGTAGGTGAGAAATGTCACAGTGACATCCATGTGGTTGTCAGGACGAATGCTTCATGCAGGAAGCGGGTTGCGTTGTTGTTTTAACACTATAGCTCCTTTGTGCAATGGACTGTTTTCGATAGGCTTCATTCAATGCTTTAGGAGTGGAAGAAATATTTCTAATTAAACATACATCAGCTGTTAAATCTGATTGCAGAGACGTTCAATGCAGAACAGAAACGCTCCTTAATGTGTTTTACTTAAAACCTGTGGAGATATTATGAATCTGAAATGCACAGAGAACGGAACAGGTCTCTTTAAGGGCGATCAAACCATTCCAGATGGACTCCCATAAATTATATTAAAAAAAAAAAAAACACCAGGTTTGCCAAAGTAAGTTTTCAGCCTCACTAGCTTTAGCCTGTATGAGATTTTCCACCGCTCTGCAGCAGATTATACATTAATCAGGCACAAAGTTTTAAAAAACAAGTAACTCCCAAACAGCTTTTGAGGTGTAATTATCAGTTTGTGGAGCTCATGATGCAGCAGGAGTCTTTTGAGAGTTTGCCACTTTGCTGTTGGCTCAGTTATGCGAGGCATTCAGTAGCAATGCACTTAGACGTCAGCGGCTGTCATAAAGCACAGCGCTGCCACTCTGCAGCTTTTCTCTGACACGTTTTCAAACTAATTGCCCCGCTGAATAACATGATTTAGCAGCATTTCTCTAACTGGTCAGAAAAGAAAACTAGAAAGGAGGAAAAATCTACAACAACAAAAATGTAGCTTTAGACTTTGCCAGCTGTGATTTACATTAATAAAAAAAAGAAGGTACATTCAAATGTTAGAATAACACTGAAAAGTTCATGTATTTTAGTCATTTGATGCAAAAAGAAAAACGCATGTAGATGAATCACACACAGTGACGTACACAAACACTTTAGTTCTATTGATTTTGTGAATATGCCTTATAGCTAGTTAAAACTAATTTTCTCAAAAGCATTTAAATAAAAGATTTAAATGCATTTGTGATACAGATATGTTGGTGAAAATAATGTCCATGAGCTTTTCGGCTAATGTACTCAGCACTTGGTTGGGCCTCATTTTGCATGAACGTAATCATTAATGCGGCACGGCACGGAGGTGATCAAACTGTGGCTCCGGTGAGGCGTTGAGGAAAATTAAATCAGCATTTGCATAAAGCTCATCAGCAGCGGGAAGCAGGAAGTGCTCGAAGATTGCCTGTTTGAAGGCTGAGATGACATAGTGAACCAACAACACCGGGGAATGACATGGCTCCCCCAAATCATCAATTAATGCAAACCTCACTCTGGACTTCTAAAACTACCCTCCTCCTCCAAACTCCTCCAGAGTCTGGGACTTTAATTTTTCCAATATCGTTTTCTAATATTTTCAGATTGAAGTAAATTTTGGACTTATCCGCTTAGCATGTTCAATACAGTGCTCATTGGCGAATTTGTGCAGATTCATGTGGACAAAAACTTTTCTGAAGCCAGTCCCATATGTATGATTTCTTTGTTTTTTTTATTTTTAATGACGTGGCAGAGATATTTGTTTTATAACAACTGTGCTACGTGTGTACAAGGCCCGAAACACTGCCTCCACCCTAAAAAAACACTTTTGAGGAATCGACTCCGAAAACCTCAACTTTACCATTTATGCAACTGCTTCACACAGATTTTTTCCTTCCACTCAACTTTCCATCAATAAACTTGTAAAGTGAACTGCCAGCTTATTAGCAATTACACTTATTGTGATGTGTGTGACACACATTTTTAGGCAATACTCTGTGGAGAATGACCTGTTCTCCATGCTGAATTCTTGATGTATGAGGTTGCAGAAGAGTCAGTGAGTTGAATTCATGAATTCCATTTAGTAATACCAAAATACAGCTGGTCCATTATGAGCCAACAGTCAAAATGGCATCCCAGAAGAGGCTCCCATTCCCTTTGTCTCTCTGAGCTACGCCCCAAAGTGGGCGTTACCTAGTGTGCCATCCCCTTACCCCAGCTCTCATTTACATTTCCTGACATGTGATTTCCTTTAGGTTCAGCTAAGCTTTAGCTTAGCAACCAACTAAAAGAGAGCGAAGGAAAACACAGAATTATTTATTCTCAACAACTCTTAGTTTTTCTTAGCAGCAAGTTAAAAAATAGAATAAATATCCTAACCAACAGAAATAAAACACTTTAAATATATCCCTGTGGATGAAATAAGTTTTATTTTACCAAATAAATTATGTTTTTGTTGATATTCTAATCTATTGAGATGTGCATGTAAATTTGATTAAAAAAAAAAAAAGTATAATAGACTTTTTTCCCCCCCTACAACTTTTATGTAACCTGATACTGTAGTCTGTGTATGTTTTTCCTTCTCCGTTTAGGTCAGAAGGATGTTATGTCACATGCAGCTGCAAAAGGTAGGACCCACTCCCACACTTTGCCAAGATGGTGACATTATTATCAGTGTGCTGAACAGCCTCGTGGTCCTGAGAGTCGGCGCTCCCAGCAGGCTCGGTCACAGTCTGCACTTAAAGCTCCTGAGCGCTCACAATGTACACGTGTAAGCTTTGGGAGCGTTAAAGCCGGAGACAGCAGGGAAACATGTTCTTGGTGCAGAGAGTGCTTGTTTACAGAAAATCCCTAAAACCAAAAGTAAACCTGGTGATAATGTGGCGCTGAGTCGCTGCCCGCAGCGTGCGGATACCCCTCATTACAGAGCAGCCGTCTTAGTGGACACGGCTGGCGTTCCAGCTGCCTGCTCTGTTCATTTTCAAATGGGTGACCCCTTCCTGAACATGGTCGGGTTTTATTTTCAGAGAAAATCCCTCTCAGTATTCCTTCATGTCGAGCAGGCACACGTGCTGGATTTTCAGGGTCATTCTTTCGAAAGAAAACAACGAGGCTTTACTTTCTATAAAACGCAAGAAAAATGTGTTTAAAAGTCTTGTTTCGATACCACAATTGTACAGACTCAATACTGACTGAATGCACGCTGGTGTAATTGCTTCAAAGTTATCGTTTTTGTGGGTGGCAAGCTGCCATTTCCTACTGTGCACAAAATGTAACAGTAAACCGGGTCAAGCTTCTCCCTTGGCTAAAACAACAAAAACCTAACCATCTAGTCTTGCAGCGCCCCAAAAAGGAGGCAGACACGTGTTGTTCTACTTGTCCTGCTGAACCTCTGGATGAATCACTCAGCAATGCATTATCAGAGAACCTTTTTAACAGTCATTGTCAAAGCAGGTACAGGGCGCGGTGTTGCGAAATCTCAATATAGTCTAGCCCGGGAAAGAATCAAAGCCGCAAATACATGAGGTTGTCAAACAGGTCGGCTATCGTGACGGTTTACACACCTGCGGCTTGCAGGTCTGTTGAGGGAATTTGGATCGTTCAAGTTTCCTGGAGCTGCTTCTAACAAATTCCTGAGATCCAATATTCCGATATTCAAGTGTGATTTACCAGATATTTTGTGTCTTGAGCTACAGCCAAAAGCTCAATCCAGTAATTGACAATCGTAAAGCAGATCTTTTATCCTCTCAGCACACTTTCCTCAGACTTGTGTCATTATCTTCTCCTTCCTTTCATTTAACCTGCTTGGGAATATTGCCTGCTTCCTGCCACACATCCCCTCACTCACTTCCTCTGCTGTTTTCTTCATCTTCAAAATGACTAGAGGCGTGCATCATGTCAAACTGAACTTTGAAGCCTTCCAAAAGGCGCGTTTAACAAGATCTCTTGACTTACTCACAAAAGAAAAGAAAAAAACCTCCATAGTCAAAAAAAGATTATGCAATATTTTGGAAAAAACAAGAAGCTGAGCCGTTGAGTTAAAAAGAAAATCCCCAAATCGTAAGAGGAAACGTTTTAACCAAATAACCGTTGGTTGACTCTGGAGACAATTTATCATCCACATTTCCTTCGGCAAGCATCTAACTGAATGAGGCGTAACTGAAATAACCACAACAGCCAGAAGACTGTGAAACATGCTTTAAAAAGTCACTGCAACCACATTGCTACCTACAATTTTTATACTGCAGAAATTGTAAATCTCATTTAGAGGGAACTGATGTTTTGGGGAAATGTAGTTCATTAAAATGTGATAAAAATCAGAAGTATCCAACTTGTTATTCTTTCGCAGTTAACTTGTGGTTGCAAAAGTAAAGAGTTCATTCATTGGTCAATTTGAAAACATGTTGATTTCTTTCCGTATTTTTGCGGTAAGAGATCTTGAATATTGATACTTGCTACATTTATGTTGACTCACATGAGACAAGCTGTAAAAGTTTTAGTTACAATTAAATCCAGGAAGATAGGGAGAAAAAAAAAGGTAAAGGCAGTCATTAGAATTTATGTGATCTGAGATCAACTTCAAACCAAAGAGAACACAAAGGAAATCTGGTGGGAAAATGGTGATGAATTAAAACATTGGCTAGCTGAATATCGACAGGTTAGCAGGAAACAATTTCAACAATTGAAATATTTATTAAAGATGCACAGAGAATTTTAACTTGGAATCGGGCTATTTGCAGCTTGCACATACACTAAAGTCCCTTTAAAGTCATTTGTTCCAAGTCAGGCAGCCCTGTAGATAACAATAAATAAATGATAGAAATTAATTGTGCAAAATTTAGGTGAAAATTTTACATAAGCCATCAATGCACTCATGATATATATATTTTTTTATTTTTTATTTATTTATTTTTTTTTCTGAGTCCCCAACTCGCAAATGTGAGCAGGCCTCCAATCATCTGCCTAATTCATTCCAGCCTTATCTTGTTTCCATAATTTACTGCTTAACGCTGGCCCTGAGCTGGCCAGTGTCGACACAAGACTATGGTTTAGCTCGGGCTTTTTGAGAAGCCAAAATGAGCCCTTCCTCCACGGCAAGGAATCCAACTTCCAATAAGCTCAGCTGTCTGCACAATTAAGGGCACAAAGGCCAACCTGTGCTCCTTGGTTCCACAACCTGCCACATACTGAGACACTTACTTGTGCAGTTGGCCCACGCGCATTGAGGGCTTTTGACACACACTTCACATGTCAAAGAGGTACAGCCATCTGGAAGGAATTCAGAAATGCAGCTTAGTTATGGTTATTTGAACATGAATGACTTCTAAGATATAGATTTTTATCTACATCTTTGTAGCATTAACACAGACAGCAAGAAATGAACTTAAAATAAATGCGGAGTGTCATAGAAAGGCAATGCAACAAATAATTTGTCAAAGACATATTTACCTATGAAAAAATGTTGTAAATGCACTGAATTTTATATATAAAAGTCTTATAGAAATGTGTCAACTGATTAAATATGCCTTACAGCATAAATCTTACAGACTAGTCAGACCTGGCCTGGATTATCTCATAATAATCAATAACATCCTAAAAAGTAATATTTAACATTTGTTTACATTGTGTTAGGGGAAGGCTAACACATTTGTGTTAGGGGAAGGCGTTTATGGAAGGGTAGGGGGAAAAAATTGCCTTTTTTCCCCCTAGCCTACCATAAACGCAGTTCCATACAAATCTCACAATCCTTTGTTTGGTCAGATTAAGACTGGATTATCCTAAAATAAATAATTGTTTAAAACACAAGTTTTATCTTTGAAAACTTCATAATTATTGCGTAAATGGATAAAACTATAATTTCAGTGCGCTTACATCATCCTAGATCAGGTTCTACACAAACCTCAATATTAAACTAGTCAAACTTGGACTGGTGCGTTTATGAAGCTTTTGAAAATTGGAAATTTGGGGAAAGGTAGATCGACTTGAACATAGTAGCCTTTCTAAACTTTTTTAAATATTTGTGAAAATCGAAAAAGGTAAACATGGTTTGTTTAAAGTGTGACTGTACTACGACAACCTCTTCCGGATTCTCAAATCATCATGTCTGCTTCCGATTATATTTTTACAATCCATAACCGTGTTATCAGATAATTAACATTATGACACAAACATCGCACTGATCGTTACACAATACCAGTGTAATTCCAGGTCGCAGTGCTTATTAACAAGCTAAAGCGCTAGCATTTTCTGGAAGCACGACTTCCTCTCGCCAACGTGGATATAAAACTGGTAAGTTCCCAGAAACTGGATAAATAATTTATATAAACCAGAACATTGATGTGGTAACTATCAAACTAAAGAAGCGAGACACCTAGCGGGTGTCGCAGTAAGCAGATATGAACGGACGATGTTTTAAAAAGTCTTGTTTTTGCCGAGGGGGTTTCTGGCTGCAATTAGCCGCTAGCTGTGCTCGGTGAAGAGGTCGTGAAACTTACCTTCGGCGGCTGCGGCGCCAATCATCGCCAGAGCTGCGGCGAAAAACACCACCTTTACGTACATGACTGCGGCCGATTTACAGCTCGGTCTGGTTCACACAGAGGCAGGTTATCTTCACGGAAACGTCGAGAATGTGAAATCGGAATTTCGCGGCTCCCTTCTCGTCTCTTCCGAGGACTGCTGCTTCTACTGCTGTTGATGTCCGCTAGCTCGACACTTCCTACTCGGCAGGTCATGTGGCGCTTCTTATGGGAGGGGTGAGAAAAATCAAGCAAGTGGGCAGGAAACACGGAAGAGTCTAATGATCGGAACCAGAGAGGGACTTTTACCCAGAAATGCGGCTTCAAACGCGCGCTTGTAACACAAAAACAAGTCGCATGGGCTACTTCATCCCAGTTCATTTTAATGCTGTAATTCTTAAAACTAGAATTGAATTATTCTACAACAAAAGCTAGATATTTAAACAAGTAAAGTCATTATTTAGCGATTTACTGAAATTCTAAAACGGATAATTATTGTTATTTGGTTTCCTAAGCCACCTTGTAATTTTGCTCGTTTTATCAAAACAGATCTCTTAAATGAGGTATTAATATTAAATAAAAATAGTTATTCAAAATAAAAACACATATGATTAAATTGACACATTCTTTAAATATAACATTTTATTTCTCTTTCTTTTTTTCCATCTAACCTTAAATCGAGTCATATAGAAAAGCAGTGCAATACCACAGGTCTGCACAAACATAAACTGGAACCTCATATCAAATTTATATGTATTTCCCCCCTTTTTATATCAATATTTATTTAATTGCTGACACCCAGACTACATTAGATTAGGTTCTGTACAAGACCTGTAACATTCTGGTTGTAGGATCATCTACTGGTTTAGATGATCCTACAATAAATGTAAAGGGGACATTTTTAAATATTTCATTGCTTTCATTTTGACCCCAGACTACTTTGGGTTTCTTCAATTTTCTACTCAAAGTCCCTTTTAATTGTTTTTATCTCTTCGACCACCTGGAATCATTTACAGAAATAACTTTTCTTAGCTGAAGTAGAGTTTGCTCTTTAATGAAAGAGCAGCACAGAGCCACATGTTCTCTATTTTTAATGTGAAATAAGGATCCACATCCATTTAACATAATGAAGTAAAAAATAACCAAAGTTAAACTTGCAACACTGTTGGAAAATGTGCTGACAAGATTTTTTTTTTCTTTTTTTTTTCATCTCTGAGAATAGCACAAATATTCCAAAAATGCTGAGATAAATGTCCTGAGAACAATTAGTCTTCTACATGTTAAAAGGTGTGATAACAATACCACCACCCCCAACAACAAAAAATATCGCCAATACACCCAATTTGTTACTCAAGCTGTGTCCTACTCTTAGATACAGACTACAAGTTTTCTACAGCACTCTGATTCTCACAAGTCAAATAAAGCAAAATAATAGAATTACGGTACATTTAAAGGGTTTTGTCTGAGCAAGAAAGTACGGATAAACACAGAAGTGAGTTTGTCCTTGAATTTACTCCATCAAAAAGAGATAAAATACTAAATAAAGTGAGTAATTAATGGGCACTACATTGGTAACACTCCACAAGCTGACACTCTACATTCATATTTGGGTCTTTCATTGGAAGTCTTACTTTCTTCTAATTTCTTCAGGACTTCTACACCTTCAATCACTCGACTAAAAAGTAGAAAAAAGAAATTTAATCAGAGATAATATATATCATCACTTGGTGATTCACTTAATGACTACTGAAACAAGTTTGTGACACAAACCCAAAGGCAACATAGGTTTTGTCCATCCAGGGTGCCGGCTGCAAGGTGATGTAGAACTGGGATCCATTGGTGTGGGGACCCTTGTTGGCCATTCCCAGAGTGCCCCGTTTTGAGTGGGAAATAGCAAAACTTTCATCTGACAGGTGAGATGGTCACATGTTGAGGTGGTACAAACTATATGAAGTCACTAATTCCATCTTCAGGAATTGTTGGTACCTTCAAAAGTTGGTCCATAGATTGACTCGCCCCCATCACCTCTACTATTAGGAGAAATATCTGCAGAGTAAAATGGAAAGTTAGACAAAGCCAGTGACATTGGACACACTCATGTCAAATATATTTTAATCCAAGAAGTAAATTGAACATTTTATGCATTTTTTTTCTTTGTGCCACAAATCCTAAAATCAGACACCCATGTTAAAAGGTATTCATTGCATAAATAGATCTACATCATTTAACTTCCTGCATGTAAATGAGTTTCTGAATTATGTAATCCTGTTATACATGTCCTGAATATTAACGAGGCACTTGAAAAGTAAGAGGTGACAGAGTCGGCTCTTAGAGCACCTCCACCTTGCACCCAGCCGTTGGGCACAATGCGATGAAACAGAGAGCCCTTGTAGTGGAGTGGGAGGCCACTCTCCGACAGTCCCCGTTCTCCTGTGCACAGAGCCTCAAAGTTCTCTGATGTCTTTGGACACACATCGGAGAACAGCTGAGGAGAGACGACGCAACATGCTGTTCTGTATTAGTCACTTCGTTTTCTTATATTTACATTCTAAATTGTTCAATAATGTCAAACGATAAGGTTCGTCTTTAAAAGTAAAATTTGATCGAAAAGGTTTTACCTCAAAACATATCCTCCTAGGATCCTCTCCTGCTACAACAACATCCAGGAAGACAAACTTGTGCTAAAATGAAAAGAATGGAAGTTTGACTAACAACAACAACAGGCAATCACAGTTTTAACTTTTAAACAAACTCTTCAGATTTATGTTAGGGGAATTTGCCACCTTGAAATCTTAGGTATGGCAATAATTCACACATTGTCTGAACTCAATACTAAGCACAAAATTTCTATGCAAGGATGAAATACTCGAACAAGTGCTAGTAGCAATGAAGAACAACGGATAAAGACATGATACTCACTCTGAACACTGATTACTTGTATTATTTTAGAAATGCAAAACCAACCAGCCATCCATCGATATGTAATCAGTCATGCACTGACTTTACTGCATAAAAAGGAGCTGAATTGGTTCCAATTTTGTTTTCACTGTTCAACATACACTGATGAAAAACTAAGAGTCCTACGCTATCAACAATCTTTTTTTTAAACATCAGATATGTCTAAAGGCGATAAGGCATTCACTAAATAACTTTCAATCAGGGTTTCCAAGCTTCTTATCTTATCAGTTGGTTTTGCAACCATAATACCATTAAGTCCTCTTCAGTACTAAAAATAAACTCAGCATGAGAAATACTGAAACATTTGAACAGATACTGAAAGGACCATAAACGAGGTGAAAAAGTTAAGGAAGTGACCTGTAGCAACCTGGAATGGTGAGTTTATGATCCACCAGCAACAGCATATAAAGCCAAGCAGGGTTACACATAATAATAGTAAATAATAACAGAGTCTGTTTCTCAGAATAAAGTACAAAACAATGAAGGAACTCATATTTACAATTTATTACTTCAGCAGTATTGTGGAGAGAATGAAGATTGGAATAACGGGTTGGAATACTGCTAACGTTATTATATTTTATTAAAATATAATTTAGATTGAAAATCTACTTTTCAAGAGATGGAGAAGTTCTTCAAGAGATAGTCACAAACTTACAGAAGTAGTATCTTAAAAACACTCAAACCACACACAAATAAAAAGGATTTTTAATGATCCCATCTGTAAGCCAAAGACATTTCTGATCTTTGATTGCTAAACAGTTCCTGGAAACATGAACTTCAGCTCAATGCATTAATTACTGTGCCTAAATCTACCAGCAGATGCTAACAACAATTCTCTAGAAGCAGGCTTCCTGTAGCCACGTATTACTGAAAAGTGAAACTGATTGTCTCAGTACACTTTATGTCTTCATGTTTCTCTACTGTGAGTCTTCTTCTTTTAGTGGCTCATTTATTTTAATGTTCTACTCTGAGACAAAATTTAGAAGTGACAATATATAGGATCAGACGCGAGCCACTTGCTTGCAGACAGCATATTTCTTGCCTACAAAATAGCATAAATAAATAGCATGCATGTTTTTAGATGGCAATTTAAAAACATCTAAAAACATGCTTTTTTTTTAGATGCCTATATTTGTTTATGAGTTCTTGTAACTGTGGTGTCAGCCTACTCCAGTTTTCTGAAGGTGTTTGGCATAGTACTCCTCGGTGATAGCCGTATAGAAATCCTCTGGATGAGCGAGGGTGAAATTCCACTGATTCTCTGCCCAGCTGGCGAGTTGCTTTTCATTACCGAGGAGAACGCCATTAAGGAAGCATATCACATTGCTGGGATACTCCCACACATCACCACGCAGCTCCTGAAATCA
This sequence comes from Poecilia formosa, assembly GCF_000485575.1. Classification (NCBI taxonomy): domain Eukaryota; kingdom Metazoa; phylum Chordata; class Actinopteri; order Cyprinodontiformes; family Poeciliidae; genus Poecilia; species Poecilia formosa. The sequence continues at coordinate 5,699,869 of NW_006799940.1, forward strand.
CAAGTTCACAACAATAGCCGTGTTGTGAATCAGCATTTTAGAATAACAATGGCGTCAAACTGCAGCGAGATCATATCTGTGGTAGGGGTGCAGGATCACAGTCGCAAGCTTTGTCCACGCTCAGTTGTGTGTTATTTATAACAATATTTTTCATCACATACACTGGCATTAGAAATGTAGACAGTAAATAGTTTTATTTCTAAGAAGTGCTAACACTTTTTAATCATGCTATATTTGAGAAATAGTGTTTTTCTTTTATTAATCACAGGGTTTGAAATGCTTAGCTTGTTTTACCAGTCTTTGATTGGTTTGAAATGTCTGATGAATTGCTTATTGTGTCATATTTCATCCAGGATTTTCATAGAAAATCTGTTGGAAGTAATTGACCAGCAAGAGGATATTGAGGGGAGTTGAAAGGATCATTAGAGTTGACCTACTTTCTCCCAAGGATCTGTTTCAGATCCACTGCAGTAATATTGCACTCGAGATTCTCAGAAACTCCCCACACCTTCTCTAAGAACTTTGTGAACTTCTTTCAAAGCACTATTTTATACTATTGCACATATTTTATATTTTTATTTGTTTTGTTGTTTAACTGGTTCATTTTAACTTACGCTGATCTGTTCAAGTTCGTATTTATTGTATATTATTACTGATTTTTATCAGTAATAACTGTATTAATCATTTTTGCAATGATTTGTACAGTTCCTTCATATTTAAAATGTTCACTATTGCATTTCTCAATGCCCACAGGTATTTTTTTTACAATATGTTTCTTCCAGCTTTGCACAGGGAGATTGAAACTTTTATCCATTCTTCTTATTAAAATAGATCAATCTCAGTCAGACTGAATGAAGAGTATCTATGAATACCAATTTTGACTGTCATAATGAACACATGAATATGCTTCAATTTAAACTACCACATTGCAGCTCTCCCTATATCTGCAGAGGCAGTTTCCTACTGGAAGCCTCTAACACACTGTCTTTCAGATTTGACTTGTATTTAGCTCCATCCATTTTCAATTCTGACCAGCTTCCCTTTGGCTCCTGAAGAGAAGAATACCCAAGACATGATGCTGCCACCACCATGTTCCACAATCAGCTTATTGCTTTATAATACAATCCTGCTCCGTATACAGTCTCAGACCCGACCTTTCTGGTGTGTTTCTTGGCCTCCACGATGCTGGCTGCACTGGATTAAGGGAATTAAGAGGATTGAAAGACTGCATGCCATACTTTTCACATGAGATTTTTTAAGATTTATTTATCGTTTTCTTTTCGGTCGACAGTTTTTACTTTAGCTTGTGTTCTTTCTGAATAATTTGCTGAATGAAATAACCTACCCGTTTCTTCTTGCATAGGTATTCATGCCAGTCAAATTCAAGAAGTGGCACAATTACTGGATCCAAAAGATCATCAGGAAACTGTTGTTTGAGTCCCTACAATGACAGAGGTGGAACTTTAAATTAATTAAATCAACAGGAGGAACATAATACACGCGTCATTTTACCTCGGCTATACTTCTGGCAGCATGGAAATTTGGGTCTTTAATTACGCCAACGATTTCTATTTGCGTTTGTGAGGCCATTGATAAACTCCTCAGCGCATAAACAATCTCTGAGTATCCATAGCAACAATCTGTGAAGGCGCATGAAAATGACGTCTCGCTGTTTGAAAATCAGGCTTCGATCTGCTTTGTGGCTATCTTTCCTACTCTCCTTCAAGGTTCGTATGAAAGCTTTAATAACCACAATATACCGAAGAAGGATTTATATTTAATCATTTTATTAAATTGATATTTTGCATATAATCTATGTAAGATGTAAAGACAGTCGTCACTACAGAAAGGAAGCGTAAGAAAACAAATTGGGACGCAGCCTAACGGAGGCGGCGCCAGTGTTTGAAAACTTCGACTTGCCAAGCTGTTCCGTGTTCCTTTTTTATTATTATTTTTTTTTTATTTTTATAATTTTGTTTATCTTCTTAACTTGATTCCATTTTACAAGCATTAATCATGGGTGTTCACGACTTGTGGTCCATCGTTGAGCCCGTCCGAGAGGCAGTGCCGTTGTACAGTTTGAGCGGAAAGACTCTGGCGGTAGACCTGAGCTTATGGGTCTGTGAGGCTCAGCACGTCCAGGCCATGATGGGCAGAGTTACGAAGCCACATCTGAGGTAAATGTTCATGTATTGTTCTTAAAAGAAAAAAAAAAACTTAATTAGAAAATTAGAATATTTTGTTTGACAGACCATAGCAGCTTATTTTACCCACTCTGATTCCTCACAGGCGTTTCGATGAGCAGTTTTTTTTTTTTTTTAAAGAGACCATGCATTTTTTCACACTGACTATAAAAGTACATCTGGGTAATGAATTATGTTCCACTCAAGAATCTCACAAATTATAAATGGATTGAAAAAACAAAAAGATGTACTGAAAGAAACTCCCCAGAAAGTTCAGCTTTGTGTGTACTTGTCTTGATGACATCACAAGAGGCATAATAATTAAGCTGATCAGATGACATTAGAAAACACTCTTAACGAAAGACAGTCTGGGAAGATATTCCACTGTAGATTTTGCAACATTTGAATTTCCATGCCTGAGTTTGAGGACAAAAATTAAAGTACAGCCACATCGTAAGAAGTGAGTTGAGGGATGATTGGTTCCATATACTTATATACTTAAATAGTAATATCTATTAACATTGTGTATTATTAACATTGTGTATCTATTTTTTGTCTTATGTTTGTGTATTTAGGATTTAAGATTTTGTTTTTCATTTTTATATCAGCCTGTTTTTACTAGATGTGCAGCACCTTGGTCAACCTTGCATTGTTTTTAAAAGGCTGTATAGATAAACATGATATGGTACGGTAATGTAATTTGACCCTATAGTGACACTGCATTCAAACTGAAGTAGGCACGGTCACTATAACATTCTCATAGTATATAATAGGTTTGAGATAATAGGTTTGAGTAAAAACACCACAGTACCACTGTATGTACACAAACTTAAACTGTAAATGTATAAAAATGATCTAATAGCTTTTAATTTAAACAGAAAAGCTACAGTATTTTTTATTTTATGTACCAGAAACCTTTCCAAGCAGATTGACTTTTGTTGTGAGGGAGAAGTGTAGCAACTTTTTCCTAATTTTACTATAGCTTCTTCAACAAATTTTCTTGAGAGCTATGCAGTGATCCCATATGTGGTTTTAACATTTTGCTGCACAAATATGTAACTAAAAGAAACACATTTTAACTAGGAATTTTGATGAACTATGTACCAATTATGTGGGAAAAAAACAAGAAAATTACAAATGGCTATTTTTTTTTGTCAGTTGCCTTATGTGATGTCACCAGGAATGTGTGCATTGAAGTTTGTTTTTAGAAAGGTAGATTTTATCCTGATGCAACAAAATGACAAATAAAAACAAATTATAACTTGATCTGTAGCTATCAAACTAATACAAAATGTGAGTTTTATTAATTTAACAGAAAACTCTGTGTTATAAGTAAAAACCAACGCAATGCTGTTTAACGTGCAGGAATTTATTTTTCCGAGTGTCGTCGCTCACACTGATGGGGGTGAAGCTCGTCTTTGTCATGGAGGGAGAAGCTCCCAAACTTAAGTCAGAAACGATGAGCAAAAGGACAGAAATGAGATTCGGAGGATCCAGAAAAGCCCATTCCTCAAAGTCATCCACAACTACCAGCAGAGGGCGCTTTAATGCTGTGCTACGAGAGGTGAGTCTTTCTAATAACCGACTGTAAATAATTTTCCCCCCCCAGCTCTTTGTCAACCTCTGTGTTTCCTACAGTGTGCAGAGATGTTGGACTACCTGGGTGTGCCATGGGTGACAGCAGCTGGGGAAGCAGAGGCCATGTGTGCTTACCTGGACTCAGCAGGGCTGGTTGATGGCTGCATCACCAACGATGGAGATGCATTCTTGTATGGGGCTAGGACGGTCTACAGGAACTTCAATATGAACAGTAAAGTATGTTTCTGGAAGTTAAGAGAAAACCGTGGCACACGTTGGGGCTAAGATCTCAATAAGACTACACTGAATACTAATGTTCTGCTTTTGACAAAATCAATACATGCCAGTTTGACATAATAAGTCAGCTTATAGATTAATCATATATTATTTATTTGCAGTTAGTGTGGAGTATTAACAAAAAGATCAATTACATGATTTTGTGTCATTCTTGTGGTTACAAAATTCTCATTTGCTGCTTCATTTTGTAGACAGTAAGAGATTCCTCATTATTGTAGAAAATACCCTGTCATTTACACTCCTAATCCTAATCCAGATGGAACTGATGTGTCAATTTTTGACTTTATTTGTTCTCCCAGGACCCTCAGGTCGATTGCTACCAGACGTCTCGAGTGCAAACTGAGCTACACCTGTCAAGAGAGAATCTTGTTGGCTTGGCCATTCTCCTCGGTTGTGATTATATTCCTAAGGTAAAGAAAACACAGCTTAAAATAGTTACTTCAGAATAATATTTCTAATTAAATTTCTATTTCTTAATGTACATTTTAATGGTTCCCTCAGGGTATACCTGGTGTTGGCAGAGAGCAGGCCTTGAGGCTTATGCAGACCCTGAGAGGACAGTCACTTCTACAGAGGTCCTGCTCATATGGTTGCTAATATGTATGTTACATTAACTAGGGTTGTAGATCCTCAGGAAATCTTATTCTTGTCACTAAAGGTTCACCCAGTGGGAGCAGGAGAGTCCTGACGTGCCCGTCGGAGTTGCAAAGAAAGTTCCTCACTGCAATTTATGTCGACATCCTGGTGAGCAAACCAAAGCGGCAGTGACTTGTCTCACACGTTGCTAAATTAAAGCTATTTAATCTGCCATGTTAAAATATGCACGTATGTGAGAAATTTCAGGAATCAACACTGGTTTCTCTTTGGCTCTCAGGCTCAGCTAAGGCACACGAGCGTGGCGGCTGCGTGCTCTGTGGCAGTCGGCGATTCTGCCAGCCTCAGGACTTCGATTATCGGTGTCCGTGTGACTGGCACTGCTACGAACAGAGCCGCCAGGCATCGTCTCTGGAGGCAAACGTCAGGAAGTACGCGTAGTTTCAAAAAGCTGGTCGAAACCATGAAAATCTAAATGTCGATTAAAAAAAATTTTAAAATTAACAGGACTGAAAAAAATGCAAATAGGAGAAGAGAAATCATAAAGTGAACATGTTGACTGGATTAAACGAATATTTACATACAACAGTCTGTCAGAAAAGGTGCATGAAGAATTGAAATGGGCTTGATCTTTGCCATATAAGCCACCTACCTTAATTCAGTCACACATTTTCCCACAGCAAAGGGAAATTTATGAAAATTTCAGACTTAAAATATTTGAATTGAGAACTTTATCCAACAAAGACACATTTTACGCACAAACAATAAGATCAATTATTATGACAACAATATTTTAACATTCATAAACTGAAAGTACTTTTGACTCGTGAATTTAAATTTTCCCAAATGTTTATTTATTATCTTTTTTAATATAGTGACATAATTTAGTGGTGTACTTTGAGTCAAAGTAAAGCACTGTGTAATTGTGAGAAAAATGAAAATTGATGCATGACATGTCTTTATTTTTTACATTTAGCCTCCTTTATGTTGATACCCCTAAATAAAACCGAGTTCAATCAACTGAATTTGGCTCACAAACACCACAGTTGGTCGAAGATAAGCTTATTGGTTCTTGTGCATCTAGATTCACAAACTGTAATAGATTTAAAACAAGATTTTATGTGCTAGACTAGTATGAATGTTTACAAATATAAATCTAAAAAGTTTGGCTGTTGGGGGGAAACGAAGGTTTAAAATGTCTATGATCTTTTCTTTTATATTTTAGAAAAACTCTGGCAAGTCAGCAGTTCCCATTTACAGAGGTTTGTGTATTTTTAGTTATAGATTTTTTTTAGTTTTTCTTCTGCTTTCAGTAACACCTGAAATAATACTTGAACATTTTATTCTAGATCATAAACGAGTTTCTGGTTTCCAAGGATAAACCTGTGGCACATTTTAAGAGGAGACAGCCAAATATTCTGCTGATGCAGGTAAAGTGTTTTTACATTTTTCATTAATTTAAGCGCCTCTTGCTGCCTTTTGTGGACGTGAATTAGAAAGCTTGCGTCTGGTTTTCCGTAGAAATTCGCTTGCGAGAAGATGGAGTGGCCAAAACACTACACGAGTGAAAAGGTCTTGGTCCTGATGACCTACACTGAGCTGATGAACAGAAAATACGGAAGAGACGTGCCCTCTCAAATCATGCCTATCCGGTAGTCTTATGATACTTTTTAAAAGCTGAAAAGCTGCATTATTGTGATAATATTACTGTTTTATGTGCTTTTCTTTAAAATAACGTATTTTTCGGTAAAAGAATACTGAAACCAAGGGTGAGGAACGCTGTTGCTTGCTTTGAAGTCATCTGGAACACTCCAGGTCAGTTACAATCTTCACTTCTTACCTGAATAAATGACCCCTTGTGTTTAATTGGTCCTCTTCGTGGCTCGTTATATGCTCGGGGAGTGAACCCCCCCCCGCCCCCCGCTGGATTTGTGAGCTGGTGACACGACTGCAGCGCTAAGTTGGGGTGCAGGGCGTTTGTCACCGGGTTGTCTGTTAGTGACTGGCTGTGAGGTGGGGTTCAGAGGTGACAGATCAGTCACAACAGCTTCTAGGTGCTAAACCGGCTTCCTCTCTGAGCTGGGAAGTCTGTCAAATCAAAGCAGACATCACTAACAAGCTTGTTTGACATCACTGACCTGAGAAAGTCTCAACGAACTGACTCAGGTTGCAGATTTTTATCGTGTGTAACAGAATACTTTTAAATACAAATATAAGTTGTGTTATTTGAATTGTGGTCAAATTGTGGCAGGTATGTCTCAATTGCACAGACTATCAGGGAAGTGGCCCCAATGTTAGATTCCATTTAGTTTATAAAAGAAATGTAAATAAATAAAGGGCCATTTTAAATAAGATATTTTAGGTTTTTTAAACAGAACTTCTTAAATATACTTGTGACAAATCTTCAGATATGCAAACAGACATGATAATTTATATGTATGGCAGGTTTGAAATAGTTTTTCTTTTGCAGTATTCTGATTATTTGTTCACAATTCAAGGAAATTGAGACCATATTTGCTGATTTCACTTTCCTGTTTCCTCTGTAATCTGGGGGTTTGGTTGAAGTGATGCAAAAATAATAAAATATATGTTTTGAGGTGAATTTTATTGTGTTTTCTGCTTTGGGTCTTTCATATGTTATTGACTAACATTTTAAAATGTATTTTTTAGTCATTATTGCAGCAATTTGATTTCTGTTTTCAATTTGAGATTTAATTTCTTGGCATTGAACCTCTTCAAAATTTCATGCTTTATTGTTGTTTTTTTCCTGGTGAAGATATGTTTCCTTGGACTGTAAAGCTATCACTTTGCATATGTAGAATGTTTTTTTTCCTTAAAAAAAGACTTGCAACATTAAAACTGACACTTATTGAGGAAAAGTATTAGAAAATACATGAGTAGTTGTAATCTGTGGTGAGGGATGAAAATAATAATTGAGATTCATTAAAAAAAAAAATTAAAACTAAAGGCACAAGAAAGGACCATAGCTCTTAGTTTAGTTAGCCAGACATAAGACTAACATGTCCTAAGCTAAATTTCTTCCTGTTTTCTGCAGAACATTTTGTGTTTCCAGAGGAACGACCCGCAGAGGACCAACATGAGGTGAGGACGGTGGAGGAAGAGTCGTTGTTCCGTGTGGCTTTCCCGGAGATCGTTGAAAGCTACACAAGAAGCAAAGCTCTGCTTGAAGAGAACAAAACTAAACGTAAGACACCTATTTTCACCTTAAATAGATCCCACTACATGTTGTTTTCAGTGAAATAGTTATTTAATAAGGCACTTGCATTATCTCATTTTCCATAAAAAGCTCCCCTGCTGATTTGACAAACTTCCCAGTCGATCAAAGCTGTTTGAAGGTTTTACATGTGTTTTTAAGGCTCTCGCTTACAGCAGCTCTAACACCTGAAAATGTAGAGTTAGCAGCTCAATCACTTCACACCAGAACCTTTAATGCAGCCAAAAAGTGTCTGCCTCACAGGATTTGCTTACTTACTTTCTTTTCTTTTTTTTTTCTTTTTTTTGCCACCACAGTAATCATATGTGTTTATTTGCTTTTATCCCAAATTTTAAATGAAATTTGACATGTCTACATAATGACAGTTACAATTCCTGGTCAACCTTTTATTTTAGAGACAAAATGAGACAAATACATAATGGACATGAGCAAATGTATAAAATATACTGCTACAGGAAACAGGTGGCAGTCACAGTAAATGAACTGTTTGTTCATATCTCACACTCAGTGGTCCGTTTTTAAAATTCAGTAATTGAGAAATGTTTATTGACAGTGTCAGAAATATCCAATTGTGGCCTGTTAAACAGAAACACCAGGAAAGTCCTCTGACATTCCTGTCTCTCTGTCTCTCTTTTTTTTTTTTCTTACAGAGAAGAAAGCGAGACGGAAAAAGGAGAAACCATCTGATGGTTCTGCTGGTGTCACAGATCTCTTGGCTCGGGTGACGCTTCAGACGTCCTCAGAGAACAGGTCCACTCAGCCACAAACTCATCTCCCTTCCGACTCAAGCTCCGAAAAAACAGAACTGATCATTTTAGACTCTCCGGCGAACCGTAAGCAACACAGGAAAGAAAAAGAAGACGGTCAAGTCCACGAAACTCTGCCTGACGTCGAACCAGAGAGCGCTTCACCTTCTGTCTCTGCCGTCATTGACGCTCTGCATCTCAGCGATATCGACTGGGATGCGTTGTCTTTCACTTCCTCGCCTTCCTCACCGGCGGTCCAGGGTGCAGAGCCTGGGAAAACTGATGAAACGCAAGGTGCAACCAAACGGCCAGAGCTCTGCTACACCGAGTGTCCTCTGAGAGACAGAGTCCTCATGAGGAACGCAGACAAATCTCTGAAAGCTGCAGCTGAGGTTTCAAAACATCTGAACTGTGAGTTGGTCATTTCTCACGGAAAGCAAACTGGGAAAATGTCCAGTGGAAGTAGCAGTGAGGGCATCGCGTTGACTGGCAATGAAAAGGAGCCACTAACAAACAAAATCCAATGTATGTTAAAAGAAAGACTTCAAAGATCAAAAGAGCCAAAAATTCTGCCATGTGATTCTCAAAGTAAGACAAAGGAGGAATCTAACGGACATGAAAAGCCTCCTCCGAAATCTAAATTTGTCAGAGCTGCTTTGTCTTTGTCCTCTGCTCCACCACAGAGATGCCACTCTGACCCAGGACAAAGAGACAAAAAGAGCAGCAGCAAGAAGACCGTCTGCATGAGCGCGTGCTCATCCAGCGAGGACAGCGACGTTGAAAACCGGCAATCTGGACCTCAACGTCGACCAAAACTAAAACCGGCAGACAAAAGTATAAGAAGCTTAATATCCGACTTCCCTCTAAAGCCAGCCTGCAATCAGGTTAAAGCTGCTAATCCAAAGACTTCTCAAACGCTTCAGTTAACTGGACCAAAGTCACAGAGCCATGGGGAAAATGTTGAAAATGAAACACCTGCATCGACGAAAAACAGCCGTCAGGATGTTCAAACAGCTAAAGTCAGTGATGATGAGATTCTCCAGACTCCTGCTTCCCCCGTCATCGTGGTAGACGGTGATGATTCAGTGATTTGTAGTGACAGTCCCCTGCCACTGGCTGAGAGACTGAGACTAAAATTTCTGAAGTGAGCATCCGGTTTTGTCGTTTTGAAGGGTATTTTTTTTTTTTACATTTTATTCACATCCTATTTTTTCGTAAGTAAATAATTTCTTTCAGTTTTTTTTTTTTTGCTTTTTGAAAAGCAAAATGTCGGAGGGTAGGCTCAGAACACTGTGACCCAGTTTGAGTTTCATTTGTGTGTTGTGTTTGAAAATAAACTTAGAAGATTTATTTGTATTTTTGAAAAAGTCTGGAAATTGATTTATTCCATATTCATTGTGTAAAGAACTCATCCATAAAGTCAACCTGCCCGAACTCATGCATGTTCAAAAATGCTTCTCTTGGGAAAAAAAAATTAAACAAAGTTACAAATCTTGCTCTAATTATGTTTAATGCATAAATCTAAAATCACTGCCTAAAAACATGATTCTAATGCATTCTGTAAAAGCATCAGTTATGATTTTCCAGATCAGGATACATGTGGAAAAATATTAGGATTTCTTTCAGACCTTTTTCCTGCCCTATTGTCTAAATCCACCCATGCATCTCTTTTGTTCTTCCATTCATCACTTGACTTCTGTGAATGTATCATCCACTATTTTTCATAATTTCTGTATCATTTTTACTTTGAAAAACTGAAATGTGAACCATAGTAACTTGAATGTGGGGTTCGGAGAGGAAACAATTCAAGCTGAAAAACTTTTTTTTCCTTTATAAAACACAAGTTGTCCAAAGACATGTAATAGTTGCTCATCTTGTTTTCTTTCTCTGACTGCTCTTGTTTTTTTGTTGTTGTTGTTGTTTTTCCCCCAGCTGAAGGAAGCAGGGACAGAAGATGCTGAAGCCACTGTTTTTAAAACAACACGGCAGTGTTGTGTCCCCTTGATCCTGAGTGAGGGCTCACACCTTCTCAGACATGAAAGGTCTGGCAGAAGTTCTGGTGACAGCTGCATCCTCTGCCCAAATAACATCCCGGCAAAAAGAGTCTTACAGATTTCAACTCAATTCCCTTGGAATCAAAGTTTTAGAATAAGTAAGAACGACTGTCATCTTAAACAATATCCACAGTTTAGAAAACGGCACACTTCAAGGTAACTTTTCAAAAAAAAAAATTTTTTTTTTAGGTTTCTACACAAGGACAATAATTGGACCGTAGCTGTTTATCTATCCTGGAGAATTAAACTTTCACGAATAAAGTGATGAGCTCCAACGTGGTGTTTGTTTGTGTAGTGAGGACACACGCAGGGCTGGCTTGTCAGAGCGGTGTGAATGCGTCAGGTGAAACGGCAGTCTTCATTAAGACACATCACATCAAACTGATAATTGTCGCTGTGCAGACTTTAGAGTAATTTCCCACAGAAGGAATCTAATTATTTTTCTTTCGATCACATTAACCGCCTGTTTGGCCTTGTTCACACCACGGTGATAACGAACCACGTCCCTTCGGGAAGGTCTCATTTTGGCACTTTAGTTGTTCTTTGAACTTTTTTTTTTTTTTTTTTTTTCTGAAGTTGTGAACCCATAAAGGTCCGGAGATCTGCTTCTATATAAAACGCGTTTGGCGAGGAAAAAAAAAGAAAAAAGAAGAAGAAGAAGCTCACATTCTCTCAAGCCGCCTGTCATCCTCCTCGCTGTGCAGTAGTCTGGATTTCTAACATGGACCTGGAAGATGTCACGGCTTCTATTCTATCTGATTGGGAGATCCTTGAGAGTGCCTCTGGAGAAAATCCGGAGTCCGTCTGTCCGGAGTCCCCCCTGGATTCTTCGCTGTGCTCCTCACCGGAGATTTGCTTCCCCATCTCCAAAGAGGAGATTAAGGATTTATCCTTTGGCTGCGCCGGACGCAAAGAGACTCCGCCGGGGCAAAGGCAGAGCAAAACAAAGATGTCCGTGAAAAGGCGCATGAAGGCCAGCGAGAGGGAGAAGATGCGGATGAGAAGCTTGGCAGAGGCTCTGCACCAGCTCCGCGACTACCTTCCGCCGGATTACAGCAAGAGAGGCCAGCCCTTGACCAAGATCCAGACGCTTAAATACACCATCGAGTACATCAACAAGCTCTCTGACATCCTGAGCCATGCGTAATGGACGCACCGTGGAGCGCTTTTACGCAACATGCCATCGCTCATCTGGACCCCTTTTTGAACTTAGATGTTTCACTTTTCATCATAATAACTTTGAGGTCTGTCTTACTTGACAGTCTTTTGGGTTTTTTTTTTCTTCTTTGCTGTAAATATTGCTTGGGCACTTGGAAAGTATTTGTATATGAGGCTGCCCCTTTTCTGGAATTGTGAATTCAGTTTTTAGTTTACAGTCTAGGCTATTTAGTTGTTACTAGAATAGAATGAGCTTGGCCAAATTATTTGCTATTATTATTTTTTTGCTGAACAGATATAAGAGAGAACATATTTTTCCAATGATTTGAATCCCTTAATTGTGTTTTGTTCTAATGTTCACGTTTTCTTGTTTGCAAAGCCATTAGTTTGTGTTTGTGTGAATAACAAGGCTGTTCAAAGTATTTGAGTCACACAACAGTTTTTAACAACACTAGCTGTTGTGTTCACCCTTTCTTCCTTGTTTGTTGATAAGTTTTAAATAAAAATAATTTGTTGAAATTGTGGTTCAGTTCAGTTATCCAGACGTCATTATGAACTCGGGATCTGTCTTAGTTTGATCATTTTTCCATTCTCAGTTTTTGTGATTTTTATGTAGATATTGTTTGTTAATATTTCTGTAAATATTATGGCAAGTTCTTTTTAGACAAATATGTTTCTCATTTTCCTCCTCAGATTTGATAGAGCTGTAGATGGTATAAAAAACAACGTTGCTATTTTTGAAAGAAAATTTTACTCATCGGATTTAAGAAAAAAAGCATAATTTTCAAATCCTGATTTAATCCCTTATTTTTTCTTTTTAATGACAGAAATAGTGTAAAAGATGTTAAATATTGTGTTGCTATGAAGTGCAAATATATAAGCTGAGTTCAGGTTAACAATTTCTAAATGCTTCTGAAACAGAGAGGACACCTTCATTTTGAGCCGATCCTCTGTAAGTATTTTTTGTATTTTTCCCCTGTTTCTAAAATAATTAATTTTCGAAATATTCAATGAAAATATCTATTCAACTTGTGATTCAATGTGATTCAGTATTATACAGGGAGACAATTGCTTTCACGTCAGAAAATTCTGCCAATCAAAATAAAAATATTTGGAAGGCAGGTGGCGATCAGCCAATCAAAATCAATTCTTATCCCAATGGGCGGGACTCTAACCCTGACGTCTCTCACACAAAGAAATCTCAACCTAGGATGTCTGGCGAAGCCGCCATTTCAAAACGCTTAGGAATTATAGGACCTGTTGGAAATTTTCTATACCTATATTTTTATTTTTCTACCATATTTTTATTTTGACTAGCAAGTAGAACATTTAATACCCTTTTTAAAAAAAAGAAATATATCTTTCCTGTACGACCAATAGGGGTAAGTAATGTCTCCTATTTTCATTTGCCCGAAGCAGTAGAAATAATTAGAAATAACAGAAACGCCCCTTTTCTGCTTAGCTTTAATTGTGCTCATTACACACACAGTGTTTATTTTTTATTTTTAATTGGGGCTACTGTTCATAAAATGTTTAGAAATTTGCTCCATAACATAGAAGACATTGACTTACTTAGTTAGGGATTTTAGCTAATTCCAGGAATTAGCCAGAGCCTTTCAACGTTTTTTGGACAGTTTAATCCAACCTCTTCTGACCAGGTGATGGTATTATATGTTGCCACATATTGTGAGGTATTGTGTAGCATATTATCTGAATCCAAGTCGTGTTAGTTGCTGCAGGATAAATATTACAGGCTAATACTGCACCAGCTGCCCGTTAAGATCAAGATAAGAATGCTTCCATTACGTTCGAGGTGTCCTCTTGCCATAGTTACTCTACTTAAAGGTTACATTTTTATGTCATGTATTTTTATTAGCCAAAAACCAACTAATAACAGCGGTGTTTAACACTTGAATCTAACATACCAGGCGTATTAGCTCATAGATATAGACAACGAGAAATATTCTTGTTTGCTATTAAAAAAGGAGCAACAGTTAAGTGTTTCCCTTAATCTGGAAGTAAAAACTATAAATTTGTCGTGTGTTCTGTGTACCATAAAGCAAGGCTCAAGACTTCAGAAACTGTACCGTACATTGTGTACAGTAGAAGCCCATTTAGGTCCTGGAATAATGTTATTCCTGAAGTAATCAACAATACTTCTATAAAAAAAAGATGTGAAATAAAATGGGCTTATAATAATTTCTGGTATGTTGTTTTTAAATGTGTAAATCTATGTGTTGTATTGCATTTCGTTGATAGTGCTGAGCAGTAGGGGGTTCTCTTTGTCAGATGATATTTGAATAGGGTTCAGAGACATTCTGGGAAAGTATGGAATCTGATTTCCATGTCCATTTTCCAGTATGGGATACAAATATTGAATACAAGTAGATACTTTTAGATTTTTTTTTCCCTGTCCTGTTGTCTAACCACACATCTATCAGTAATGCTTCCTCTCTCCATCCATTTGTCCATCTCATTATTAATCCATCCACCTTTGCAGATTAGTGTTTAAAGATTGGTATTCATAATTTAAATTAACTAAAACAATAACAGTGATAACTCTTGAAATTTGAGTTTGGAAAATGTGTAGGAAATTGTTTCAAATAAAGACAGCCACTCCCTAATCTTCCTCATCCATTATTTTTGTTATCAAACATCGAGGCTCTTTCCTGCTGAAATACAAACAAAGTTATTATAATTCAGCCTCAGTTTGGTATCTGGTTGAGGTTCTTGTGGACAACCAACCTCTCAGATTACAGGATCATCTGGTCACACTGGTCCACTTTGGATCAGGAGTCACCCTGATGATATATTTGTACATTATCTCTACAGTAAGTCTGCCAAAGAAAGCATATTTTATCAGATTGTTTTTGGGGTTATTACTCATTTTATAGTAATCTCTGAATATAAGTTTAATGATGACCTCTATTTTTTATGATATATGCATAAAAGTGGCCCATTTTTTCACTTATGTTAATAGTTCTCTGCTACTCTAGCCAGCACATGCCACAGCAAATTTATGAGCACTTCCTCATCACTATCTAACAAAAATGTTATTAAAAAAAATAATAAATCAGTAAAATTAGACGTTATCTGTCTTTATCCTGCTTGATTACCTTGTAGCTGCAGGGGACATCTAGAAATTAGATGGATGATTACCTTTTCTTTTGTTCTAGACCAGGGGTCCCCAAACTTTTTCCTGCGAGGGCCACATGACTGTTCCATTTGCTGATCGGGGGCCGGTCTTAGTTTTTCGAGAAAGAAACCTTAGAAAAGTTTTGTGGGGGGGGGTGGTGGAGGGAGAGTGAAACTGAGTGTGTGTGTGGGGGGGGGGGGGCATTGGATTACTGCCGATGACATATTCGCGTTTGTAGATAGATTTTTACCCAGAATTAAAATGGAAAAAAACCGTGAGCGAAACGGTTACTGGTACTGACTAGTATATATTCCATTGAGGGAAACTAAGTTTCATATCTGCTCAAGAGCTCCCCTGGTGGTTGAAGAAAAATCCACATGTGTATGAAAAAAAACACTGAATGCTCTCTGGTATTGTTCAGGGGGCCGGACCAAATGAGGAGGCGGGCCGGATTCGGCCCGCGGGCCGTAGTTTGGGGACCCCTGTTCTAGACTTTAATTATGAGGCATACAGTGTTCTTGAACAGTAGGTGTATTGTTTTAGATTATTGTGGCTTACTTATCTTTATTAATCTATCTGATATTAACATTCAAATTAAGATAAATAATCACCTTTGTAATGGTAATTGTCCTGTCTGACTGTTTTCAGATGGATTCAGACCCTGAACAGAATCCCAAAATGTCTAAGAATGAATCCCAGAGAGGTTCAGGTGACTTCAATTCCAGGTCTGTCCTGTGACGTCTTTTAGACTTCTGCTATAGTTGTGAAGACAACATGATCAGCTAGTGAGACCTTACAGCTATCTAGAAGTACATGTGTGAATGCACAAAATGGCATTGCTTTCTGTAGCATTTAACACACACTAAAGTATCCTATTCTGATGTGAGCACCGTCATCTGTAATATCTGACATGGTTGATATTCAGCAAAAATACTCTACAAATTCGTTTTACAAGCTACACTGAGCAAGCATTACTCATCAGTGGTCTTTTTATCTATAAATGGATCACTGCATAACAACGCTCAATGCCTCAAACATAAAAATCTTTCTCGTCATACAAAACTTTCCCATTTTCAAACCAAAGGACAGCTTTTTCTGTTATGATTAAAAAAAAAAAACATGTAGCTGTTAACTATAAACGTTTGTTGTAAATATGAAGCACTATATAATCTGAACTGGAGGAGTGGCTTCTGTCTTCCTGTCGCAGGGGACAAGGATCCAAAGGCCGTGGTCGTGGGGGCCGTATGGGCCGAGGCGGTATGCGAGGGGGCCGAGGCGTAGTCAAAGCTTTTGGTCCACCAGGACGTGGGAGAGGCCGAGGGAAAGATAGAGCCATGAATGGATTTGGACCCATGAGGTATTCATTTGGATATGTTTACAAGTGTGCCCAGAGTTTTGTACCATGTACTCTCTCCAGGTGTTAGTGGACTGTTTAACTCTTTTTGTTTGATACGTTCCATGAGGGGAGTAGTAGTTGACCCTATGCCTTTCTGTTGCAGAGGAATGGGGAGGATGCGACCTTATCCAGACCTCAGAGGCCACCGTGGGAGGGGAGGACCAATGGGTATGGGTCCTCCACCTCCTCTCCCTCCTCCTCCCCCTCCTCCTCCGCTTCCTCCCCCTATGCACTTCCGAGCCTCCTTTCCACCCTTGCCAAGGTAACTTCCTGACACTGTTTTATACAGTACATAAATGTAGTTCAGCTTATGTTTTAGTGTCGATTCACATCATCATCTTCAGGTACATTCCAGACAGATGGGTCCAACTCATAACTTTAATCCAAGTTTTTCTTTTTTTAGATGACTCTCCAGAATCTTTGTATTATTTCTTTTCAAGCTATTTTTGGCAAATTATAGAAATATCACACACTCCTCTGTTGTTGCTCGTTCACTTTTTTATAGTAAAAGTTTTGGTATTTAAGTGAGCTTAGATTTGTTTCCACAATGAACAGCTTCAAGAAATGATCTTATTTGTTCACCGAAACATTCATGGTTTTGCTTGTTCTGTTTTTTTAAAGGCATGGACCACCTCCACTCCCACCTCCATGTCACCCTGGTTTCAGAGGGCGCCCACCACACCCACGAGGCAGAGGCATGCCACCACCTGGCCCTCCACGCCACTTCCTCCCTCGCGGACCAAGAGGGTAAGACTTGTTTCAGCTCTAATTTACACCTTAACTCGTCGCTTCACATTTATTCCCTCTTTGTTGTCATACTTATGAGATCCTTTACTCCCTGTGGGACCTTTTCCTCCCAACCTGTTCCAGTGTTTAACTGGTGCTAAAGCATGCTAAGTTTATTGTGCTTCCACTGGCACAGTCAGGCAGTCAGGCAAAATTGGGACCTTCAGTTTTGTTTTGTTGTTGATTGGTCAAATTAAAAAGAGTAAAATACACAAAGTATTCACCAACAGTGCAGAGGTAGTGATGCTAGGGCATCTTTTTGCGAGGATCCTGGAATAATAACATTAGTGGTTAACACTGTGATTCCACTATGTAAAAACATAATAAAACGGGAAGAATCAAACTTTAACTGGATGAGACGTCTATAAAGACATATTGACACAACTGTGATTTGGCTCTGCGGTGGTGGAGAAGTGAAGCTGCTTTTTTACAACCCCAGTTAAGAACTGGCTGTAGCACCAGCCATCCTTTTCAACTGGAACCTGTTTGGTGGAAAAGCCCTGAGTAAAGATTCTAACGTCTTCTTTTTCTCTTAAACCTGCTTTATTTATAAATTTAACTTGCCCAAATCTTTTTTTTTATTTATTTGATCATATACTATAAAAAAAATGACAGCATTATTATATATATATATATATATACACAGTATATATAATGACAACAAACCTCCAGCTAGTTGTTAATTGAGTCTTTAAAAAGAAACATAGAAATTTATTACCATCATGAAGCCAAGCTATTTTACCAGTGCATGACTGACGGAACTGAAAAACGCATCTTTTGCTTCTCACATGTACAGAGTTGATTGAGAATAGTTTAGAGATGGCTGCTCTTACCAGAGTTTGCCCCCTATTGGCCAAAGCCAAGTATCCAATGTGTGATTTTATCCTTTTACACAGCTACCACAATGGACCGGTCTCTCCTCCGCCTCACCCCCCACCTGGCAGAGGCCAGAGGTGGCCAGGCCCCCCTGGTGGCCACCGATTTTAACACAGTCTGAACTAAAATCTATAGAATGACTACCTGTTATTGCAGGACTGACCTAAAATGGAGGAGGGAATGAATCGTCCCTGAACTATGTGTCATACAGCATTGAATATCTATAAAACAGTCTGTGGCCAAGTATCATTGGTATTGTTTTCTGGCGAAGAAAGGAAACTTACTTGTTCCACATAACATGATGCATAACTTGGCAATGTGAAAGCATTAACACATTGTGTTGCTCATAAATAATGTTGGCACTGCAGAGACTTTGATATTGTCAAAAGCTGTTCGTAGTTGAACTCGTTGTTCTCAAAGAGGAAAAAAAAAATGTTTCGTAAATGTTCTGTTATTCTTGTCACCTGTTAGCCTTAACATTTTTCCTGATTTCTAAATAAAGACTTAAAAAAATGGTGACACTGTATATTTAAAGGTGGGAGAAGAGGGAGAAAAAAGTGCTGTACCCTCAAGGATTAATGTTACACCCTGGACCTCCCTTGTATTTCCTTTTGTTACATCAAGATAGTTATGTATTATGTCTCAAAATAGTGCAACAGATATTGTTAAACACTTGCTCATTTTGTCAAGTGACAAGGCGACATTGAATTTGTCAAGTATTCGTGAATATTTACTTTTATAATATCTTAAGTGTGCAGCTATTTTAAGTTATGAGTACTGCTATTTGAAAGATTCATGTTGTTTCCAGCAATCTATTGTGAAATGACACTAAAGCATTATACATAAATAGTATACTGAAGAAATTTATACAGTAATTCCATTTTATTTATATTCACTTTAGTTAAGTAGAAGTTACTCTTTACTCTGTTTTAGTTTTTGAGGTGTTACTTCACTATTCATTGTAATTAACATCACTTTTGTGAACCTGTGAATGTGTTTTATGAAAACGTTTCAGATATGAGATAGTCGTGAAAGAAAACAAAAATAAAACAAAAAATTAATAAACTCTACTTCTGCTTATTTGTTATTCACAAACAGGTTTGAGAGTTTAAGGCGATTTTCTTGTCAGTGCCTTGCAAAAGTCTGTCACGTTGCAACCACATACTCCAATGAACATTATTGGGATTTTGTGTGGTAGACAAACACAAGGTAGCATACAATTGTGAACTGGAAAACAATGCTTGATTTTCAAACTTTTTAACAAATAAAAATCTGAAAAATGTGGATGTCCAGTAGTTTTCACCCCTCATCTGAATAAACCCATTTTCACTGGAACTGCAGTCTTTCATGGTACGCTCCCACCGTTTTTATTTTTTTCCCACTTTCTACTTCACAATTATGTGCTACTGTTTGTTGGTGTGGCATAAAATACTACATATACTTCAGAATTTATCACAAATATGAAAGATACGAATTTCTTTGCAAGACAAAATGAGTCACATTTTCAGTGCGAGCCTATATTTTATACTTACTTGAATATATTTTATCCATGTAACTTCAGAGATGAACTTTATGAATGCTTAGATGGAAATATTTTATTCACTTTTCCGGTAGGGAAAAAATTGTATGTAATGTAGCACATACATGTATTATATCATCACATCTGTTTATGTGGTTCAGCTTAAGTTGCAGTTACGGGCAAAATAAAAAAGAGAATCAAATATGTCTATATATGCTATCTGGAGAGTTTTATAAGAGGTGTGTTTTTGAATGCTAATGTTACTGGAGGACGAAGGACCGCTTCAATATCAAGGCTTTGAAATGCTCATGTCATGATACAAGAATCAGTGGTAGCATGTCTAAAAGGAGGATATCATCCCGAAAGGATAAACTCACTGAGATGAGTAAGCACTATACATTTTCTGGCTGTTTTAAGAAAAAAAAGATATGCTGTTACATTCATGTATGCTGTAAATGTGATCAGGGTCCTTAGATGATATCAGCACTGTAATAGCTCTGGTCTTATTTCTCACTCAATAGCTTTTGAAGTTTTGGCATCTAGTTGTATCAACAAATTACTAAAATAAGTGAAAATATATTTGGTTATCAGAATGTCACATATACAACATAAGCTCTTTATCTCTGTTCATCTCTGAGCCCTATTTAGGATGGCTAATTTCTTCAAATAAGACAAGCATTGCTCAATTGAAATCATATGATTTATTTAATCCAAACAAGGACTTTTAACCCTCTTCTAGATGAGTGTTTTTATACTTCCAACCATAGAGATGCTGCAGAATGATTAACTTCTTCTGCAGACCCAAGGGCGGTATCAAATCCAGGTGCAGCCCCCTCACATCATCTGTTTATCTCCATCTCTTCAGCTCTTTCAGCAGTTTTTTGCTCTTTTTTCCACCTCTGCAGTCCCCTCTCATGTCTCTAACTGTGGTTGATTATAACAGACTGACTGTTGTTGTCTCCTGAAGGGGGGCACACAGTACAGTTAACCTCCCTGGCCCCAGGAGCCCAGACCCTCCCTCACATCCCTCCTCTCCTTCACCAGCAGCGTGACACCTGAGAAAACGCGACGCCTCAATTGACAAGGTGAGCCTCGTCTTGTGTCTTTAATGCCTCTCCGACAAAGAGAGATTTTTTTTTTCTTTCAGGACAGAAGGCGCAACTATATTTGAGTTTCATCACATATGGAAAGATGCTAAGTATTTATGGGTTAAACTCCTATGCTTCAGTGCCTTTTTTTATTAAATAAAGAGGCATCCCAGTAAAGAAAAGCACACTGATGGCTTTAAGCTTTATGGAGCTGCACAGAATATCAAATTCTAATTGTCATCTCATTGTGTGCAGTATTGTAACTACAAAATGCTGTTTAGATGTAATATTTGGAATGGGCGTATTTTAAGTGCCATGCATGCAAATTCTGCATTTCAGGAAAATGCAGGTTGATCGTGTGAAACAATACTATAGCAATTATATGCTTTTCTGATATACACACACCGTATTTTCCGCACTATAAGGCGCACCTACAAACCTTAAATTTCCTCAAAAGCCGACAGTGCGCCTTATAATCCGGTGCGCCTTATATATGGACCAATATTGAGCCACAACAGGTCTAGCAACTATGGTAAGCAGCCGCCAACTTCATTTTCGCCCATAGAAGAAGAAGCGTGCGGTGCATGCTGGGATAGTTGTCAGAATGCTGGTTTGTTAATAAAGTTTTACTGACCTATCTACCTACCGACAGTCTAGAATCAGGTCGTCTGCAGGTCATTTAGCACCACTTTCTCCATGAACATGCTGTGCGCGAACTGAGAAGGGTGACCATCGTCTGGCCACGCCCCGGTCCAGTCGCAGGAGGCTCTCCTAACCGACCGGAGTCGGACTGTTTTGTTGACATTCACCTTAGTGCAGCTCTATCTAGTGGATGCATAACGTAACTCCAGCCTCTACTGTAGCGTCTATTCTATGCGCCTTATAATGCGGTGCGCCTTATATATGAAAAAAGTTTTAAAATAAGGCCATTCATTGAAGGTGCGCCTTACAATCCGGTGCGCCTTATAGTGCGGAAAATAAGGTATGTAAAGTTAACATGATCTACAAAGGTGACCCATTCAAGAAAAAGCACCACTGCTAACTTGATAATTGAAACGCAGTCTGTTCAGATGACCATATTGCCCTTATGTGCCACTGAAAATGGGCATTAAAAGTTGGGAAAGGTTTATATACACAGGTGTTCATAAATCCAGCATTTATCATTTTATTTATTTCAAATTTATAAATCCCACTTTACATCATCTAACCAGTTGTCCAAACTAAAAATGTTGACACTTTGCATGTTTAACATAGATAATAAGCAAGCTATGTTTTAATTCTCTCATGTAATGTCAGTTATTTAAAGTGTGCATGTTATTTTTCATTACTGCTAAAAAGCTGCATATTTAGAACTTTGTACTGTGATGTCTGTGTGCCAAGAATTTAATAAACACACACAAAAAAATAAATGTGTGCAGGTCTTTTTTTGTATGCGAGTGTGATATAAAGAAATTAACAACTTCAACAACAAATAATCAATGTATTATATCAACATCATAACTAATACAAAACACGCTTCCATGTAAGATTTGATTCAGAATTTTATTTAGAAATGAATGTTTACACACAGAAATGAACCAAACAACAATGACGTGTTTAACACATTAATAAATGGGTACAAAATATGAAGCTAAGGTTCAGTAATCTGCTATGTTTAGAAATATTACAGCATTACCTGCGTACAACCAGTTACACTTTTTCCAGTAAAGAAAATGCATTAGATGACCTATTTACTGGATTTGTCATCAATAGGGTGATCTTTCCACATGGGTTCAAGGATATGATCTGGAATCTTCTCCATAGCGGTCTGAAATGTGAACAGAGGAAAATAATTAAATATCATGTATAAATTATTAAGTCTTCGTAAACGATGCTGTTCTACTGGTTCTTCACTTCCTTACCTTTGTCACCTCCATGGCCACACCCTCAGGGAGGTTCCTCTGGATGTATTCAAGGTACACTTGTGCTGTGCAGCCTGTAACATGCAGTAGCTAAGAAGATGAACACAATAGTTATTAAAATCACTGCATTTTGTCACCGTTCATGGTTGAATTTTGCTTAACAACTGAAGCCTCCACCTCAATAGAACGGTAGTGTGTCCTCATCTCATACTGAACCCTGTGCTTCTTGTAGATGTGCACTGACTTCAGCAATGTCAGTCTCTCTATATCCTTGGGAGGCTCAAAACTGGTAGAAAAGAGGAGTAAAAATCTTGATGTTACAAGGTGTATAATACTTGAATGAGCTTTTGATGTCCTGCCACTGAGACTCACACTTTGCCCATAGTGATGCCCAGCTCTTTAGCCGCCATCGTGGCAAAGAACTCATAGCTGTCCAGCACGGCTCTGTCATGAGCCTTGACCAGAACAACCACCTTCTGGAAGAGAGTGTCGGGCTCGTCTGTGACAGTGATCTGCATAGAAGACCACAAATTACAGATTTAACACCATCACTCTTTGGTAGAAATATTTTTATAATTAAGTTGGATGTTAAAATACAGAAAAATGCCACTTACTGTAAAAGGTGTTGAAGATAAATATGCGGCTGTGTGGAAGAAAGTATTGGGTCTCTGTAGCAATTCGAACCTGCACAGAGTGAAATATTACAGCTGTATTCATTATAGAGGCCTGATTAAAATCTCAGAACTAGTATTGATTTTAAAGCTGCACTAAATAGGCACATCAAATGTGTTTTGAATTTTACTGACCTTGATTTAAGTTAAGATAACTCTTCAATACAGTTTTCAGGTATTGCTGCAGATTCATATCTGTTCTTTTCATCTATTTCTTTTGCCTAAATATTGAATACTTGTTTTCATAGTAATGCTTCATATTTTTCCCTTTATTTCTCATTTCCAATGTCCTTAAAACCTGAGAAATGTATACAACTTAACAAAAGAAGCTACTCAAAACTTTAATATAACGATAATTGCGTTTTAAACTGTTAAAATGTAGTAACATTAC
Source organism: Poecilia formosa (assembly GCF_000485575.1). Lineage (NCBI taxonomy): Eukaryota > Metazoa > Chordata > Actinopteri > Cyprinodontiformes > Poeciliidae > Poecilia > Poecilia formosa. The sequence goes on from NW_006799940.1 coordinate 5,723,478, forward strand.
TCATTACTGTCTGAAAGCCAGCACAGAGTAAAATAAACTTACCGAGTTTGACTGCATTTCCTGTGATTGGAACAAGCTCCCAAACCTCTCGGTCCCTGTGAACAATAAAGTTAATTAGGTACAAATGTATATATTGACATTCATGATGTTGAAGGAGCCACGAGTGACCGAAATGGGGGATTCGAGGACCATTTTTATCAATCCAACGAACAATAATGTTTCTTAATTATTCAAACAGGATATTTAAAACAAGAAATGTTATCGTTAACATACCAACTGTGAAATTCCACCTAATATTTTAACTAAAGAGAATAATTCCCGTCTGACAACCAAGGGCGCAGCCATGTTTAGTAAGTAGTAAAAAAAACAAAAACCCTGCAATTTTTTTTTCTTTCTGCACTGCCCCCTTGTGTAGTGGAGCATACACTACATCGCCTGATTGACAAAAAATAAACAAAAAAAACTTGTCAATGCCATCTTCATTTTTAGCAACAATTTTATGAGCATTACTTTATTCAGAACATGATTCATACAATTGAATAAATTAAAAATTTCAAAAGCTACTATCATCAATATTTGGATTATATTTTCTAACATTCAGTTTTAGCTCATTAAATTGATGAATAAAGTGATCATTTTAATAGTGTATTGCTTGAAAAAAATGCTATATTCTATAAATCACTTTACTGAAGAAGTGATACAAGGTTTACTTCATCAACCTTGTAAATAACCATAAGTGTTTTATTATTGCAGCAAATTTTAATATGTTTTATTTTGCCATAAAAACATAAAAAATCAACATAAAATGCAAGCCAAAATCAATGGTTAGTAGCTGATAATAAAATAAATTAAAACTTATATCTGCAAAAAAAATGTACCCACAGTATGAGCTAAATATTAAAGTAATGTGGATGAGATGTTTACTCAAATGTAATTAATAAATGAGACAGAAAGTGGACATAATGAAACAAATAATGTAATATTTGTTACAATTAATATTGAAAATATGAATAATTAAGAACTAAAATAGAAGACACAGAGACAATATCTGCTTGCCTAAATAACAAATAGAAAATGATAATTAACTTCAACTACTGAACAATACGCTTTCTTGCTTGCTTTTAGAAACGTCCACAATCACAGTTTATTTTATTTACAGTTGTGGTTCATTTACAACGTATATGTAATTATTAATTATTAATATGTCATTATTTTTTTTCCCCAAAATGTGTAAGATCTTTATTGAAGAAGTTCATTGAGCTGATTGTGTATCCATCTGTTTGTATTCATGATAATTCGAATAATAGTTGCAGCATGAGCTGGTAATAGTAATTAGTAAACGATGCAAATTATTTGTATCAGTTTTATTTAGTTTGACCCTCTTCTTCCAGTTCATTGCCTGTTTTCCATATCAGTCAGGCAGGCTGCGGACGCTGTTTCTGGAATAGTCAAGCGAAGCAGTGACAACAAATGAAGCGTGTCTCCTCTGACAATAAAGAGCTTGTATTTTTATCCACACGTGGCGAAAGATCAAAGTTAAACCGCTACCGTTGTTGGTATAAATAATTCAGTCGGCTTGGGTCACGTGTCCGTCACGTGTCCCAGCTGTAGGGGCCCTGCCAGTGTACAGTAGCTCTGAGGCTGCAGGCGGAGGAAGCGGCGGCAGCAGCAGGAGCAGCAGCAACAGCAACACACCGAGCCAAGGTAAGCTCCCCTCGCCCACTGGTGCTTCTGTGGCTTTGTTCACGGCGGGGCTGGGTTTATTCTCACTCTTTGTTCACTACACCAATTATCTGTCGTTGTATTCCAAAGCTGTCTTTAAATATTGAATAAACACTAGAGTAAACGGTTCTGTTAGCCGTAGCCGTGTTAGCGACAGTGCCAACGGCGGATGGACGGTTAAAGTCTCCGCTGAAAATGGGGCTTCGGGTTCGGCTTCGGCTAGCTGTTCGGCTAGCCAGCCCAGCGTTCACTGGTTGTTTTCTTTTGTTACCCTCCGACACTCCATACTTTGGTAGCTGTATTCTTGATAATCTGCTGAGATGTTTTGGTTTTTGGAGCCAGCAGCTCGACCCCCAACATCCAACATCCAACTGTTGGCTAGCTGTTGTTAGCAGGCAGTTAAAGGCTGTTTTTGAATCATCTAATAAACAAAAAAAAAAGTTAGTTTAATTAAATGTATTATTGCGTGTCATTGTGTCTTTTTCTATTGTGCAAGAAACAGTTTGACCAGCATCTATTAATATTATTACACTGCAATTTGTTAATGTAAAACTGTTGTTATAACGAACTCTCGTGTATTGAATTGATTTTACATGTATTTCGATTTCAGTCAACTAGGAGGGTGTCGTTTTATTGTCAGTGAGCGACAAAAAACGTCTTCAAATGTTAAGACCCAGTTTTTGTCCCTGTGTTTTTTTACCCAGACTGCTTTTATGCAAGTTAATCAATCAAGCCTTATTTGTGTTGAATCCTTTTTGCAACTTCATGCAGCTCAAGCTGCTTTAGAAAAATAAAAACAACTCTCCTCTTTTTTTAGCTACACCAGTCAGTCAAAAAAAAAAAATCAACACCGTTTTCCCTCTGTTCAATAGGCAAAATACTGAAAAATCTGATGAAGATTGAAAGTAAAAATTGTGAAATAAAATTAAACAAAATAAAAGACACAATTAAGAAACGGATCAATACAATAAAATTAAAATTATCAGAGGTACACCAGTTTTCCATCGATTGGCTCTTTATTTGTGATCAGCATGTCAAAGGCACGCTTTCCAATTCATCAATTGCATCAAGCTGACGACGACTCCTAAAATTTTGGCGTATAGAGCATCAACAAAAAGATGCATAAATTAGGATAATCTTGTAATTCCATAATAATAAGAAAAACAAATCAATCTGTTGCACACATTTTTAAAACTATGTTTTGTCGTGTAAGCTTCAGAAGAAAAGAAAACCCAGCAATTGCGACATCAAACCTTAACGATAAATTGGCATCAGCCTGGAAAAAAAAATCTGTGCTTTTCCACTCCTGATTCTTCTGAGAAACAACCAAACAGAATACACTCTTAAATTATGTGGCAAAAGAAGTTAAAATTACTGTTCAACACACTTTCCAGTCATGAAAAAAAAAAAAACACAACCATCTTCCATTGATTTTGACTGATTTAATGTTTTTTGTTTTCTCTCAAGTACTCGCAACACAAAAGAAAATATATTCTCTACTTTTTTTTTATTTATCGTATCAGTCCAGTAAGTAAAACCAGGTTGATACAAACAACCTACGTTTATTTCTGTCTTGTTTTTGTTTGTGTTTCAGGAGGAGAACAGGGAGGGTTGGCCATGTGGTATTTGTTTGGTCATGTCAAAGTGAAAGTGATGCACCGTAGGACTGTGGGAGTGTTAAACTGAAGCAGAGAAGCAGTGTAGGTGGTGGTATGTAGGAAAATATACAGAATATTGGTTATTGGCCATAACAGCAGGATTAATATTGGATAGCAATACTACTTTAGCCCAAATGTTCATACTAGTGCATAGTTTTCAGGATGGACAAGAATAGAAAATGGAGGCCTTGCTGTATGTTTTAGTTCTGGCTTTTTTTTTTCTTTTTCACTTTTAAACCTGCTACCAGAAGAGTTGAGGATGCTGGAGGGTTCCTACAATCAAATGGCCGTTAAATAAAATGGACTACTTCTATTAGAAGTCTTCCTGCAAGAGGAAACCTTATTATAGCATTATATTGAAATAAAACAGAAGCTTAAATGATGAATTGTTTTTCTAAAATAGATAAGTCTCTAATTAAACATGCTTCCGCTGAGCAGCAGAGTGCTTGAACTATTTTCGGTGGGCACATGAATATTTCAGTCGGTGGCTATGGGCGGCAGGTGAGGGATTTCACCGCCTTTTTACGTGGGCTGGGTTTTGTTTTTGTTTCATCTGATCATTTCTGCGTGATGACATTTGTTGCTCTGTGTCGCCCAGCAGCCCTCTCCAGAGTCCCCGAGGCAGCTTAAAGAAGCAGACAGGCTGACGTGATGAGGTTCCCGGGAGAAGCTGCTCCCCTGCGGGCTGACAGCTGATAGAGGAGGAGACCCTTCTCCTCCTCTCGCACGCGCACTCGGGGACAAACGAGGAGGACCATGAACGTCGAAACCAGACCCGTTTGAAGAAAAACGTCACTCGGACCAACTGGAGGCGCCGCCTGGTTGAACATGCTTGTTTTTGGGTGTGGAAGATGCAGCTCGTTTTTGATGTCTCTTTTTGCTCTGCTGCTGACATGAGAGGCGTGGCTTTTGCTACATTAAATGTCTAAGTATTTCTTCTTTTTTATTTTCACATCGCTGGCTTTTGTTGCCTTGTCCTTGAAACTGCATCAGCCAGGCTGTTCAAAAACATCACAATGACTTGAGTGCCTTTTGATTTTTTTGATTTTTTTTTTTTGCAACCCACTTGGCTAAGTGACACAGTTAATTCAGCAATGCTAACGTCCACAGTTTTCTGATCCTGTTTCTTAGTTTCGGGGAAGTTTTGATTGATCACCTTTACTCACTGTCGCAGATAGCCAAAGGAAAGCATAAGTACTATGCACCGTAGTTGCTCACGCAGATCCTATACAAAACCATTAACCTCACAGGAAGAGAGGCAGTCGTAACACCACCCAAACCCGGACGAAGAACCTCTCCCCTCTCTCTGTGTAGTCGTTTTTGTTTTTTTGTTTTTTTTATTGAGGGGGTTCTGAGAGCCGCAGGGATGTTTGCTTCCGTGGAGCATGGCCCGGTGCTCTGTAGCGACTCCAACATCCTGTGTCTGTCCTGGAAGGGCCGAGTGCCCAAGAGCGAGAAGGAGAAGCCGGTGTGCAGGAAGCGGTACTACGAGGAGGGCTGGCTCGCTACCGGGAACAGCCGGGGGGTCGTCGGGGTCACGTTCACGTCCAGCCACTGCAGACGGGACCGGGCCACACCGCAGAGAGTCAACTTCAACCTCAGAGGACACAACAGTGAGGTAATTGAGGAGGAATGATTTTTTTATTCATTTATTTTTTAGCTATAAACTGCTTATTTAATATCTATCTAATTTATCTATGTTAAAATCACAGTCCAGCTGAGCAATTTTGGGTATAATATCCGAGTTAGTGGAACTGCAGCTATTGAAGTTTTCAGAATTTTTTTATTTATTTATTTATTTATTTATTTTTTTTTTGCTTTATCAAGTCTGCATATGTATGGAAAAATTAAAATTGTGTGGGGGAAAAAAGGTTAATTTTCTTTCTTTTTTTGACATTGTGTCTTCTTCTAACCTTCCAAAGATAAAAATCAGCTTTTCTGGAGCATGAAAGGTGTTTCACATTGATTTATATTCAAATTATGATTTTTATTTTCGGTTTACCATATTACAATTTGGGTTTTTGTCAAACAGAGTGATCATTTTTGTTTTTGCGTTTACTGACATGTCATTTAAAAATAAATAAAGCCCATTTTATCCATCCATCCATCCATTTTCTGAACACCCTTGTCCCTCAGTGGGGTCGGGAGGGGTGCTGGTGCCTATCTCCAGCTAACGTTCCGGGCGAGAGGCGGGGTACATCCTGGACAGGTCGCCAGTCTGTCGCAGAAGCCCATTTTATATAATTTGTATTTTCTTTTACTCTAGATCCATTGGCTCCTTGGTTTTAAACTGGACCCAAGTTTCTTGAACTAGGCTCAGTTTAGATGCCAAGCAAAACTTAAAAAAAAAAAAAAATCCTACTTTTTATATGTCAGGAAAAAGCTTTACTGATTGCCCGCTGGGATTTAAAGAGACACATTTCATCTTGGTTACATATATCCCCATTCTTCTGTCTATTATAGATTTCAGGTAGTGCATAGATTTCTATCTTGCTGTTGAATTAATGGAGTAGAAATATTGCAGTTCTCAATTTAAATTTTTTTTTTTGTATTTGAAGCTCTGACCTGCTGATGCATGCGGATTCTGTTACATTTTCTATTATTACTGAGTTGGCATCTTAAGTCACGTTAAATGTCAGCAGTTAGAACGTTTAGCTCTCTGTATTTTCCACTTGGTAAATCGAGCCCATGTAGGGTTGAGGTTTTCTCCACTGCCTGTAAACATTTTCTAATCCAATATGTTTCATGACAGATGGAGGTTTAAAGCACAAAAGGATAAAATAGGAACTTTTTTATTTTTTCCTGTAAGCTGTGTTCAGCCTTCTTGGTGTCTGCCAAGGTCCCTCTGATTTTCAAAGTTACATGGACTTACTATGTGTTGCATTCAGTTTTTCTCTGAAGTCGGAGTGAGAATTCAACATGAGATCACCAAATGTACACTTCTTCCATTTGACAAAAACATAAAGAATATATTTGGAGCTTTTATTTATACTTTATAAATCTTTAAAAAAACAAAAGATAAAGTGTCCTGTTGATTCCTTTCCTTCTAAGGTGGATGATGTCATTCTGTTTTCCAACACAGAAGTATCTACCTTTGTTTAGTTTAATTGGAGCACTAGATTTTATAAAGGCACAACCAGTGGGAGTTTGTGGGGGTGGAATCATTTAATAGATGTATTTATTTTTTTGGGTTGTGGTTAGAGGCAAGACTTCTCCCTGACTCATGCTTTGACAGTCTTACATCAGATCTCCCTGCTGCTCCCAGTCACAACATTGCAGCGCTCCAGTCTCTGTTGTTGCTCTCGAGTCTCAGCGTGGTTAAGCTCTCGAAAAGCTTCCCACTACCAGTGCAAATGAGGCCGCAGCGCTAAATCAGAAACATGAAATGACTAAATCCTGAGTCTAATAGTTGCTGTGTGTGTGTGTGTGTGTGTGTGTGTGTGTGGGGGGACTGATAGTTGCCGTCAGCATACAACGGAGCTGGCACCGATGAGACCGCACACAGGTTGCAGCTTTGCGTTCTGTGGGTGGAGCTGCTGGTCAGATGGAGCATGGTGCTGTGTCAGCATTCCATAAGGCAGCTGAGGGGAGAGTGGATGGATCCCAACACGGAGGGACTGAGCCAGAGCAAAAATGTCATTTAGCTCTGCCCACTTGGACTCGGTCCAAACACTTATTCACTTCGGCTGAAATGTCCCTTCTGTTGTTTTTCTGTAATTAGTGTGTCGGAGAGCAAATGCAAGTCTTTTTTTTTTTTTTTCTTTTTCATTTGTTTATGCTAAATTTGACCGACGTGTACACAATGGTGCATAAAACGATCATAGTATTCGTCAGAAGAGGCGTTTAATTGCAACCGACTTGCAATTAATTAAATGCTTGTTTGTCTGCATTTTATTTCATATACCTGACGATAAACTCCACCGAGACAAATTGGTTAGATTTTTAAATTGACTCGGAGAAAAATTCCTGTTCATCTTTTCTCGTCCCAGAAACATTAAGACGAAAGCCGTAAATACCCTACCTTTGTATAAAGCTATAAATGCTTTTAGAAACGTAGAATCCTGTCAAACAGCCTAATGAAATCTGTCACATTTGACAGATATTTTTCCTCAGCAGTGTGATTGTTATTTTTTTTTTTTCATTTCTGTTTTTATTTAAGGGTCCTGGCATAATAAAAAAATCCCAATCTTGTGTCGGAATGCGTTTTAAGACTGAACTTCTCCTTTGCAGTTTTTAAAAAGAGCTTCACCAAGAAATGTGTTTATCCTCTTTCTCTGAGTCTTATCCTTTTGGTGTCAGCTTCATCATTGACTATGACTTGTGTCCTAAATTAGCTCAAATCATGTTTCTCAAGAAATATCAACAGAGAAATGCACTACTAACCCCTTTGCTCTTTTAACCCAGTTGACGTTTAACCTGCAGTTTGTTTCTAAGAAACAAAGAAGAAGAAGAAGAAGAAGTTTGTTTCTAAGATGAAAGAAAGTCAAAGTTTCAAGCTCTCAACTAAGTTTTCATTATTTTTAGAAACTGTATTAAACGTCTCAACAGTGCAGGATCCATGTTGAGGCTGTCACAGGGCCGAGTTAAAGAGTGAGCGTGATGTGTGGATGGTCGTGTTTTGTTCTATGACCATTCATATAGAGCTGTGTCAGAATGAATTGGCTCATAATGTGACCTTTAGTTATGATTTAAAGCCAGTAGATAAAGGGAATTAAAAACTATCTTTTTCTCATGGGTGGAAGTTTCACACTTAGGCTTTTTTCAGTCAGACAGCTGCATTTATTTTGGTGAATGACTATCGCTCTTCCAGAGATTTAGAAAGGTATTTATGCTGATATTTCTTGCATTTTGATAAAAATCAGCAATCTCTTCATTGTCTGCTTGGTGTAAAAAAGAAAAAAACAAAAAACAAAAAAAAACACGTTGGACGAAGTATAATCGCAAAACACCAACCTTTTACAGAAGCTGCCTGATGTGTTAAAGGATTGATTTTCAAGATTTTATTTCTGTTTTCAGGAGTCTGAATGCGCTACCTCCTCTCTGTATAAAGGGTGTCTTATCCATCATTTAGCTCCAGTCAGAATGCAGAGAAGAGCAAACAAGAAGCTCTCAGATGTTCTAAGAGTAAGAAGCCATTTTGAAACCATTCACAAGAGACTTCTTGGTGGCTTCTTACCCAGAGGCAGGAGTCCCTGAAGGTCCGATCCAGAGTTTTCTCTCTGACAAAGAGAGATAAGTATCTTAGGTCCCTAAGATAATCCAACAGAGACCTGTGACCTCAGGGCATAAAGTAATGTTTACCACTGTACTGTTTTTGATTTGTCTCGCTGTGCAGCTTTGCCTCGGGTGGCCTAGATATTAATCCACGTTGTGACTTTAGTTTGATCGCACATTATTAGTGCAACTGTTTGGGTTTAGATTTCTTTCCATTCTTCTCCGAATGCTGAAGTTTTAATTGAGATCATAAATGTTGTTTTCTTTCACAAAGCAACCCAGTGCGGATTAAAATACTTGCTTCTAATAATTTCTTAAGAATGAATCGGTACATTTTGCAGAGGTGAATCCACAATGTACGCTTCTTGTAAATTGACAGGAAAGAGGGATTAAACATTTGTTGTACACCACCAGGATTAATGACAGTGTTGTTTTGTGACCAATGTCAAGAAATATATCGATAATGCAAGTTCGTCCCTCTCGAAGACAAATAAACATACATTTTGTAAAGAACACTTAACACTGGAACTGAAATATCCTATGTATGTGAAGGTATATATTTTCGATTTTTATCAATGCAGCCAACATGTAGTTTATCCTATTACTTTGCAAATTTTCTAATTCTTCACCAACTCGTGTCATTTCACACACACTACCCTCTCCGACCTCTCGGACCACTTGACTCTAGACATCCTGTACAGACTTGAATCCTTCTTGACCCCTTAATTGCATTAAAATGGTCTCGCCAAATGTGCTTAGTTCAGATGTCTGTGCTGTGGTAATCCATCCTGGGAGAGAACATGTTGCATAACTCCTGGGGCTCAGCTGCAACCCCAGGTTCTCTGCTCTTCCTCCAGAGTTGCCAACAGAGATGGCGTGGCCTCCGCACTGCTAATATATACCCACAGAAGCAGCTATGCAACTCGCTATTAAATCGGGTTTTATTACATACAAGGCAGAGTCATAAACATCTCAGGTTGTACCTCCCCTCCCTGAAAGTCCCGTCCTGTTACCGCTCTGTGGCATCGCAAATCATTCCACGCGGCTTTGCTCATTCAGACTTCCTTGCCTTTGAATCAGCACAGCGCAGTGCTTTTCTTTAATTGAGTTTTGTGTCTGACTTGAAATCTTGTCAAAGCAGGGTCGGAAGGGCAACAACCGAGGACGGGAAGCGGACATTCACATTTAGCTGTGACTTTCAAAAGTGAAATATCAGCGGGCAATATTTGTATTTACTTCTTAGAAATGTATCTGTTTTTATTGGGAATGTTATTTGATAAAACTGAATTTTGAAGTCGTAGAATAAAAAGAAACTGTCTTGAACTCATCTTTTTATTTTTGTAGCTTAAGCAGTAGGACCACAGTGAAAATGATCAGCGGAGATGTTGGCAACTGTCTTAAGAGCTCCAATCGTTTTTAGTTTCTTGGGTTTCTTAATGGTTGAAGGGCTGGTGCTCACTTTGCTGCATGTTGTGTTACATCGCCTGTTGAAAACAATTCCTCTCTGTTCGACCATAAAACACACAATCGTGCTTAATAACAAGTCTTCGTCATGCATCTGCAGGAGGTTGTGTGTTTGCACGTGACTGTATTCTCTCCGTCTCTTTGGTGTCGAGTGCTTTCTCATGCCTGTCGCCATGTGACGTCTGATCTCCCTGATCGTTGCGTCACAGCGAGGTGCTCAGGTGGGATCCCCTCACCATCTTACACTAATCTCCACTCCGAGCTAAATTTACATCAATTCACAGTTTATTGTCGCCTCTGCGGAAGTGCAAGTACACGTGATGTACGAAATGTGTGAAAATTGGGTTCATTTATTTATTTTTCTCTCTCTCGCTTTTAGTACTCATAAATATGAGAAAGATGGTAGAACATTCCGACTATGATACATGTGTAATATGAAGGTTCAATCTGAATTTGTACGCCAAGTAAAATGTCCACTTCCTTGGTAATTCTATGACTTGATTGGTATTAATGTTAAAACCGTAATTGATCCAGAACCTACACTATAGCTTCCCAGTACCATCATATTCATCGCGCCCAATAATAAAAAATAGCACTTGATTGATTTTTTTTATTTATTTTTTTTTTTTAGCTGCTATTTGTTTTTACTAGAGGAATTCACAAAACTCAAAGTTTCATTATAGCCTAAATGTGTTTAGTTATAACCTTTAAATCACAATATAAATTATTTTAATAAACCATTCTTGGTATTGAGAAATGTATAACTTCGATTTTTTTTTTTTTGTCATCATACGTTTAAAATGAGTAAAAAGCAAATTTTCACGCGCAGTTTCCTTATTACTCTCATTAGATGATTATCGCAGAAAATAATAAAATTGTCATAAATTGATCTTATGAAATATTCTTTGGTTTCCCAAAGGGGTATTCCTGTTTACATTTTTAGTTACTCTTTTTGGCATCTTGATTCCCAGTTTAAGGATGGACTCTGTATTGATTTATTTTCTTTTTTTTTCTTTTTCCAACTTTCATTGACTGGTCTGTCGGAGTGACACTTATCTGAGTGCCTAAGCCGAACTAAAACCTTGGCCTGTGTTGTGTATTTGAGCGTGCAAAGCCCACGTGCTCTGCTCGGTGAAAGCAGAGCTGCTCTTTTCTTAGGATTACTGCCTTGGGAATCGGCTGAGTCACCGTGCACAAGACCAGAGAGAGACCGGGAGAGCACAGAGCAATGTAGTCGGACCGATGACGACGTCAGAGAAGCTGGTCGTTAACAGTTTGTGCTGCGTTTAATGCCTTCCTCCTCTGCTTCTCACACCTGAGGGCTATGACAACACATGTGCAATCCCTCGGAGGGAAAACGCAAACCCGTTCACGTTTGAGTTGCTGATGCCGGACTTTATGTGCTACAGCATTACTTTGTTTCTAAGCAGAATATGGTCAGAAATGTATGAAGTCATATTGTCTGTAATATGTAGGATGTTAGCAGCTCCTTCGTGACTTTCTCCAAATGAGGTTAACCTACTTTTTCTATTTCCGTCTAACATGAAGCTAAATTTAGATCATTAAATGGTGTGAAAATCAATATGACTTTTTAGCTTTTTTTAGGCTTCAACTGATGCTTATTTGGAGCAAATTTTTCATCCGTCAGTGTTTTGATCATAGCAGCTTTGTTGTTCATTTATCTACACAAAGCTCTGTCACAAAGGAAAATCATTTCCATATCAAAACAACTCTGTCGTCTGTTTTAACTTGAGCTGCTTTTCTTTGTTTTATAGGTGGTATTGGTGCGGTGGAATGAGCCTTTCCAGAAACTGGCCACATGTGACACAGACGGAGGGATTTTTGTATGGATTCAGTACGAGGGCCGCTGGTCCGTGGAGCTCGTCAACGACCGTGGAGCTCAGGTTAGGATCGTGACCGATGTGTAGAGGAACAGATAAATTAACAGGAGATGAGAAGGTTTCTGAAGTGCCCTCTGCCTGTGTCAGTATAACAGACACAGGCAGTTATAGCCTTTAGCAAAAAGGCTAAAAATAAATCGCAGTTGCTAAAATTGCAAAACAACTTTTGAGATGAACTTGGATTGAGCACTCCAAGTAGGTCTGATAATACACCATAAAAAAAATCAATCAATCAAAAGATGAATATTTGGTAGCATATTAAACACAGAAACTGGCATCACTTTCTAACAAAACAGCTGTAACAGAGAAACTCTCTACAAACTCAGTTTATTGTTCTTTTTTTTTTTTTTTGCTTTTTCTTCAATAGCAACATTTTACAATTTATATTACTACATAATGATCCCTGTAGGTGAGTGACTTCACCTGGTCGCATGATGGAACGCAGGCTCTCATCTCGTACCGTGACGGCTTTGTCCTGGTGGGCTCTGTCAGCGGACAGAGACACTGGTCTTCTGAGATAAACTTGGAAAGTCAGATTACCTGTGGAATCTGGACTCCTGATGACCAGCAGGTAAGTCACACGCCTAACAGACGAGTCAACTACATTTTCTGTCTTGATCTGTTCAAGCTGATTTTTTTATTTATTTATTTTTTTTTATCTGATCCTTCTTATTCCTTTTAACCTTGTGGGACTTGTTTATCTTTTAATTGCCCTTTTGAAAATCCATTGATCACCTTTTTTCTAGTGCCTTTGATATTGAATTTTAGAAATGATGAAAAATCTGTTTTTCACACTTGAAAGGGAATTTGCTTCTGTGGAGATTGAATGAGTTTTAACATCACTGTGAAGGGATTTTGGTCCACTTTTCTTTACAAAAAACTGTTCATTAAGCCACATATGAGGTTTATAATTATAAATGGCCTGTTTAAGGTTATGCAATTGCCTCTCAATCAAATTTGTAGTCTTTCACTAGGCCATTCCAGATGTTTCATCGGTTAGTCAGAGGTGATATTAAGGCCATCATCCTGTTGCATTACCTAAGTGTACTTGAGCTCTAGGGCACCAACAGAAGACTGAAACTCGAAAGATTTAATATTTCAACTCTGCACTATGCCATCCCAGTGGATAGATGTTGAAATGTTGACTTTTATTTGCCAGACTGCGTTTTTGCTTTTGGTATCCAGACAGATGAGAAATTATTTTTAAATGGCAGCAAATTTGGTTCTTTTCAAACATGTTTGTGTTGGCTGACTTTAACCAACTTTGTGTTTGTCCTATAACTTTGTTTCTGTGCAGCATATAAAAGTTATCTTTTACTTGGTTTCATTTAGGTCTGTCCCCTCTCTCTCCTCTTACTCCTTCCTTTTTTTTCTTTAATTTTCTTAAAAGTAGTTGTGGTTGTTCTCTCCTCAGGTGTTGTTCGGCACAGCAGATGGACAGGTCATAGTCATGGACTGCCACGGGCGTATGTTGGCCCATATTCTCCTCCATGAGTCCGATGGCATTGTTGGCATGTCATGGAACTACCCCAGCTTCCTGGTGGAGGACAGTAGTGAGAGTGACACGGACTCCGATGATTACACTCCACCCAAAGGTATTCTTCTCAAACTTTTACCTGGACAGCAAACTGAACCATGACTGTACTGAAGCTGCTCATCTTCAACCCTAACTTGTTTGAGGGAGAGAAACGGGATGCACCCCTGGAATTATTTCACTGTCACAGACAAAGAAAAACCTAAGAAAGCATAATTTTACATGCAATTTTTGACTTCTGAAACGACAGTTAATTTCTTTGAACAAATGAAAAAGATGAACAATGAAAAATGCAGAATTAAAAAAGACATGAGAAATTATACCGTAATGCTTTTGAAAATATTCTGTTAAGGTGCATAAGAAGTATTGGGAAACATCTGTGCTTGATCATGGAATAACTAAAGACACTCATGCGATTAAATATTTTATTCGACAGCCATATTGAATGCATAATTAAAGTCACCTCCTAAAAACTGGACACCAAAATTCCCTTTGTCTCATTGTTTTAACTTTGGGTTAAAACCGGCAGTCAGACTTTAGCATTTTCTTTTTAGCTTATACTGTTTACTGAAGTCAGAGAAATAAGACAAATATTCACTTACAGATAAAAATAAGAAAAAAATCACTCTTTATAAGCTTTCATGAAGTATTACAGCAAGAAATAAGTTTATTTTAATTGGTGCCCGTTTTGTTGTCTCCTTTTATCTTCACCCTAATTACTCCCAGTTGCCAATGTTGTTTTGTTCTTGGCCTGTCTTCCTCCCACTTTGCCATTTGTTCTTCTCCTCCCTTCACCACAGGCCAAGTGGTTAAGCTGAGAAGTGCTTACCTCATCAGAAAGGCTGGCTGTGCTCTAACTCACTAATTAAACCGTTCAGTAGAAATTGATTGGCTCACATAGAAATTATCTCTCAAGTTGACAACCGGACCGAGACGCCGTTCCTCATCAATCTTTTCTTTGCAAAAAGTCTTTGTCATACAGTATTTCAATAAGCCATTAATACTGAGCTAAATTTCATTTAAAGGTGCATTTTCTGTCTAGTTGAGTGATTTTTGTCTTTTTTCTCCGTAACATCAGCAGTTCTTGCAGTATTAAGCACCATAAGCATGCTTTAAAAAATGTCTCGCCTCTTTCCTAACAGACCATTGTTGTCCTTTATGTCCTCTCAGTGCACAGTCAGAAACCACTGCTGACGGTCAGCTTCACCTCTGGAGACATCAGCCTGATGAATAGTTACGATGACCTCTCACCCACACTGATCCGAAGCGGTTTGAAAGGTGTGTGGGTCTCCCAGGAGTTAGATTACTGCTTCCCTATCTTACCATCTCTTGTTGTCACACACTTCAATGTCTTAACGATTTAAGGTCATGTTAAAAGATCGAATGCTTATTTTCGTTCCCCCTGTGCTACAGATGTTGTAGTCCAGTGGTGCTCTCAGGGCGACCTTTTGGCAGTGGCAGGGATGGAGAGAACAGTCCTCCTGTCCTCCGACGCTCCATGTTCTCCACCCACCAAGAACGCCATTGTCAAGTTCTACAATGTTAGAGGGGATCACATCTACACACTAGACACACCAGCACAGGTGAGGACTTGGAGCTGAGACATGGAAGCTGTTTTATGGAATTTTAAATCAGGGTCGAAGGAGATCGGCGGCAATAACGAAACCAAACGCTGTTTCTGCTGGAATTAAATGTGCTCGATTTATTTCCCCACAGATTACAGCAAAATAACATGCATCAAACACTGTTACTGCTAGAACAAATATGCTCGATTTATTCCCCACAGAATACAGTACAAAACACTCTATGACTAAACTCGTGATGCTCGATTCATTCAAGTTGTCAGCGCTTACCTCGTGAAAACCGGAGAGCCTTCGGCCTAGAGACAAGCAGCAGCATCAACGTAGCTGGGCATTCGAACGCGATCCACAGCAGACTCTGACTCAAACCGCGGGCTTTTTCGTATTTTATCTCTTAAACAAAGGGATGTCTGCGTGCAAAGGGGGAATGGCCATTTCCATCCTTGCAGTCGAGCCATCCAATCAGAGGTAGCCGCTCTCTGACCATGAGCCAATCATGGGCTGAGAGCGTGAACCAGCGGACCAATCAGAGCCCAACCCAAGTCATCCAGAGCTAAGCACGCCCTGTTCACGTGATCCGCATGAGCTTGCAGCATGATCAATTTGCACAATAACCCTGAGCAGAATAAGTTTTATCAAACAAAGAAAGATCAAATTATAAAGAACAATACCCTGAGCAGTTTTATCAAAAAATGAATAATAGAATAATAAATGAATGATTATCAAAGAACATAAAAGATAATAAAAAGATAAAAATACAAAATACCAGATCATTCCACCCCTTGGTCTTTGATAATCACTTTAGTCGCAAAGTAACTTTAATGAATAGAATAATAGAATAATAAATGAATAAAAAGATAATAATAAAAAGATAAAAATACCAGATCAGAAGCCGAGTTGAGATGTCTTCAATCTTATTTTCCTTCATCTTTCTGGTCAGAAGCAGTTTTTAACTTGGTGGTCTTCTGCCTCATTTCCACTGAGAGCTACAGCATTGGTCTGTTTCTATCGTAAAACCAGGACCATAAAATAGCATACCAACCCACTCAGTGGACACAAGGCATTCCTTTCTGTTAAGTGAATGTCAGCAAAGGTGTCCCTCAGAGCTGTGTATTAGGCTCAAAGCTTCCTCTAGATTACATTAATAACATGGGCCAGAAACATCTCTTTGGTTCTTAAGTGTTTTAAATACACAATAGCCCTGGGGTTTGCAGGTTGACATAATGCAGCCGACCGTGACTAAACACTGGAAAGACACACAAAAAGAAAACCTCCATAGTATTTACATACATTTACAATATTGGATTTGTGGATTTTCATAAATATCTTGGTATTTTATTTGATGGAAACTTTTACTATATTGAACATCTGAAGTGCAGCAGATAAATAAGCACTCTTTTTCACTTGACATGAAAAACCACTTGGTACAGCCACCTTCTCACCACACAAGTCATTATAGTGACAGTATTTGTATAGATATTCCTATTGGCTGGTCTTTGTCTAGGAATACGGAGATTTATAACAGGATGTAAACCTCTGACCCCACCTCTCACTCTGACTTCACTTTATAGTTTTTGGCACCAATGTTTACATGCAGACTGTTGCACTAGTATATTTTCGTTTTCAAATCGATAACTGGCTTACCACTACCACTGTTTCTAGCTTCCTGTATGCAACAGAGAGAGGCTACAGCATCCTGTGGAATTCAGTGTCATTTTTGCCTGAATAAGCAGAGGTAAAGCTAAGTTTGCTGGTAGCAAAGTTAAATTCTAAGAAAATCTGTCTGTAATATTACTGATTCTACCTTATTCTAACATAAACACAATTTTGAGAAATTTGAGAAGGGTTAGGGTTAGACTCAGTATTGTGAAATTTTCCAAACTTCAAACCCAAACACTATGATGCTGAATTTAGTTTAGAGCTTGCCATGAACGTCTAATAACAAGTACCTAAAAAAAAAAGTACTGCCCTGGTTATAAGTGGAGAGCAGCCAGACTTTCTTTTTTACTTTTTTGTATTTCTGCTTCTTTTTTTTTTTCTTTTTTTTTTTAAAGAAGAAAATGTCTTTACTTTCTCTGTATGTTTGCAATGAGAATACAGTGCAGAAAATGGTGGTTTAATGCTTTCATTGCTGGAAATCATCAATCTGACACTGCTGACTCAGCTTTTCCCAAACCATTATCTATTTGAAATGGGTAAAATTAAATTATTGCCATGTTTTGTTCAAATGTGCCTGAGCTACAACTAGACCAATAAACGGAGTTAGCTAGAAGGAGGCTGAACTTTGTCCCCTTCTTCTCCTTCACACTGCAGCGCCCCATCACTACGCTCTGTTGGGGTCACAGAGACTCGCGTCTGTTCTTGGCGTCAGGCCCGGCGCTCTATGCAGTTCGAGTGGATCACCGGGTTGCTGCGCTACAGCTTCTCTGCCAGCAGGTCATCGCCACAGCCGTGAAGGAGGAGAAAGATGTCGCCAAGCTCACCATGCCTTCCCGGCTCTGTACATACGTCACTGCTGCTTTCGCCCCCACCATCAAGGTAACACGCGGCGGAGGATCCAATTAGCTCAGTGGGAGAGTAGTAAAAGGCTGAAACTAAATGGAACTGATAGTCTAATATTGATGAACTAAACAAAACCAAGTGTGGTAACAATTGTTGCATGACAAACTTTGTGTTTCCAGCCGCCCATCCCAGATCCCAACAACATGCGGGACTTTGTGAGCTACCCGACATCCGGGAACGAGCGACTGCACTGCACCATGAAGCGCACGGAGGATAACCCGGAGGTGGGCGGGCCGTGCTACACGCTGTACCTGGAGTACTTGGGTGGTCTGGTGCCCATCCTGAAGGGTCGACGGATAAGTAAGCTGCGCCCCGAGTTTGTCATTATGGACCCCAAAACGGATGGAAAAACAGGTGGGCCTGCATTTCTTCTTGGTTCAGTAACTTTAAAGAACTCATAGGAAATACGTAAAGAACAGAAAGATTTCTAGCATCCTCTAGAAGTTTTACAAATTTAATAATAAAGCGATTTATTGGGATTGGACTCGTATTCATAAAAAAGATTTTTTTTTAAATGGAGAAACATTGAAGAAAATAATAAAAATAAAAATCGTTTGAGTAGAATATTAGTAAATGTTTTATTTTTTAAATTTTAAAAAGCTTTTTATGGTTGGAAAAAAAAAAAAAACTCTCCATGACTTTTTAACCAACAACAATTTTATGTTTAATTGTCTCTTTACTGCCAGAAGCAGCATCAACATACTCATTGATTGAACTTTTTATTTGCGTTTTGAGAGCTGCACATTTAATAAACTGTGACTTCTCATCTTTTGTTTCGTCAGATGAGATATACAGCAACAGTCTGATATCAGCCATGATAGACAGCTGTAACTGCTCAGACTCCAGTGATATTGAGCTCAACGACGACTGGGTTGGCAAGAAATCTCCAAAGATATCCAGAGGAAGCAAATCTCCTAAACTTCCCAGGTAACTCAATAAGAGACTTCACGTGAATGGTTTTGCAAAATAATATTCATCAGACCAAAACCTACAAAGAGGTGGTTAGATTATTTTTCTAACATTTTGTCAGAGTTGTCTTATAAAGCCTCAAAAAGTCTGCAGTGGAATAGAAAAATATTTTTTTTAGTATTTAGTAAATCTTAAGTAGGGGGGAAAAATAGAATGTCCTTACTTTAATTCTTTTTCTTTCTATTTTCTGAAAGATTATTTGAATTTCTGTGCACACAATTTTTTAGTCAAATGTTTTTAGTTTTCCACTCCACAACTTGAGTTTTTGTCCAACCTATTGATCATTTTGGTTTTTGAAGCTTGGGATAAGATTTTAAAATCCCAGTAAAATACATTGAAGTTTATGGCTGTAATGTAATAAATTTGTAAAAGCTCAAGTGAAATTATTAATTACGTGATGAAAACATTTTAGTGGAATGTCTCTGTTTTTTGTTTTTCTTGCATGCCTAAACCTTCTTTTTTTATTTGCTACCTTCTCTGTAGAGACTTAGTTTGTCCCTTTACCAACAGGATAAATATTGACCCCAGAAAATCACCCAAGCTGTCCCGAGCAACACAAGAAATCTCTAGGTCGCCACGGTTACCCATAAGAAAACCCTCGATTGGTTCACCGAGTCTCTCACGGAGAGAATTCCCTCTGGAGGACATCAATCAGGTAACTAGAAGATCGTGTAAATGTTGCAGGGCTCACTAAGGGAGCTCGTTTTGGTTCATGTCACCATATTTGGTTTCTTTTCATAATTTTTTTTTTATGTTTTACAGCAAAATTACCTCGCTCAGGTCACATCCAATATTTGGGGAACAAAGTTTAAGATAGTGGGACTGGCCGCATTTTTACCTACCAATCTCGGTGCAGGTAACTCATCCACAGCCTCTCAATGAACTGGTATTATCAGCGTTCTTTCTTTTCTCATTTCACTCTTTTTGTTTCTTTCTTAGTTATCTATAAGACCAGCCTCCTCCATCTGCAGCCCAGACAAATGACCATCTACCTGCCTGAGGTGCGCAAAATCTCCATGGAATACATCAACCTGCCCGTTTTCAGCCCCAATGTCTTCAGTGAGGACGAGGACGACCTTCCTGTCTCGGGCCCTGCTGGAAGCACTGACGACAACCCCCCCTGTACTGTAAACATCCCCATCGCCCCCATCCACAGCCCTGCCCAGGCCATGTCCCCTGCCCAAAGCATCGGCCTGGTCCAGTCTCTGCTAGCCAATCAGAACGTTCAGCTTGATGTCCTTAGTAATACGACAGCAGCTCCTTCCGGAGCATCGGCTAGCAGTTCGGACCAAAGCCAGGACGCCATATTGTCGGCTCAGTACACCGTGCCCACCAGGTATTCCAGTCCGGGTCAGGTCATTTTTGGGGGGCTGGACGTAGGTCGGCTAATGGTTGGACCACCGCCGACCCATCATCCTTCGCAACAACAACAACAACAGAGTCAGCAGCAGCAGCAGCTTCTACAACATCAACAAATCCAGCACCACCACCAACAACAGCAGCAGCAGCAAATACTCCAGCAGCAGCATCATCTACAGCAGCAGCAGCAGCACATTCAACAGCAGCTGCAGCAGCAGCAGCAGCAGCACATTCAACAGCAGCTGCAGCAGCAGCTTCAGCAACACATACAGATGCAGCAGCATCAACAAATGCAGTTACAGCAACAGCAGCAGATGCATCACCAGCTGCAGTCTCAGCAGCACCATCTTCAGCAGCAGCTTCAGATCCAGATCCCTGCTCCGTCCCTGTCACCGGGGCAACCTTCGGGAACGGCCCTGCACCAGCTGCAGCCGGGGGCCCTGCAAATACAAATCCCCCACCAGCCGGCCGAGTTAGTTGTTGACAGAACGGCAGGCGGGGAGCACGAACACCTGCTGAAGATCAAAACCACTCGGTCAACGCCACAGCTAGCTGACGCCGATACAGTGGTGTTCAGCGCTCCTTTGGAGCTCAGCAAAATGAACCCGCCGCCTCCTTACCCCGGGACCGTGGCCGCGGCAGTTGCTGCTGCTGCTGCTGCAGCTGCTGCTGCTTCACCGTCGACGTCCAACGCAGCTTCCAGCTCCTCGTCTGGAACAGAAGGGGGCGCTAGTGGAACTCCTCCCCCTAGCGAGCTCTGCGTGAAGAAGGGTGACTTCAAACTTTATCCTCCAGGTCAGCAGCAACTACAGTACCCCACGCCTCTGGGCTACGAGAGGATAACGACGTTTGACAGCAGCGGGAACGTGGAAGAAGTGTGTCGCCCTCGAACACGCCTCGTCTGCAACCAGAATGTGTACACGCTCCAGGGACCTGGCAACTCTGCCACGCTCAGGGTCACTTCCTCTTCATCGTCGTCTGCAGCTGACAAGAAAATCCAGCTGCCCTACACCTCTGCTACACTCAACAGACTCACCGCACCCCGCTACTCCATACCAAGCGGAGACCCACCCCCTTACCCCGATTCGGCCAATCAGAGCGGAGCCGCCGGGAGGAATCCGAACCAGCGACTCGACAGCAGCTTGATCCACGCCACCCTCAGGAGGAACAGCCGAGAGGCCGCGCTTAAAGTCTCCCAGATGCTGGAACCGCCACGACCGCTTCCTCCGAAGGCTAAAAACAGTCCACTAGCGCCCTCCTTCCAGCAGAGGGTGCCAACAGCCTTATACACGTGCAGCCAGTGCAGCAGTGGATCAAGTGTTGGCAGTAGTGCTCCAGGGAGCGCTAATGGGATAGCAGGGGGAACGATTATCAGGCAAGATTTCCCTCCAGGGAACGGCGCTCCACACAGCACAGTGATAGTTCACTCCAGCAGCGCCGCTGCTCTGGCCTCCCAGTCCTCATACAGCCTGATGAGCTCACTGGAGGGGTCCGGGAGTGCAGCGGGAGCAGGAGGGAACAGAGACCGGGCTGAGTATGTTAACTCAGCTTTTACTGAGGATGAAACACTCAACCAGTCGCTGAGGCATTTGGTAATTGCAGGAAATGATGCATCAGGGCTTGTCATCAAACGCCCACCTCCCTACCAGTGGGACCCGACTGGCACAGAGGAGGTGTGGATACCTCAAGAGAGGACAGCAAATGCCCCCCCTGGAGCGCACAAGCCTCCGCCCCTCATTCTCAGCCCGACTCAGCACTTGGATGTTACCAGACTGCCTTTTGTTCTTTCTCCAAAGTCTCCCACCAGCCCTGGCGCTGCATCATTCCAGGCTGCAGCAGCAGCAGCAGCAGCTACAGCTACAGGCTACCAAATCTCTCTGCAGTACCCCCCAGCAGCAGCCTATGCCGGAGCTCAGCTCCAACCCATCCCAGGGTCGCCGCGCCCCTGCGCCTCCCCTAAGGAAGTTGTGGCACCCGTGGCCCTCTCACAGCAGGACGCGACCCTTGTCTTGTCGCCGGGTTACTCTCCAAACATAGCAAACCTCGCCTGCTGTCCCCTTCCTCCCTTGTATCCCGGAGGAAGTTCCTGTGCTGGAATCCCCATCCCTCCCATCGCCCTTCACACACCGTGGGGAACGTACAACCCTTGTCCGCCTATGCCCAGTCCTGCAGTGCCACTACCACCCAAAGCCTCCCACGTATCAGCAGACAAAAATGTTCTCTCACCTCCTCCTCCACCTCCTCCACAGCCTCCACCACCAGCAGCAGACCCACAGAGCCACGGGGCGTTACAGGAGACAATGGCAGAGCCAGGGGACGCTTACCAGGAGGTGTTGTCTTTGACTGAGAGCCCTGTACCACAGCGGTCCGAGAAGTTCAGCAAGAAGAACCGCAAGCGGATGGACGGCCGGGCGGAAGAGGCCAACGTGTCTCAGTTAGCCGAAGGCAGCAAGTCGAAGAAGGAGGGCAGGGCTCTGGGGGATTTCAACTCGCTGATCTCCAGCCCTCGACTGGGAGGAAGAGACAAGAAGAAGCTGAAGGGGCAGAAGGAGCAGCAAATGAAGGCGAAGAAGCTGAGTAAGGCCACAACCAACAGTGAGTTCCAGGACAGTTCAGAAAGCGAGCCGGAGCTTTTCATCAGCGGCGATGAGCTCCTTAATCAGTGCCAGAGCGGGAAAAAGGGCTGGAAGAGTAAAAGGAACCTGAGGGCTGCTAGCGAGCTTGATGAAATAAAGTGCCGGAAAGCCAATGAGAAGGAAGACAGAGGACTGGGCAGCCAAGGGTTTGTGTACGTGATGGCCAACAAGCAGCCTCTGTGGAATGAAGCCACACAGGTCTACCAGCTGGACTTCGGAGGCCGAGTCACGCAAGAGTCGGCCAAGAACTTTCAAATCGAACTGGAGGGCCGGCAGGTGAGTTTGGTTCAATATTTATTTCAGAACCTCAGACGATATGTTCTCTCTGTGCAGATCTTTGTTTTTTTTTTTTGTTTTTTTGTTTTTTTCAGATCGCAACATTTACATTTCTTATGGTAAATTAAATACGTGCAGAGTTATAAATATGGCTTAAATAGGAAAGAAAGAAATCTGTTTTTTGTTTGTAAAAAACATAAATGAAGCACACCAGAAACTATAAATCAATATTACAATACATTGAGTCAATTATTATTGGTATTAAATTACAAACTAGAATGAAGTGGCATCCTTTGTATGTGCTTTATTGCTATTCATTTTCCATAAGCATTCTAAATTATTTCCACCAAATTTTTCCCATTTATCCCAGTGTTTGGAAAATAGGTCTGTCTTTAAATTGACTGTGACTGTCATGTTTTCCATTTTGTAAATATCTACTACTGTCTGAGGCCACTCTTGGGCGGTTGGTTCTTTTTGTACCATCCATTTTTGTATAGTTACCTTTTCTTCTGAACTCGTCCCAGAAACATAGTTTTGAAATTTGGCTGAATTTACATGCGCAATATATGGTTAACCCCGTTGTTTTTGTTAATCCAGTATTTTTGGAGAATATTGCATTCCTATTTCCTTGTGTCTGTGCAAATCTTAATGTGTGTTTTAACATCCTAGGTGATGCAGTTTGGTAGGATTGATGGCAATGCCTACATCCTGGACTTCCAGTACCCCTTCTCTGCGGTTCAGGCTTTCGCAGTGGCTTTGGCCAACGTCACCCAACGCCTCAAATGAGACGTCCCCTCCCAGCACACCCCGACTCATCCCATGATTTTAAATGCAGCCTGCTGAAGGAGCACAGTTGTTTGCTTTGGAGATTCATACACTATAATAAACTCAGTGGATTTTGGAGAGAAAAAAAAAAGACTGAAATCAACTGTGGTCAATAGATGGAAATGCAATCACACTGCACTACGCAATGCTGCCACTAGACATGGTGCAATAAGCATTGTTGACTGCGTTTTTTTTTTTTTTTTTGTTTTTTTTTGAACGCCATTAGATCTGCTCCGTTCTGAATTCGGTGGCGCCCTCCAAGCACGTAGGGCCAAAGAGCTGAGCTTGGGTTATCATCATGCAAATAAATGCTGCTTTGGGTAGAAGAGGCTTTCTTAGAGAGACAGATTGTCACGGTGCAGTTAAAGAAAATAAAAAATAAAAACAAGCAGCAGTAATACTTGAAAACCACACTCTGGAGGTTAAATTACTTTTTCCAGAGCGCACAGGTACTACTGGGCACTGAAATCCATTGCTGTACAAAACTTTAGTGAAACAGTTACTACTTTATTAAACTGCTTTTGCTTATAGTTTATTAAATGAGGTTACTTAGTGGAGGTTTTTGTTCTATACCATTCCTGTTGTTTCTATCTCAGTCAGTTTCGGCTGGATTTAAGGCTGATATATGCATCATTTAGGAGCACTACTAAAAGTTACGACTTTTCACTGTTTCTGGAAGGAAATATCGGTCTTTATCAAATCTGCGTTGGAAGGATGAAAAACTGTCACCCTGCTACACTTAATAATTTATATGTACATGTTGTTTATCTTTCCAGATACGGATTTTTTAAGAAAATATTGTTATTGTTGAAGATGTACAACCCTCATACTTTTTCATCCCAGTTTTTCTTACCGACTTTATTTGGGGAGGCTGAATTTAAATATTGCTGTACACTCGGAGAATTCAGGTGGGAGCGGTTTACAGAATAGCTTTGGCTGACATATCCTGTGATTGGATATCTACATACGGTGACACTGGCGCCAAAGACGTCGCCAAGGCCTCAATTGAACAACTTAACCTCTGGCATGAAGTGATAATGTC
Source organism: Poecilia formosa (assembly GCF_000485575.1). NCBI lineage: Eukaryota > Metazoa > Chordata > Actinopteri > Cyprinodontiformes > Poeciliidae > Poecilia > Poecilia formosa. Next base: position 5,748,220 of record NW_006799940.1, read on the forward strand.
ACCTGCTGTCACTTCTGTGAAGTGAGTACGTATTTGGGGGCAGTCCTTGCTCTTTAGGACCACACTAAAACATGTAAGCATGGTACAGGAAATATTTTTGTATATTTCACCTATGCCATTTCATATTCTTCTCAGAAGGCATGTAAATAAATCGGAGGTGTAAATGTGGTAAAGAGACTTCGGCGACTCTGACAAGTTTACACCTCGGCTTCACTGTGTTTAATTTCAGGTGTGGAGGGAAGCTGTAACACCGTAAAATTACTGTTAAGCTAAATCATCGTCGTCACTCAGTTTAATAAGACTACATTGAAGAATGAAGCTCCACTTCATAAGCTGACTGTGCAAACTGAGAGACGGGTAAAGCTGTTTTAAGTGTTAGCAAGGATCGTGGGCGGAGATAAAGTGCAAAGGACATATATGCATTAATTTCTGTTTAAGTACAACATCAGCTAAAATCACCAGAAGCGTTTAGGCCTAATAAAACGGTGAAGGTGCTGCAGGACTAAACTCTTAATTCGTGCCAAAATATCTACTCACAATTTTACGACGGATGCAGTCCAAAGGAGAAGAACCAACTCTATTTTGACCATTGAATTGATGATTTTGTTACTTTTAATAAGTGTGATCTTTCCTGATCTCAAAGATGCATGTTGGTCATCGGTTGTAGAAAGATGGACCAAATGAAGATATTTCAAACCCTATTATTAAAAAACACACAAAAAAATATATATATAAAAAAAAAAACAAGCATGTCATGACAAAACCCTTTTTGTGTTAGCTGTGCAATATTTTGTAGGAGAAAATGATGGTTTTTTGTTGCTTTCAACCATGTTTTGATACCGTTCTTTTAGTTCAATATCTAAGATTGCTGGTTTGTGCATTTACTTTTTTTTTTATTTATGAGATTATTTCCTGAAAGAAGGAAAATATCTATACATACTGTATATTGTGGAGTTTTCCCAAACTTTTTTTTTGTGTTAAATCTGTAAAGAGTGTAGCCCAGGTTGTGGGGGTTGGTGATGAGAACAGGCATCCTAATTTGAAGTTTGCTTTGGATGGAAAAAAATAAATAAATAAAGATGTGAATGAGCAAGTGCCCAGTTTAATGTAGTTGGTAGACTAGTGTAAGTGTTAAGTCGAGGTGTGTTTGTGTTCAGCTGTGCAGTCTACCAATCCCATCAGTGTTAAATCTATTATATTTAAATGTGTTCATGGCTTCTACACATTCAAACACATTCTTCACTGAGTTGATGTTCAGCATTACTTATGGACTCGGTTAGGGATTCACTTTAAACCGATGACGAGTTGTTTGTAGACATTGTAGGATTTGACTTTTCTTTAGAAAAGATCTGTGCTTTGTATTTGCAGGTGTAGACTTAACTGACAAAAACACTTGAAAAATAATAAAAAATAAGAGTCTGATGAGTATGGTGACTGAACGTTCATAGTGGATGGATAGTAAGGCATGCCATGTAAATTATTTTAGAACTGTATATGTCACTCATCTTTTTAATAAAACTGTCATTGTTTGAGAAAATACCAAGTTGTGTTTCTTAAAATTACAAGTTGATTAATTTCAGTATGATGTGTTTCAGACAGACTGAGGTACTTTGTATAAAAAACATATTAAATGCAGTTGCTTTTTTTTAAATATAATTTTTAAAACAATTGTTCTACTAGTTCAGTGTCGAAATGGTTTTTGTTAAATTACACGAAAAATGTTTTTTTTTTGTAACTGGGTATGTTTATATGAAATGGCTAGATTTTAAATATTCATGTGATGCACACATCAAAGGATTAAAGTGACAGGATAAACGGCATACAAAGCAAACATAATAAATATACAGGTTTTATTATGTCGATTTTTGTACGCTGGAACCTGTAAATCTTTCATTATCGTTACTTCCCGTCCCTGTCCGTGGTGCTGAACTCTGATCACGTGACCCCCCCACCCCCACCCCCCCCTATGGCTGCGTGTTTCCGCCCCCTTTTCATTTTAACACCTTTCCTTTCTTTGTCTTTTCATGAAGCGACACAAACAGAACAGCTTCGGCTGCACTTTTAAATAAACGTCACCACAATACTGTACAGACAGGTCTATGTGAGCTATTTGTTGAAGGCCGCGGATTGTGTTCTCATCGCCATTTTCAGCCGTCAGACACCTCGGTGGAATAATGGACACAGACTACTCCTCCGGCTTGGAAAACCCTCTTTACAGCGAGCTGAAATACTTCTGCAGGAAAATACAGGAGGCCTATCAGGACCTGAAGGAGGATTTAACACCTTATCGTGATGATCGATTTTACAGGTGAATCTGTTCTCAACGAATCTGCCGAAATATATGATAAAGGATTTGTTTTGTCATCAAAATGATTCTGAAAGGTAAAGGGAAATTTGCTAGATATCAGATTATTATGAGGGCTGTTAATTATACTTTTTTTTTTTTACACGTTACACATTTTGCTGATATCCTGATAAACACTTGATGAAAGATATTCAAATAATTAGTAGGTCTTGTTAAACAGCAACTAAAACATAAAGGCGTATTGATTATTGGCAACAAAAGCAACAAGTTGCCATGTTTTTAAACACCGTTTTACATTAGTGAGAAAAACATGTCTTGAAATAATAATCCTAAAATAAGGTAGAAGTTGACATACCGCGGCGCAAACCAGTAATTAATAAATTAATAAATACTGTTTGTAATTCAAGGTATAGACCTGATGTAGAAACGGAGAATGCCCTGTGATTTCTGTAGCTCAAATTACAAAAAGGTGCAGGCAGAAAAGGACGCATGCTACATAGGCTTCCTGATTCTTAAGGCCCCTTCGAAGTTCCCCTCCCTCGGTTCTGCTGTCACGTGACTTCCAGACTCTTCCCATTCGATGACGTTGCCCCTCTGCACTAGCAGCTTGATGTTGATACACGGATGTGGATTCACGACGAAAATCTACCAGTTTTTCGCTCCGCCGAGACTGTACACCGGATTAAATGGAGCTGTAAGTGTCCTTTACGTCCAGGGAGCTTACTAAAAACGTGTATTTGACGCAAAAAGTTGTGAGAATTGGCGTTTAAAAACCACATCTGTCAGTACTGTTAGCTTAAACCAGCATGGACGCTGTTGTGTTGACATATCCGGCTCAAACCAAAGCGGCATTGAACTTGGAGCAAATACAACGTTTTTGTCGATTTTGTGTGTGCTTTATCATTAATTGCCATCTTCTCGTGACAGGCTGGCACCCATGCGGCTCTACACCTTGTCTAAAAGACATTTTGTCCTGGTCTTTGTGGTGTTCCTGATATGCTTTGGACTCACAGTCTTCATTGGGATTGCAGGTACGTGACGACGCCATATGAAGCTTAAAAGTGTTAGGTTTACGAGAAATGAGTCTTTCCACCTTCCTGTTACTCATTGCGTTTACGTGAACCACAAAATCATTCTCATTTGCGTTGAATGCAGCATGTGAGACTCAAAAGCTTAAATGCGCAGGTCAAATTTGAGAATCCTCACTGCTTCCCCTTCAAGGATATCCTGGTATCTTGTTCACAAGTGATGGTGGGATAAAGCTTGGGATGTATAGATATATTGGCGATCATCTTCTGTTCCTCTGGTCTTTTAGTTAATTGGCAGATTATTAGTTAACCTTGAATGATGGCATACACTTTTTCTGTTACAACCACACATTTTTAAATTTGTCTGCTGCATTTATATGTGGGCCCCCTTTACTTTTATAGCCCTAGACTGGGATGGAAATAAAACCATCTGTATTTTTTTCCCCTGCTTTCCATTAATGCACAATCATTTCTAAACCTATCACCTAAAATCCTAATAAAATTAAGGTTTGTTTGTAAAGTCACAAAATGACTTTTTCAGTCATCTCCATAGCAACATAACTCAGTTCAGGTTATGAACTTCCAGGCTCGGAGCTAGCGTCACGATTGTATACGTTTTCATAATTCTTTACAACAAGCTGCATCTTTTCGCAGTAAAACTGCTCAGCAGCATTGGTTCAATTGAATCTCTGTCTTCCTGCCTGACGCATCTGATGTGTTTTTCTTCGTGGGGTTTTGATTTGAGATAAATAATTTCTGTGTTTGTTTACTTTTTTAGGTCCAAGGATTATCGCTGAGCAGGAGCATAATGCTGATCAGTTAAAAAACATAAATAGTTCAATAAAGGTGAGACATTTCTAGAACAAAGGAGCGTATATTGCCAAAACATTTCACAATACTTTTAATAGTTACCTGTCTATTTCATTTGGTTTGTTACCTGTCTACACATAAAGCATATTTGATCTAAACCAACAATATTGTTTGTATTGTTGTTATTTTAAAACTCAGACTCTCAGACGGTTCGAGGCCTATTACAAAGATGTGAAGCAATAAACCATTAACCAAATTTTTTTATTTATTTATTTATTTTTTCTGGACCTCGTAGCAGAAATATTAGTATTGTTTGACAAAAGAGTTCAAATATTTGGAAGAAAATAATTTTTCAAACAAATACGTGATTTTTCACGAAGGTCCAAAACCATTAATAAAAAAACACAAATTCTCCCCAACACAACCCAAATAAAGATATCCTGTGGAATTTGTCACATTTTGTAATTATTTAATCTTAATTTGTTGTGTCATTGATGCTTTCAGACTGGACCATTTAGTTTAGATTCTCCAACTCTCACCACCTACAACCAGCAGCTGTGGCTCACCTGTGTGATGCAGGCTGGAAACAGCAACAGTACGTCACTTTTGCCTTCACATCTGAATGCGCTCTGAAACCTGCGCTATCGATCTTTTTACATGCCTAATAAAGCCAAACTTCTGTCTGCATCAGTAAAAGACTTCAAGCAGAACTTTGAGATCAACGTCGATCTTAAAGGAACGATGCAGGACGCCAGTGTGACGCACATCAAGAGCGTGCAGCAGAAATCACGGATGCTGCACTGTGGCGTTGTAAGTCAACACACAAGATCAGAGTGTCGCGCAAGAACTTGATGACTTTTTTTTTTTTTTGGCGTTCAGTAAAGTTATGCAGTTTTCCGTTTTTCGCCTATGAAGCAGAAATGTGACGAGATCATTGTGCTGCACCTGGGTTACCTGAACTACACTCGGTATCGGGTTGCAGTCAGCTTCCAAGGCCTTGAAAACATCTCTTATGAAATCAAGGTTAAGTTTGTGGTGAGTGGAAGTCACAGACTTTTCTTTTCTTTTGATGTTTTTAATCGCTTCTCTGTTTGATGTCTTTTCCCATTCTCTTGAATTTATTTCCACCCATAGTGGAAAACGTACAACCCCACCTTCTCTCAAGTGGAAATTTGGTTCCGCTTTGTCTTTGTGGTTTTGACTTTCATGGTAACGGTAAGAAAGTTTGCTTCCAAGGTTTGAAATATTTTAAGGTTGCCAGCTCAGTCTGAACATAGCAAAGTGCGACAGTAACAATATCCCTTTTATTTTCTAGTGTTTGTTTGCACACTCTCTGAGGAAGTTTTCCATGAGGGATTGGGGTATTGAGCAGAAGTGGATGTCGATTCTGCTTCCTTTGTTGCTGCTCTACAATGGTGAGTTTCCATTTTCTATCAAATTTCACACCTGGGTGAAGATGGCCTCCCAACCTTCTTCAAATTAAACTAAATTTTTGTCTAATGATTGCGCTTGTTTATGCCGCTATCATTTTGAATGGTTTCTAGAGGTCATCAGATGTTAGACGTGAACCGATGCTTAATTAAAATGCTCTTTAACTGTAGCAATTTAATCAAAGTGACATCTCAAGAGGTAACAGAATGACATATGAAGCTAAAAATCTGATTGTTTGTTCAACTTTGCAGCAGATGTGAGTACAAAAGGGAAATGCTAGAGTTTTAAGAGGTTCTGTATTTTTGTTGTTTTTCCAGATCCGTTCTTCCCGTTGTCATTCCTGGTGAACAGCTGGTTTCCAGGGACCTTGGATGCTTTTTTCCAGGCTCTCTTCCTGTGCTCCCTGCTCCTCTTCTGGCTCTGTGTCTACCACGGCATCAGGGTTCAGGTGGGTGCAGTCGCTCTTTGCATTAGTCCACTAAATGTTCCCTTATTTGCTACCGATTGCTGATTCTGTTATTGTTCCTTTTTCAGGGCGAGAGGAAATTCCTCACCTTCTACCTGCCCAAGCTGATCATCGTGGGTCTGCTGTGGCTCTCTGCCGTCACGCTTGGCGTATGGCAGACGTAAGCGGGAATCGCCAAATATTCTCAGCTTCTTTCAAACTGTGACTTCTAACAGAACTGAAGAGCTCTACTTCTCGTTTTCAGCGTTAACGAGCTCCAGGATCCCACCTTTAACTACAAACTGGACATTGTGAACTTCCAGGTAAAACTGGAACTTTTTTGAACTTTACCAAATTTTAAACAACTTTTTATGACAAAATTCTATAGTGTAGTAAACAATCTCCTCTCATCCTTCATCAGGGCATGAAGGTGTTCTTCCTGATCGTTGTTGCCTTCTACATCCTGTACCTGATATTCCTAATTGTCCGAGCTTGTTCTGAACTGAAGAACATGCCTTACTCAGGTATCCCAGAATCCCTCACTTCTCTGTTTTTTGTTTCAGTGTTGGGTTTTAGCCCAACACTGAAATAAACGGTACCTCTTTTATCTCTAGATCTTCGGCTTAAGTTTTTGACAGCGCTGACGTTTGTAGTTCTTGTTATAAGGTACGTTCAAGTTAGGCTGCTTTTTTAATTTAAAAAAAAGTAAAAATCTTTTTTTTTAATAATCTTTCTTTCTTCCAGCATGGTCATTCTGTACCTGAGGTTTGGTGCCAAGGCTCTTCAGGATAATTTTGTGGCTGAATTATCTACCCATTACCAGAACTATATCCTTTGTATTTTGTTAAAATATGCAAAATCTTTTGGAAAACTCCATGGAGTTATTGTATTTGTCCTTAATTCCAGATATACCAGCTGAATTTTTATCCTTTTATGGCCTGCTCAACTTTTATTTATACACGTTAGCATTTGTGTATTCTCCCTCAAAAAATGCCCTTTATGGTAAGTGATACCTCGTGATAAACTGGAGCATCTTTTGGGTTGTAGGACATTTTAAATTGATTCATTAATCCAACTTTCCCAGACTCGCAGCTGAAGGATAACCCTGCTTTCTCCATGCTGAACGACTCAGACGATGAAGTAATTTACGGGTAAATGTTTTCCAGAACGTTTTCTTCCCTTTTCCAGGTGCGTGATAAGACGCAATCCTAACAGATCTGTGTGTGTTTATGCAGGAGTGATTATGAGGAGATGCCTTTGCAGAATGGACGCGCCAACAAAGTAACGACAAAGTACCAGGACGACAGCGACAGTGACTGATGCATCCGTTGGCAGATCACTTCTCTTGTCTCTTCGGGGTTGGAAACCGCGAGGATTCAGGGATTATCATTTGTGTGCATCTGCTCTTATGAAGTTAAACAAAAAACAAAACAAAAAAAACTGTACATAAATATATATATATATTTTTAAAAGAAGATAAATTACATCTTTGCTGAATGTACTGTACTTTTGAAAGGTGAGTAAACCAACTCACACAAAAGCAACACGTATGTATAACAGTTTTTACTGGTGTTATAAGCACTCATGTGTGACTTCAAATCCTGATTAATTGAAGCAAACAGGAAAGGTGTCATAGAGTTGAAGTTCCGATTTGAAACATTTTAAAGCTTTATTTCAAATCACTGTCTGTCTGACTACTTTATATCATTCCTTTTTTGCCTTTTGGCACTCTGACAGTAAGAAACCACTGCAAGATGCAACTCACTAACATCAGTTTAGGTAGGAAGTAAATTATGCTTCAGGGAATCCAATCATAAAACCTCTTTAACCTCAGATAAAGGGGATGTTATAAAAGAGCCTTAATTTCAACAGGTACCACTACTATTACCACTTTAGAAAAGCAGCTGTAAATGTGCACTTTTCAAGTTTTATTTAATTTGCCAAACAGTGATTTGATACTGTTTTGTAGGATAAGTTGTGGAAGATCATCTTCCAACCAGCTAGTTACTCAATTCTTATCCCAGCATGTACAGAACAGTGGCCCAAACATTTTTGCCTTCCTTGAGCCTTTTTTTAATTCAGAACTTTACTGATATTGCCAATGTTCTTCTTGTTGCTCTCTTCTGTTTTAAGAGTCAGGAGCTTATGGACAAAAACAACCAAAATAAATGTATTTCTGTTCAATATGGATGTGTTTTAAACAAGTTGGTGCCTTGTCTTTACTCCTTTTCTCTTGTAAATGGGCTCCAATCTCAGATCTCTAAATGTAAATAAGTGGAATTCCTTGTAAATGTCGGTTATGTTGGCTAAACATGGTTGTTTTTTCAAACGTTATTAGTTTGATTTTGTTGACGCAAGGCTGTAAATATGGCAGTGTTATGTGATGTGGAAATAAAGCAAAGTGGATACAGACATATTAAGGTTGTTTAATTGCACTTATACAAATAACATTTCATAAAATTTCATCCAACATTCTACTTTGTGTAAAACAAGAAAATTTAACGGAGTTTTAATTATGCTTTAGTTTTAGATGGCCAGCCCAAAGACGCTGATGATGACATACATAGTGTCGTTTTCCCATCTCACTGTGCAGCTTCCTGTTGGATACAAATATGCAAAAAGTGCTGTAAAATGTGTTTGCTACTTAGGACTTCTCTTCATATGATCTGAAACATATGATGTTTCAGATCATATGTTAGAATCAGAAATGGATAACTTGGGTACCATCAAAAAGGCATTTTCAAAGAATTTCATTTATTAAAGGACATAAGTTATCTAACCTGATCCTGTGTGGGGAAAAGGTAATTGATTTCTAAACTTAACTAATTATGGCAGTCCTGGTGTTTAAAAAAATAATTTGTCATTTAAAAATAAAATTGACATCATTTGTACGATTTTAAACCATGTTGTTTATAAAAGCTTGTGGAAAATCTTTTATAAACAAGTGTTTAGTGTTTCAAATTTGAAACACTAAAGCTGATACTAAATAATATTCATAAGCTGTATGATTTGAAGAAAAAGAGAAGTGCGTTTACCATCAGTAGTGTTGTCCCAGAAGCAGGTGCTGGCTGTTTGCAGCCCTGCTCCATTCTTTTGCATGATGATGCAGTTTACTGAAGCAAACACACACGGTGTTCAGAAACACAAGAACTAGAAATGCCATTCTTAAATCAGGAGATCTATATACCGATGAACTTGAACGGCTTATCCAGCTTGCTGAGCTGAATGAGGCACTGCTCCACCACGCTGGTGGTCCACTGGTTCACTCTGCCGTGCTTGTAGGAGTTTTCTCCTATCACCGTTTCTACAGACTGCACAGGACCAGACAATGTTCACCGATCTTATAAACACCTAGAAAACGTTAGTTAATGGAGAAGTTCTGCTTCCGGTATATGTTTTGGTCCCTACCAATGAAAAGGAGAATAAAAACGGTGCCTAGCAACCGTTAGTGTCCTTAGCAACCAGGTATCGCTAATCACAAATTTCGCAGGAAAAGGGTTGAAAAGTTCCTTTAAATAACACTGTCAGATTTTATTAACAATTACAAATACGGATGTTTCTCTTACATCTTTTATGATCTTGCTCACTTCTTCGACAATGAACGTGGTCTGCAAAAAACAAAACAGTTTAACAAGCTAGCCAACCGACGGAGCTACTCAGAGGGACAAGTGCCCTTTGTAGCATCAAATACTGCGCATATTTAAACATGTACATTATACAAATATAGTATTTATCAGATTTATTAAAGTTTTCACTCCAGTAAGAGACGAATATTGAGAGCACAACATACCTTATCTTCACTCATAAAATCGTCCATCGTTGCTAATGTTTCAGAAACCGGAACTAGAATCACTATAAAATTATCTTCAAAATAAAACAAATGGACACGTCTTGGACAAATTAAATCCTCCCCCGTAAATACGTTTTTAATTGGGACCATTGATAAGTTAAATGTAACTATAAAAAAGAGAAACACGTAGAAACGAGATGGGCACAAATGCAAAAAAAACAAAAACAAAAAAAAACAGGCTTTTTACGACTCTCAAAGGAGATGATCACTTTTATTGTGTACGCATTCTAAATGTTTTAAAATTAGAGCGGCACAAATGTTTTTGATGGAAGCTGCAAGAAAACTCAGTTATAGTTGCAAACTACTAGTAATCTTATTTTTGAAAATAACCGGAACTCTAGAATAGTTTATCGCCGCAAACTTTCAGCAGTCGTTTTAGCTTCTGTCCCTTGATAAAAACGAGGCTTTCAAAATGTTGTTTGGCTCCCCCTTTAGGCAACGGCTCAAACTGCACCATAATCATTAAACAAAACTGCAGAACGACTCGGAAAAAACCCCCAAAAACGGTAACCTGAAGTACTCATTCATGAGCTGAACCAAAACCAGACAGTCTTACTAAGGTAAACTTAAAAGCCTGTTTTTGAGCAGGTCAAAGTTTCAGAAATACAGATGAGTAGAAGCCAATACAAAGTCAAGAAACATAAAATGAATAAATGTGATCAATGAGGCATGAGCACAATGCTGGTATGTCTAAATGCCCTCCAGGGGACATGAGGGAGGAAAAAAATCCTCATGTCCCCAGGAGGGCTCCGTAAAAAAACATTTTTAAACAATATCTGGTTAGAAAAAAAAATAAAGACAGAGACCTTATACAACAAAATTGGGAAATAATTTTTTTTGGGGGGGAGAAGGGGGGAGGAAATGCTTGTACATTATATTTCCCATGAAAAGAGAAGGCTTTGTCTCCAGGTGGAGTAATTTTATTTAGAAACAACTTTTGAAAAATAAAATAAATCAATGTTACTGCCAATTTCTGGTTCTTTTCTTGGGTTTAATTACCATCTCCAAATGTTCTGTCAGGGATCACCTCCAAAGAAGCATTATTGTGAAGTTTTGTCTCTTTTCCTTTAAGAATTATTTCTATGCAACACTTAGCGGCTTTAGATAATCCAACACAATAAAGAGAAACTTACTGAGCAGCTACAACGTAAATGAGTTTTCACAGAAATAATCAGCAGCTCTTCCAGTTGAGCAAATGGCTGCAAACCAACTAAAAAAAACCCAAAACAATGCCAACCAGTCCATAGTACAGGAGTTTTTTTTTTTCTTCTATAGATTGTTATTTTTGTGTGATGGGGAATGAATTCTGGTCCATTAATTCGCCGACTCTTTCCTGCAGGATTTGAACCACCTCTGCCAGGATGAAAACATGTGTGTCATCAAGATCTTTTAAGATGAACTTCTTTCCCAAAGCCATCGTTTCGTCGAGGTAGAGGAGGAACTGTTTCATGGCAGGATCGCTGGTAGAGAAGAAACGAAAGAGTTCATTTACAAAAAAAAAAAAAACTAAGTAGTTGTTCAGATGGCAGAATTTAAAATATATAGTGCTAAAGTCATGCACGTAGCTGGTAAGGAAACCATGGTACTGGGCTGACATTTTTTGTATTACAAACATTGTTTTGGTTTTGTGTTTAAAATACTAAATGTAATTCTTTCAAATTGTGTATTTTCCAGTATTACTTTCAGACTTCTGCAAGAAGATTTGAGGTTCACACTTACCATTCAACAAGGACTCCTTTGTGGACGTTTACCATGTTGACACACGTAGAGGTGATCAACAACGCACTTCCTCAGCCGCAGCCAACTAATGGGCTAAATAATCGGCAGCACAAAGGAAATACGACATTAATCACAGTTCATAGTTAGCAGTTTGATTGTTATATAAATCAAGGAAATGAATTTGAATGTAACCAATGAAACAGGAGAACATACAGAGAACCAGTTATTCTTTTACGAAACATCTGTTGTCTGATCTTAGCTAACCTTGCTAATGCTAAGTAAATGCATCATTTGGCGAGAGATTTGTTCGGCTAAACAACTGCTTTAAATGTCTAACGTATCAATTAACTCATCATGCATCAACGTACCTGATTATATTCCAGATTTCTGTACAATTACGGTAATTGACTCCTGAGCAGCTGGTAGTAACCACTCCAACTTTCACAGTGACAAATGTACGGCGTGCGACAAAGGACAACTGTTGTTCATTCGCATTTGAGAAACCCTTCATCCGTTTCACCCGATTAAAGATATAGTTTACAAGAGATCATTTCTAAGGATATGTTAATAATTTTCTTTATAACCCATTTTGATGCATAATATTTATTATTCTTCATCTGCTGTTATCCCCAAAGAAAAGAGTTGATAGGTTTTACTGTAGTGCAACACAAAACATTGAATAAGTGATGTCAAAAAAGAAGAAAAAAACCCACTAACGTTCTCCAGTTTTACTCATTTGTTGGATTTATTGTCATCAAACAGCATTTATATTAGGTTTTAAGCCAGAAAATCAATTATATCAGCAAAAATATTTCTACTGCTCGATTAATCTTCAAGATAAAATAAGAGAGCTGATGTAATATTAATTCAGAGCCCTCTGAGGTCAGGCTCAGAAAGGAACACATTTTGGCACAAAAATTTGTACAATTTATAAATATAAAAATAAAGCTCAACACCAACAGTCTGGTCCAAACTACTGAGGAGTATTTTACAGACTAAAAAGAACTTGTTATATTCTATGTGCAAGGATAAGCTTAATCGTAAACATGGTAATGGTGACGTGTGAAAACTAAAATGATGGAAATGTGTCTGATTTGCAGGAAATGCCTATCTAAAAAATAATCCCAACATTTTTTTAAATCACAGTTGACACATATCCACAGACATTAATGGGTAAAGCAAAATTCATTTGTCTTATTCAATTGGTATTTCACTTCTCACATAATGATTAGTGCCCAAGTTAATGTGTGATAAGCTGGTAAGGTGTCGTTTCAGGTTTGATTTAAGGGTGTAGGGTGATGGTCAGTTTCAAGTAGTAGGTTGCATCATTGTTATTTGTGCTTCTGAAGTTGCATCACTGGCTGATGAACTGCTGCAGTGCTTCTTGGATGAACTGCAGGCTGCGTCTGTACAGAAACGAGTCTTTCTTCTCTGGCTTGCAGATGTTGAGATGATCGACATCCACCTTAATAAGCTCCCCAAGGCCGAGATCTGAAACAAAACGAAAACACACTCAAAATGAGAAACGGAAGGACACATGTCGCATAGCGTCAAGTGTTACACACCTGCTGACTGCGTTGGTACCACCACAACCTTGATCATGGGACTGATGTTTGTAGGCTGGGTCTCTGCAAAGCTCAGCACCTTGATTTCATTTTCTTTGGCAATATTGAGGAAGCCCTCATTTAGACTGCGGAGATCTGGTGAGTCTTTAGACACGCAGATATTTGACTTTTTAGAGGCTGAACTAAACCCAGAGAGTTACGCAGGTCAAAATGACAACAGGAGATTCACCTTTGCAGAGTTCCCTGACTTCTATAGAGGGAAACAGGAGATATCTGACATTGACAGAGTACTCTGCCATGAAGGTGCCATGGTGAGGAACACTATAGAACATAATCCCCTTAGTGTTCTTTAACAATCCCTGCAGATCTGGGTCATCAGCTGCATCCAGGAGCATTTTCTTCACAAGTAAACCTAACAGAAAAATCAAACACAAGAGGGCATGAAAGTAAAACATACATTCTTAAACTGAACTGAAGGAATAGGAAGAGAGGTTTTGTGGCAAAATACCTCCCATACTGTGAGCTACCCACACCACAGGCCTCTCCCCAACTCCTGCAAGCTTTAATTTGTTTAGCAGCTCTCGACTTCTGTACGCCAACGACTTCCTGATGAGACAAACGTAGAAAAAAAAAAGAGAAAACTCTAAATAACTGCAAACTCGTTGGTCTGGAACAAAAATGCTGTTTTTCTCACTGGTGACGTTGTCACGTTAAAACGCCCATGTGAACGATGTTTCCTTTTCAGCAAAAAGCAACATGACCACTTCAAGTACTTTGGTGCATTCAACCTGAGCCAATCACAAATGTACATGAGATGAAAACAGATTTTTCACCTTTGATTGTCAGCAGGACAATTAGCCATCCAGTCACTGAGATGACTGTCATACTCCACTGACAGCACTCTCAGGTTTGGACAGTCAGCTGCCAGCCATGACTGCCAAAAAAATAAAAATAAATTAAAAACAGAACAGTAAGTGGTAACGTTTGTTTACTCAAAAATCATTAAAAATCTCCAGAGATTAAACAATTTCTAGTCACTTTTAGAGCCAGAGAGGCAACATTTTATCGCATTTCTTTTAAACACGTTGAAGATCCTTATGTTTTTAAGGTGACATGAATAATTGTCACCTTTGGCCAGCACTCTGTGTAGTCATCTTCACTTTCAGCTTCCCTCTCTTCTTCTAATGTGCTGCGGTCCTTCTGCCTCCATGTTTTAAAAGCTGCTCCTAGAATCCCATGGATGAACAGCACATCTGCTTTGCTTGACTGGCTGAAAATAGACAAAGTCAAAAAGTGACTGTTCAGTTGTATTTAGAAAATAAATGAAGCTAATTTTAGCATAAAACTATAACCATCTTCCTACTCAACACGTGTTTGTGGGTGGAGGATGTAGACGCCATCTTGGTATTTCTCCCTCACCGCCTCCCTGTCCAGGTTGGCCAGAGCCCGAGCCGCATGAGACGCCTCCATCACATGAGGAGACTTCATCGTCTCGGCCAGCACAGACACCCAACCTAAAGACAGGCAAGTACCGTTAAGTTAGTAATGTCTGGATAGAAAAACATGTCTCGAAATGGGAACTGACTTACCGGACTGGACTATAGCCTGGTGAATGCTTTCGTTTAGTGCCAGGTTTCCTATTACCCGCACAATGTTCCTTTGGATCTTCAGGGACTCCCTTCGAAGCTGATAAAGTCTCTGAAGAATCTGCAGACCTCCATTTTCAACGATGCGGTCACAGTGGCTCTGCACCTGCAGAGCACACAGTCAAGTTTCTGTGATTTACAACAAGGTATCAGTCACAGTCTGGGAGACTTCTCCACTGAACTGAATTCACATGCCGTCTATGGGTAATTACCTTTGAGTGCTGTACGAGTGCTTGCAGACAGAAGGACTCGGCTTTTTCTGAGGGAACAGAGGTGAGGCTCTGGGCGTAGGGAAGCCCATTACCCCCAAAACACCACAGACCACCCTGCAACACCAATCAATGCAACTGTTTTCTAACTTTTCCCAGCCATTAAATCCCCAAAAGCTTGTGCATTGATTTGTTGACGATACCCTTTGTGCCGCCATAGACTGATTGCTCTCCCTGAGTGCTAGCGAGGTGAAGTACTGCACACATCTGTCGACCTCAGAAAGAGGCAGAGACGCCAAGAGCTGCCGCAGACCATCCTCTGCTGACACACCCTAAGCAGACAAAAGCGCTGTTGGTAGCCGTTGGCAGCACATCTTTCCATGGTATGGAAATGTGTACTTATAAAAGGATTATACTGTTTTATAGAAATGCATACATCTTCTAAATCAGGCAGTGCAGGCGGCTGTCGGAAGAATCGCAGGTCTACTTGAGGCGTTCGGGCCAGGCCCACTGCTGTTCGCTGGTCGATTACTTGGGCTGCTGTCTGATACTGGTAGTCTGCATTGTTCGAGACATTTGAACTCTAATGCCAAATGAGTTGATGCAAATTAAATGTAGAAGACCACCAATTGTGTTTTTACCTTGCCAGTGAGAATTTTCTGCAAGCTCCTGGACGGCCTGAAGTCTTACGGCCTTTTTAGGTGACTGTGTCCTCTTAAGAAGCAGCCATAGTGCAACCTCGTGTGGGTCTGCATCCACATGACTAAAGTGCTCTTAGACACAGAGACAATAAATCAATTTACTAACTTAACACAATATCGATACAGCAAAGTGAAATTGTGCTGCTAAGACAGATAAGTGCACAAAGGAACTAAACCCAGTCTATGTCTAATAATCTTAATCTACAATTCTGCTTTTAGATTAAAACAACGTCTGGGGAGTTCCATCACAAACCTCGTAGCGAGAAAAACCGTCTCGTCGCCTTGGCAGCTTACAATTAGCAAAAGTTCAAATGTTAACATTTTGTCCTTGAACACTAGTTCATAAAAACTAGAAACTCAAAAAAGTGTCAACTAAGGATTACACACATTGATGTATGATACAAAAAGGTACGTATGACACAAAAACAGGATGTCCATGTCTAAGGCAGGTGTTTCCTTTGTCCTAATATAAACAGACAGCCACAATGACAAATAAATGCCCCTTTCTGCTGCTTTAGGCAGCAATATCACATTTCTTCCTTCAAATTAAAGACAGAATTTTCCTACATAACCCTGAAGCAGCGTTGATTTTCTTACCGTCTAGTGACTGTAGGAAAAGCTTAGAGGAGATTTCCAGAAACCTTCTGGCTGCTTTGTGAAGTTCCCTCCTTGCTATTTGTGTGAGCTCTGTGAAAGAGTAACTTCACACAATAAGTGAAAACTTGGAAAACTTGAGTACAGCAATTAGTGTCAGTGTCAGTTTGTTTCGAGCCTTTTGTCCCAAAATGTTGACCTTGAATTATAAAAAATGAGATCATAGAACAGACTGACCCAGAAATTTCATACAGGAAATAGAGTAGAAGGAGGAAGGAAAGAGAGAGGGAAATGGCACCAGATGTTATGGTCCACCTGGATATGGAAACACAACTAATCATGTCCAAAATACATAAGGACACTCAGCCAGGACTAATCGTGCTACTCCAGACAATATCACACGTCTAACAACATCCAAGACACATCTACAAAAACAGTTTACAGGTTTTGCTTATGTGGCACGAAAATCTCTATAAATGAAAATCATTACCTGCAGTCAGATTCTCCCTTTCGGTAGAGGATGTGGCACTGAGATAAATGTACGACTTGTATTTCTCCTGAAGGATTGCACTGGTGTCGATGGTCACAGACTTATCTAAGGCAAATACCTCATAAGTGATGAACAGACAACCCCTGCAGAGAAGGATGAAGAAAAACAACGTCTCAGAGACAACTTGTCTTACACAAACGCCAAACTTTAAGTGTTGAAATCGGCATGGCGATACGGCAACTTACCCAAAGACAACTGCGCTAGTTACTTTAGCTATTTTTCCTAAATTTTGTGGGAAAAGAAAGTTAATATTAGTGAACAGTTTAAACAGACCCCAACTTAAGCATTAATTAATTAATTTATTTACTATGAGCATAACTCAGTGTCCAATGAACAATCAAATTCTGTTGAAACTGGGAAGCAGAATGGAGGATTATGTATTTAACATGACAAAAAAGAAAAATAATTTTCAGACAGTGATTTTTTTTAAAATTGTAAAAAAAAAAAGAAGAAACATTAGAATTTAATGGGAGCTAAATTACCTGGCAATTAGGTCTAAATGTTTTTTAGAGGTACTGAAACTTTTCATAGTAAAACTGATGAGTTCACCACTCAGAGGTTTAAAAACCAAAATGTCTTCTGAATACATATTCAGAAGACATTTTGGTAAATATACAATAAATATACAAAAATAAAGGAATAAAAAAATCATTACAAATATTTTTACCGTCAAGGCAGTCCTTTGTATACAAGGAGCAAGGAAAAAACCAGTAATCACTATTTTCTAGGCTTTAAAGCAACACTGAAAATGAGTAGACCAAAGGGGGAAATCATCAAAAAAAAAGCACAAATTTCAGTGCATTTTATGATAGATCAACTTTTAAATTCTGCCATGTTGAACCAATACTTTGTAGAACCACCTCTCAATACAGCTTCAGATCCTTTGTCATGTCTATCTCAGCTTAGCGCATCCAGAGAATCAAACTTTCTCCTTTTCTCCTTTGCAAAAGAGAACACTTTTTAAGTTTTGCCACAGATTCTGCATTGAATTTAGGTCTGCACTTTGACTGGGTAGTTCTAATGTAATTTGTAACAATGTTTGTTGTGTTTTAAGGTCTTTGTGATGACAGGTGAATCAGGTGAGTCATCCTCTACCCGCATGCATAGAGGTTTATTCAGAGGCGTCTCAATAAAAATGCATGCAACACTTAGATTTTCACTTGTAAGACGTCCTGGAAATGGTGTACACTTTTACCTCCAATTCACAGTTAAATGCTACTTTTTGCTTGGAAAAAAATAAAATCTCAACATAATAAAGGTAAAGGGAAGCAAATACTGTTTCAAAGTGATGCGTGCTGTTTTGGAAGAATAGGATATAAGATACCAGGCAAGACTCGGTCTCAAAACAACAAAAAACTGTTCTCAGTTTTAAGAGAAACATAATTCCCAGGTCCAACATAAATTTAGAGATCACAACGATTTGCACATGAATGTATTAAATGTTAGCTCCCATTTTTAGCTGGGGATTACCAATGTGGTAGGTCATTATTGTGTGATGTCTTACTTAAATGTTTCCACAGGAACACTTTATTCACACCAGGTGGCCCAGCTGTGCTCAATCTTCTACAGTGGATCAAACGGAGAGCTGCTACAGACATCCTCCACCTCTCTGCCTCTACATCAGTCCAACCAAAACAAAACAAACAAAGAAACCGATAGATTTCACAAACCAGGTGTATTAATGGGTGTCGAACGTTTGATGTGTTAAATAAACTATATAAATTGCATTAGGACAGTCAACACCAGTCCTAGCTAACTGTAACTTGTATAGCGTTTCTTCATATAGGCTTATTCACCTGAAGCAAACATGCTTCACTTTGTGACACACAAATAAAACACCAAAAAGTGACATCTTTTGGAAAGCTAACACACCGAAACGCAGCAGTAATCTAACGAAAGCAAGCTACATTAACGGCTAGCTAGCTAGCTGTTACAGCTCGCACTAATAGTTAAATCAGAGGTGGCATTCAAAGCTAACCAGCGAATAAGTTGTGGGTTCATTTTAACAACTAGATAGTATAGTTACCTTAAGTATTACAGGTTAACCTTTAGAAGAAATAATGTATTTATTGTCTTCTTCGGCTGCAGCTGGTGTTTATTAGAATCTTCGTCTCACAAATAATACGTCATCGACCGCTATGATGTCACCTAGGATCATCAGGTGAGCAAATATATATTTATCCATCCATCCATCCATTTTCTGAACACCCTTGTCCCTCAGTGGGGTCGGGAGGGCAAATATTTATAGAGTTTGATAATTAATACCCTGAACGGCTTTTTAGTTATTAGTGTGAAGGCTGTAGGCGTTCACACACTCTTGAGTTCCTATATTTTTTCCGTACACTTTTCGCCAGTTAACTACTAATGGATACTTTGTGCTATTTTAACCATTCAAATTTTACCATATTCTGTTCTGCGCATTCAAAACACTACGGCTATTGTTTTTTTTTTACGGCTTTGGTATTGACAACTTTTAAGCCTTATGAAATACTCAGCTTTTTGTGATCATCTTGGGCCCCATTGAAATGAATGCAACATCCCATAGTTTCTGAAAAATTCTGGGAACGCCATTTAAACTTTAAAATGCTGTCATATTCTTCTGTTTCTGTTCATCTCAACATTTCCATATCTTTTACAGAGTTCATAAAATCCCTCTTCATGTTGCTCAATCTTTAGAAAAACATTGCTCCAGAGGCTCTGAGGGTTTCAAATTTAACCCTCCCAACCCTCCACCCTTTGGGCGGTCTAATTGATGCATGTTTACTCTGAAACAAAAAACAAAAAACATTTTGTTGCAGAAAAGCCTTTATGATTTGGTCAAAACTATCAAGGCTATAAAACTGACTGTCAGCCTCCTATCTAGATATGTCTTAATATACACAAAGAACATGACACCAAATATTATAGAAACTATACCAAGCTTGTATATGATGATGTTATCCAGTTATTGAAACACACCAGAAACAAATATGGATGGATGTATGGGCGATTTATTCAAATTCTCCTGTTGTGGTGTCGGGTTTGAGGATTTGGTCAGAGGTTCGGCTATCAAATCACTGATGTCATAACATTTCCTATTTGTTATCGACAAGAAATCCAACACATTGAAACACTTCACATCCTGTAGGATTGCAAATTTCTTTTGAGACCTGTGAAATACTGTGTTTTTGAATAATTCATTTGTAAAGAAAAACTATTGGTACTGAAAACCCTTGACAAAGTCTGGCATGGCTCACTCATGTCAAGCCACCTTAGAAAAGTATTTTTATAAACAGGGACTTTTGGTTTTTCATTATAGAACATAAAGTAATGTACCTTATGTGCTCCAACATTTGCCATATTTTGTCTTTATGCCAAACTTTTTTAGGTAATATAGATAAAAACTGAATCTGCAACACTTCTCCCAATTAATTAATACTAATTATTGCTTGAGTAATCCACGAAGTGAGGGTGTAGTTGCTAAAAATCTATTGTTTTATTATAGTCAATGATCAATTATCTCTTACAAATTTGCAATCTCACATATACACAGATTTAAAAAAAAAAATAAAAAATTGGCATCTGTAGCAATAACACTTCCAAAACTTGTCCTCTTAGACAGCCTCTACATCTTTAGTCAGCCTACAAGTATTTATAAATATATATGCACTCAATGATCATGGTAATCTAAACCCACAAATATTAGGATTTTTCATAAACACCCACTGAGACTGACTGTAAGAACATGAAGGGCAAAAAAATACTCATACAAATGACTATTTGGCCGATCTAACCCTGTCTTAAGTGCCATTTTGCATAGTTTCTTGCTCTTCCTTCATTTGAGTTTCATGTGTATTTCTTACAATAATAATGCTTCATGTTTCTACATTTTGAGTATAAACTAAAATAAACTCCCATGAAAACATTTCTAACTCTGAATCAAATCTAAATATAAGCTAAGCATCTTTATGAATGATTTAGTTTTTACATAGTAAACAGTCAGTTTCACATGTATTATCTATTTAATCAGTAATGACAATTAATTAAAGAAATGAAGAGATGCAGAAATGACACTGCAAAACTCGAGCAGGTCTTTAGATCCTCGCTGTTTATCTCATCATCCAAGTCAGAAAAAGCACTTAATTAATCCATTAGGGCTTAGTTATTTAAGTCTCCTCACTCCTCTCAGGTACATGTTTCTTGATAAGCCCTGATAATGCTCTCATAAGCTGGAGGAGGGGTCTGCGTCACACCCAAACCCCTCAGACCATTGTTCCCCCAAAACGACTCTGGTCTTGAGCGGTTGACCGCTGGCTCTGCAGCGGTTTGCGCCGATCCAGCTGAGGTGGTCAGAGGTGGCGTACGAGGCAGCGTGGTCTGACTCCCCTCCTCAGCCTCCCTCGCAATCTGACTGCACTGAATAAGGGGATGGAAGGTGGAGGCCCTGAAGCTGGATTTATGCCCCACTGCATCCAGGTGATCTGGGGAGGAAGTCGGGCGATGGAAGCTGAAGGCGGCGCTTATCAAGCTGTTGTTGCTGCGACGTTCGTAGCTGCTGCTGCGGTTGAACCCTGGGCGACTGCGAGGGGAGTTCTGGGAGCGGCGGGGTGGGCGGCGGGTGATGCTGGCAGAGCCTGCCTTGCGTCGGGACATCCAGGTTAGGATCAAGTAAACCGTGGCACCCAACAGTAGGCCCACAGCGATGGATACACAGAACGCTATAATTAAAGGAGCTGTGAAAATAAAAAATAAAAAAAATAAAAAAATCCTTATTTTTTTTATTTTTATTTTTGTATTGTATTATACCATAAAGACCAGAGAAGTTGAAAGGACATTTTGTTTTTAATAATCTAAATTACTATTCAGTGTGTGTTTGCATCCACTCCACTTCACTACAATACAACTCAACAAAATCCAGTGCAACATGTTGTCTTCAGAAATCACTTCATTAGTAGAAGAAGTCCACCTGTAATCTCTGCATTAATCAGCTGTTCTGTGAAGGCTTTAGACGTTTGTTAGCGAACGTAAGTGAAAGTTGTGGAGAACTTTAAAGCACAAGCTTTGGCACAACTGCAAACATAGCCAGACATGGCAGCCTACTGAACTGCTTGAATGAGCAAGGAGAGCATTTATCAGGGAAGCAGCCAAAAAGTCTATGGCAACAAAGTATTAGTTTAGAGAAGCTAAATAATCTCACTGTACATTATATATCTTAATAATTCACAATTATGTGGTGTTTTGTACTGGTCTACTAAATTGCTATAAAATGCGTTGGCATTTGAGGTTGTGATGTGATAAAATAGAATAACTTTAAGCAGCCTCAATTATCCATCTAAAAACGTAACACCTTTAAAACAATACCTTTCAAGACGATCCCACTTGCTGAAAAGAAAAACTTTTCTGTTTCATGTTTAGTAGAATCACTGGCTTTTTTTCCCCTCTCATTTTGCACAGAGAAAAGCCGACAAGTTAAAACACTATCTGCAAATCGTATTTGAGGAAAAATACAACTTTTAACACAATAAAACATTTTAAACTGTGACGATAATGAACATGGTAGTTTTTGAAAGCAAACTGTTTATTCACAAGGAACCCGGGCAAACATATTGTACCCATTTTAGCAGTGATTAAAGCTTCAGATTCTTGAGTTAAAAAAAAAAAAGCGCCAACCAAGGAGACCACATCAAATGAAGCGATGGAAGGGGAAGGAAAAGTTTAAAAAAAAAAGAAAAAAACTCACCAGCATCAAAGGACTTCAGTATGTCCAGAATGACATTTGTGTTGTTTTCAGCCATGACAAGAAAAGAAACTGATCCCCCGTGCAGCCGGTCTTATAAACTCCTGTTCCCCCACTTCTCCCCTGCAACCTCTTTGTCAGTGTTTCCCCTCTTCTGATGGGTTTTCCTGTCTTTTTCAGCCTTGTCCCTTTTCCTGTTTTCCTACTTTCTCTCTCTCTGCTGCTTCACTCACTTTCTCTGAGACTCTTTCCGAGAGAGGCTGTACTCAGAGGCACGCAGGACCGACGGCGAACCCTGGCAGTCATCTTGTTTATGGAAGCGGAAAACTACACTGTCACATTTCCTGCTTTTCTGCTTGAAATTAGCAACAGGAGTGGCTTATCTAAGCAGGACAGAGATCCTGGAGGTGGGGAGACAGGGTGTTTCTGTAATCACTTCCTCTCCCATCACTTCCTTAAGGTTGATTAATGGGGGTGGAAAAAAGTTATCACAACATAACCCAGGGATATTAAATATTTCTGTTCAATATTTCTGCCTCGTACAAAAAAAAAGACATAATTTTTCAATTCTAGAAGTGCCCTTTTTTTGAAGTGAGGAGATTTCTGTTTCTTGAATTTTAGTGGTGCACATTTGAAACTACTGTGGTACATTCCTAACGGCCTGTCAGCATTTGGATATCTGCAGAAATTCCAGCATTTTTGTTGGTAAGCGCAGTCTTTCCGCAGCGTCTGCCAGGGCAGCGGCGTCTGGATTGAAGGGTCATGTGCTCCAGTAAAAACATTAGTAGTTGTTTGATAAGCAAACTCATACTCTTTTCGATTTAATGTTTGTTTATTTAACAAGCCATGCCTTCTCGGATCCCCTCATACTGGACTTACTCTTTCTATAAAGCAAGTCAATGCACAATTAGAATAAGTCAGCCCATTTGCCCCGTCGTCGTCTCCTAACAACTTCTACAGTTTAATGGTCTTCTAACTTTACCTTCTACATCAGTCGAATTATGCTTAACATACACATTGTGTGAAAATGCATAGATGGAATTTCTTCAAGAAGCTAAAAAAGCCTAAATCTACTTTACTGCCTCGGAGAGAAAGAAAAAGGGCCACTGCTTGAACTTCCTTGAATTGTTGGCTCAGCTGTGAGACCTGTACAAAATATCCAGCAACCACCCACAACACTGTGTGAATTGGTATGCATGGTTATTGTTTTATTCAATACAGAAAGTGAAGGTTTCTGTTCCGTTTATAATCAAACACATTCTTTTAGCTTTATGGCTTGCTGAGACTTCCTTTTACAGTAATTAGCAGTTTTTCAACCTGTGCTGAAGGATGTATTGTATTTTTGTCTCTTATATTATAAAATAACATCAAAAATCCTCAACCTACAGTGGAAACCAGATGTTTACATGTTTTGTGTGAAAAGACACATTTTTTGAGTTCAAGTTTCTGATTAAATTATTTTTGATTGCTAAATGTTAAAAAATTGAGCAAGTCGTTGTTTTTTTTAAAGACTAACTAAACCCAAAATCAACTTATTTTTTTCAGATAAACTGTATAATTTGGACCTTAAAGTGCTGCCTTTAAATTGTGACTTTTTTTTGTGAAAACCTTGTTTTAATTCTAATATTTTTCCCTAAAACCATCTGAATGCTGCCCCCTATGGGTTGAAAGGTGGCTACTGCAGTTGAATTTTTCCATTGGTTATAATGGTTCGTCTTGATCGATATCAATGACAGAACCCCGCATTTGGACTTAAAACCATCTCACTCAGACACAAACCCCCTGTGGCGAGTTAAAAGTCAGAATTGTGAGCAATGTGCGTTTTCCAGCTTTCCACAAATGTGATTCAGTTGCAGTGTAGAAATTCATCAGGAAGCCACAAAACCCATGTTCTTCCTAAAAGCACTGTTGGATTTTAGTGTGATTCTACAGAAACTCTATATTTCCAGACATTATTTGAGCATTGAAAATTCCCCAAAATAATCTTTGACCCTAATGTTATTATTTAGATTTATTAGTAGTGATTTTCTCCTGAACATTGGTGAAATGCTGCTTATTGTGCTAGAGATTACAAATATGGATTTTTTATTTTTTACTTTTTGCTTAATCAAAACCGTATTTCGAGTAATGTGTGTATTTTATAGTTGCTCCTCGTGTTTCCTTTGACACAGTTCTTCGAGGATAAAATGGATTTGCTGAGCAGCATTTCCTTCATGCTTCTGTGTTGATTTTGACATGCAGGTTAGCAGCAAACTTTCTAATGAGGTTTTAGAAAAGTGCTGACTGAGAATTAAAGAGATTACCACTCTGGCAGTCTCGGTCCCAGCTCTCTGCTTGTGCAGTGATTAGATAAGAAAACGGATCTTAAAAGGGTTGGGATTTATTTATTTAATTTTCATTTTTTTGCAACTGCTGGAAGATTTTGTATTGACCCACGAGCTTTGTCTCTGCTCTCTTCTGCTGCATTCTCTGCTCGCTCTCGTGCTGAATGCGTTTGCTCCTGAGGGACTCTGAGCCGTGGAGGTCACCCCAAGCCTCGCTGCGTGAAAATGCAGGGATCAGCAGTCCGCCGCTGTTGCTGCTGCAGTTGCTGCTGCAGAGTGCTCTGCCAATCTTGCAACACAAACTGCAGATTCTGACATATGTACATGTATTGTGATAAAGAGCTGACATGGGTAATTCGGATTGGTGGTTAAAGATAAATCGCATTCCCCAGGCACAGACAGACAGGTCTGTACATTAGATGGACACATTCAGTCATTTATTATTATTAGTAAGTGGGGAAAGTATGGACCTCGTTTATTTTGTTTTGTCCTGAATTTTGTTTTTCACAGCCGCAATACTTAGAAACTTAGAAATTAAACGTAGTTTCACAAAAACATTTTTA
Organism: Poecilia formosa; assembly: GCF_000485575.1. Classification (NCBI taxonomy): domain Eukaryota; kingdom Metazoa; phylum Chordata; class Actinopteri; order Cyprinodontiformes; family Poeciliidae; genus Poecilia; species Poecilia formosa. Next base: position 5,773,676 of record NW_006799940.1, read on the forward strand.
TTAAGCTTCCTGGAGGCTGCAAAAAAAAAAAAAGAAGAAAATCTGGTAACTCAAGTGTTCTTCTCTGAGCTGCCTAGTGATTCCCTTCGTTATACCCACCTCATTAGCCTGCTGCAAGTCATCTGCCAAAGCTGCAGGATCTCCAGTTAATGCTAATTTAATAGTTGTTGTGTTTCATGTGGTTTCTTCCTTTATTGAATGACACTGTTGGCCAGAACTCTGCAGCAGCGCTTTCAGGTCCTTTAAGAAGTCTCCGGAGAGGATGATGAAAGGTCTGGTCTAATGGGATTACACATGGCGATAAGTGCTCAGAGCCCGGTGGTTCATCACACCTCCCTCCTGCCTTTCAAAGACGGGCATTGATCTGTTGTGGTGACACAGGACATCTAGGAGAATATATTCTGAGAGGTCTTTATTGACAAAAGTGTGTTTTTGTCTTTGTTGGTGATTATTTATTTATTCTGACTGCTCATTTTTAAAAAGGCATTTGCCTGGTCCATTGGTGCACCTCTATTGAGTGGATTAGAAAAAAAAAAAACATTCAAACTTGTTCACTTAAGCTTTTTGAATAATCATCAATGCTGATTAAAATCAATGTACAGATTTTAATAAGTAACCCCAAATTTAACCCTGTAGATTGGATTCTATTATTTTAGTGATGGGTCAAAAGCCGGGAGCAATCAGTTTACCTGCATAAATAAGAATATGTTCTTGCCTTGGAATTTAGAAAACAAAGATCTCAAGCCATTTGTTTAACTCTATTTTTAAATTACACAGAGGTAGTAACTTACTGTGTGTATTTATGAGTTAACCAAAAATATCCATATGTCTAAAAGCTGCATTTATGTTGCATGATTAAGGCAGAAATTATGCTATCACATTATTTGCTTTAATTAATGCAAACCAAATCTTCACCTCGTGTTGTTTTTAATAAAACAAAGGCAGTAAATATGACAAATTCACTTTCCACCTGCTTCCTTTGTTATATCTTAAATACATTTTGTTGTTGCTCCAAATTAAATCTATTTTAAATGTTGCTTTTCATATTTAAATCAGTGATTTTTTTTTTTTTTTAAATCCTGGTCCTCTGAGGCCCACTGTCCTTCATGTCTTTCTGCTTCAGTACACCTGATTCAGGTGAATATATTGCCTCCACAACCTGTGATAAATGCTGTAGAAGCCTGTTAATTGATTCTGTTGAGCATGGTTGAGAACTACTGGTCTGAGTCGAGTTTCGTTTCTCTGCTTTTTGACCAGTGGTAAATAAGCACTGATAAAATTATGTAGTCAAAATGGTGCTCCTCACTGATTTGACTGTGAATATTTTCAGTCTTGAGGCAGCCCTCTGATGTTTGCACCACTGTCTTCAGAACTGTATTGAGAAGCGTTTCTGAACGTTTCCTCATCTGTGTCTATTTTCTGGAAGATGTTTTTTTTGCGGGATGCTCCTTTGGTTCCAACAAAGATTTAATTTCAAACTAATTGTGCCATAATTTTAGGACACTGTAAGCTTTTAACCTGACTATAACAAAAAAATATAGACTAAAATTGATTTTGTTTTCCATTTTCAGCTAATATATTTTTTTCTGTTTTATCTATTGACAGAATGCAGCAAGTGCGTCATGTGGACACCAGGTGGCAGTGTGCCTTCAAACCAAGGAGCACGTCTGGTCTGCAGAAGTATCAGACTCAGGCGAGGGAGGGAGGCTTTAAGATGTGTACTACACACACATACATGCTCGCATACACATGCAGCATGCACTTACATCATCGCTGTCAGGGGAGGAGCTTTGCTGAGTGTGAGGATTGCAGACTCCTACTGTAACAGGGATGACTTGTGCTGGGGGAACACAGTCAAATCCAGACATGATTCAGTTCTGATACTCAGCATTTAGTGTTAAGACACCGAAGTACTGCAACACAATCTGCTGCTTGGTCAGAGCATGAGAGTCCTGCAAAGGCGACACTCAGCAGTTGGGACGAGACTTTGTGCTGACCTCAGGACAGCAGCATGGCATCATCACCCAGGCACTATGGTCACTCTGCTCGAGATATTGCCAATGTGATGCAGAGGCTTCAAGGTAGGGGCAAAATGCTTACTCATTCACAGGCTCCCAGTTTGGTTTCCAGCATTTTTAGAGGTGACCTCATGGTTGGACATGCTAAAAATGTTTTTTTTTTTTTTGCACCTTATTCTTGTTGCTTGTGACCATGAATAACTTCTCTGAATAGTACTATTATTTATGCTTGCTTAGTAATACAGCTTGGACTTTTCATATCCAATGTCCCAAGCTGCATTTTCAAAAAAAAAAAAATGTTAGTTTTTATAAGTGTTTTATTTTGGAAACTCTCTGAGGGGTCCGGATTGAGATTTTCAGTGGGGATGTAAGTGATGTTATATGCTGTTTTGCAGAAGAAGTATATTAGAGAAGCTGACATGGCTGTTGCATGGCTTTTATTAAGTGTTTATGCCTGTGCATTGCTGCTGCGTATTTGTGCTTATTTGCACACACATAACAGCATGCATGTGGTTGTCAATGTTTCTCTGTGTGGATAGACGGGACAGCAGACAATAGGACAGCTAATCCCTAGAGGAGCTGACGGGATGAAGTTTATTCCTCTTAACTCGAGAGCAGTGACAGGACTTTCCCTTTGAGCCCTCAGCTTCAATTGTGAATTAACACATTTAAAAAATATATTATTAACCCATCTTGATGTTGCATTTAACTCATCTTATTTCTACATGTGGTAAACATTACACGTATCCAGCCTTTCGCTATCATGTATCACAGACTTTGAGTGAAGCAGTGCATCTCCGTCAGGTCAAGATCACGTATCTCCTGCTGACAGACTGAGATTGATGACGCTCGCAATCTAGCAGGAAAGTCAGGTGACAGTAGAGCCGAGATGCAATATGGCTGCTCCCTGTGCGGCTTCTGAGGTGGCAGTTTCTGTGAAAGCAGCGAGAAGCAGCAGCATCAGCAGCCACGTGGCTCCTCTGCATCACTGTGTGCAGGTGTGGATGCACGCTTTGAATCCCAATCGTGCACCTACCGAGCTAAATTTAGAAGTCTCACTTTAAGCTCTCCCCTCACTGCACATTGCACACACACACACACACACATACACACACACAAACACACACACACACACACACAAAATTCGGTGATATACGCGTGTATGTACAGTTCACCTTATAAAAACCTGAAAATTACTGTTTGCACAAGTTGAAGTGGGTTTCATTCATACTAATGTTTATTGTTACCAGTGATTTTTTGATTTTTGTTTTTTTTACCATTTCTTATTCATGCAATGGTTTAATTTGGTAATATTTTGGTTGTGAAAGATATAATCTGAACATTGCTTTTTTTTTTTAAGATTCTTTTTGGAAATCCTTGTCTAAATTTTTTTTTTTACACCCTTAGCAGAAAAACAACACCAAAGCGAAACATCTTCAACTTCATGCATGACTATGGAGGTTTTGCTCTTCCAGTCATTCTCAGCATTTCTCTTCCCCTAAACCACCACAGCACATCCTCTCCAGCCTTCTCTGAATCATTTATATGTTCACTGCAAACTCAAGATGCTTTCTCTTCCTTCACCTTTCTGATGACCACCCTCAGCCAGAAAGTCAGTATATTATTTTGAGCTTCGGACAGTGAAGTACTAATATTTTAGCATATTTTAACTTCTCGAAAACCTTGTTGCCGATGATATTTTTGCTTGTCCATCGTATCCCTGTCTACCTTAACCAATTCTCTGGTTTTGGTCTTGCCGTCGATGATGAAGAAGTTGTTGAAGTACAAATTGATTTTGTGCACAAGTGTATTTACCACATTATAAGTTAAGGTCAAGAATATCTGTTATTGATTTAATGATTGATTTTAGTTCCATATGGACACAATCCTTTGAGTTTTGGTAGTGGGACCAATACCTATTTCACTAGATGATTTGACTATAAATTTAGCCTTTTATTTGAAAGTACTTAAAGAATTTGAGTCACACTACATAAATTCATAAGAGGACATAAAATATAATTTGATGAGAGAAACTGTTTCATTGCAAATAAACCAAATATTGGTTTTCTTATTATTATTATTGTCATTATTAATATTAGCCTATTTGTTTAGTGATTTTTGCCCATCACTTAGAGCATATCTGAATGTTTGATTTTATCATCAAATCACAAACCTTAAAGTTCTAATGTTTCTTTTTTCAACTAAGCATAAGCCTGTTCTTTGTTTGGCTGATATTAAATAGTTAGAAATTAGTAAGATTTATTCTCAGATTTTGTTATATATGGGTTGCTATAATCTTGAAATGATTGATTTTTTTTTTCTTTCAAAGAAACCTCCCAATAATCTCATTTTGGTTGAGTTGTATGGTTATTTATGATCCCCAACCTGTAAAAATGTAATGTATGTATGTATATATATATATATATATATATATTACCTGTTTTATACAACTGTTTCCCAATAATCCACATTCTCCAAATCACAGCCTGATGCGATGGCATTCCCACTTCAACATTAATTTGGAAGTTTAGTAACTGCTGAGTGCAACATTAAAACAATCAAAAGTTATTGCCCCAGTTTTAGAGGCTGCGTTTTTCCTCTGTTTAACTGTCTCTCTTGGTGCACCTCTCTGTGAAAGAACACCAATTAGCGACACCATATGGCGGTAAAACAGAGGCTGCTTTGAACACCTCCCAGCCTGAACTCCTCCATATGCTGTGGAATTTGTGTATTTGTTGTCTCTCATTAATGAGAAAAGTAATGCAGTGTGTTTCTTTTTTTTAAGTGTTTCTGCATCTTACCTGTTTTCTCGGTTTTGTGGGTGGTGGAGGCGTTAATTTCTATCTGCCCCTCTGGGTTTTTACCATCTACTGGCCTATCCAGCACATTCACGTTTGAGAAAACACCTGCTTGAATTATTCCTACTAATGTTACGCTATGTATGTCTCAGCATCTGGGCAATACAAGTTTAGTAAAGAAGGATACAGAGCAGGATGGTTCGGGTAAAGCCAGCAGAGGTCAGCATGTCTGTAGGACTTGCAGTAGGACCCCTACTGAGACCGTTGGATGGATTAAACAGGAACGAGAAAGACAGCAGGAAGACCATAAAAATAAGACCGAGCAAGGAGAGGAAAGGGAGAAAGAGAGACGTGTCCCACCAGTTCTTCTGATTGCTTGCGGGTCTGGCACAGATCCTGAGGTTGGCACGCAGCCAGGTTGACATGCTGGTGCCAGGGGCGGCATTATGATTTGGCCATGGTGAGTGAGACCCGAGCAGACGGTCACCTTGAGCCACAGCAGCCCCCCGTTTAGTTGTGACACCAACATTCATCGTCTGTGGGTCTGGATACCGCAGCGTCACACATGCTCATGTGCCCAGAGTTACACACACAGACACAGAAAACACCACTGAGTCTTAAAAATAGCTGCTATGCATCTTTTTCTCACCCGTCCCACTGCTGGGATTTAGCAATTTAGCTGAATGGCTAAACCCTGTGGTTAGGACCCAGAGCGAGTGTTTCAGACTATCAGACCAGGAAAAAGTGTAACAGAGCTACAGTGTGATTGGCTGTGTACCCTGCTGCTTCTTCTCCTTGTCTTCCCAGATTGTGTTTATGAATCATTGCCATGGCTGCCGTTGCATGACAGCCAACACAAGATCTTTTATTCCGCCTACCCTATGGGCTTTTTGGCCGTCTTTAGTTCAGACAGAGAACATTGTGTTTGATCAAATGACATCTCTCTCCGTGTGAGAGAGAACCCTAGCAGGTATTTGTGTTTAGGTCCTGGATGCTTAATGTGGCTGATTCTCTTGCGAAGCAGATTATAATCTCTTTTTACGTGACAGACGGTGGAGGTCTGACTGACACATCACAAGATTAGGTCACTAAAAGGGGTCCAACTATACAAAACGGGCTGGTAGGATGCTTTCTGAAGCTTTAACCTTCTTTTAAATGTCACACTTTCACAAAGGTCAGATGGAATAGGGAATAATGTTGGCATATTCATTTGTGTTTTCTGAATTAAAAACCAACCCTTTTGTATGTTATCAAATTATATGGTTTTTTTTTTGTTTGTTTTTTTAAAATAAGGTCTTGAGTGTTAATTTTGGTCAGTTTCTTCTTCTACTGATGCAATGGAAAAGGATTTACAATATACTACAGTCCACTAACATATGGTGCAAAATAAAACAATACAAAGTGATATGGTGTTTTGCTATTCAATTACTACACATTAGTATCATATATTTAGTGATCCTTGGTGGGAAATTATTTTTTTTACTAATCACTGCCCCAGTAACTGTTCACAAAAAGTATTAAAGCAAACATATAACCTTTTACTCTGAGTATCTGCCTTCTGTTTCTAGGTAGATATGTGTCTGAGTGAAAATGTCACACCATCACCTCTATATTTATTTAATGCTTCAGCACAGCTGGTGGGCTATCCAGCAACCGTGTTTATTGACAGCTTAAAAAAATCTGTAGCATAAGTGTAGCAATGCAGAAATATTGCCAATACCTCATATATTGTTCATGCCGCTTCTGTGAAATTTTTATGTGTCCCAGTCATAAGCTCATATGATCTCAATGCTCCTATTGCAGTGATGTATAGATCTATATAAAAAAATTAAAATGTAGCTTTTGTAGATATATAAGAAGCAGTGTGACAGTAGCACTATACAATACAAATATGGTCCACTACTAAGGCGCAGTTTTTGTTTTAAAGCTGAGAATAGATATGTGTTAATGGATAAAAAGATGATCCTTGCAATATATTGTTGACCTCCTAATGCATTTATTATGGAGCTCAGTGTCTGCTTAAGGCTGCCACAGCTGGTATCTCTGCGCAGTTACACTGTTTTTAGTACTTCTACAGCCCATATAGCGCTTTTTGTCAGTCTTTTCTATCAGACAGCTTTGATTGGCATACTAAACAATGTCCAAGGAGATAAAATCCACCCACCTTTGCTTTTAACCCTGAGCTACATTCGGCTCCTGCCTACAATACCTTGTATGCTCTTATCTTTCATCCCCCAGACACCTTAGTCCCTTTTTCCACCTGTCACAATGGGATAGGGTGATGGGAAAGTTTGCCTTTAGCAGCAAATTGGCAGGTCACTGTGAAGCCCTGACCTCAGAGAGGTCAGCTGATCAGATAAAGTGATATGTAGCACAACAGGCAAAACGGAGATTGAAAGTTTTATGTTAATCTGCTCAAAGCGCCATATGTTTGGATTTATCAGCCCAGCAGTTTAATCAGACTTATATTTACTATGCAGAACTGACGTTCAAATAACAAATAACAGCTTAATATTTCTAAATATTTGATCATTCATTTCATTATCATCTCTTGCTGGAGGTGGACTCATTTATGGAAAATAAGATTCTTTGCTCCTGTGTTTATTCATTCAGTGTTTACTTCTCGATTCAATTATGGTGCATGATATCCACCAGCGCTTCTCATTTACCTGCAGTGCAAACATCAGAGCATTTAAAATGTGTCTAAGACACGCTATTTGCTGTTGTAACCAGGATGGGATGTGTCTCCTTGCTGTGTTTGCCTTCAGACACAAACTCAACCTTGGTGTAAAAAATATGAGTCTTGCCTTCCATTCAAAAAGAAATAGTCAGAGAATGACAGACAGCACTGGTTTCAATCAGACAGAAAGTGTGGCCGCTGTATAAGCACAAATGCACTCAAATCCGTTGTATGAAACAGGATTTTGTAGATTATTCTGGCTCTGTTCCAGGCAATATTTTTTATTTATTTATTTCTTTACCTCACAGCAAAGACAAGATTTTAAGTGAATTTACTGCTCAGGCCACTGTGATTTATGTAGTGTGCTGACGCCAGTCCTTTCGCTTTATTCGTCCCTGTAATGTGTGGCGGGCCACTGAACCTGGATAAAGAGCTTAGACTGTCTGACCTACTCCTGCACTCTCACACGCATAAAGCATCACACTGCAGTCATCACGGAGCACAGCAGAGAAACTTTGAGCTGAATATATTTTTCAGAACCAGATTTAGTTTCCCTTATACTTTTAGTCCCCTAAGTGGTGTTATAATTCGACACCTGTGCCTCCAGAGGAAGAACATGAGATGCATATTCAGACCGTTTGTGTACATTTACGAATGGGGTTTTGTTCTGCTAAATGCATTTTATTAGATTAAAGGAGTAGCAATATGCAAAATAGACTTTTTTGAGCCTTACATCAAGTTATAATATTCCTTCATCAAAAACATACCTAGAGTGTTGCTTTGATTCTTTCATGCATATTTGAGAGATCCTTTAATCTCCCCTGGCTGCTGTTTAGCTGTGCAAAATGCCTGGTTTGACGTAGCATCACTTTTGAGCACAAAGCTGCAGTTTCTGAGCTTCTACCTCACAGAGCACCCCTTCCTCACCCAGCTCCTTCAGACTAGCCAGCAGCAATTAGCAAACACCTGGTGGAACTGCACATCCGCTGAGCTCATTATACGATCTACTTCTCAGTGCAAAGCTGGTAAAAAATGTTGTTAAAGGGTTAATAGAGGAGCTATGTCGTGATGACTTCCTGAAGTTGGAGTGTTAGAAATAGCAGGACTTTCTTAAAGAGACAGAGGCCCAATTTAAAGGCATTAATTACGAGGTCAAATTTATTTACAGTCATTTCTAATTTATGCAGCATTTTTAAATCAACTGAAGGTAACAGTTACTTGATTGTGCTATAAAATGATTCTATGTGGCTGGAAAACGCCTAATACTTAACCTAATTAAGAAATTAGCTTATGCACCACAATGCAACACTAATTTGTCACAGAATATATGTTAGTTTTTCTTAAGCAGACCCAAGTTGTTTTTGTTTCCTCTAGCTTTAAATCTTTTCCAATTTGTTGTAATTTCATTTCAAATGCATTCACTTTTCATGCTCACATTCACGTTCATTTTCTCTATACATTCGTGTGAACATGTTTCTCTCTGGTGCAGGTGCAGAAATTGCTAAAATTACCGTATCAGTGGCTTGAATTTAATGAACACTGATATTTGGACATGTTTTTGTGAACGGCAAAGTGCCTCCTCTGCACATCTGCTCCTGAATAGGACGTGATGGTGCATGAGAGAGGAAGACGGGCGTGTTTTGATAATCACTTTGACTTGTTCCCCCTTTTCTTGCTCTCTTTAATGTGGTGTCATTATAACTGAAATGTAATTAGCTATGCTAATGGGCTGACATTTGGACTTCCGTCTCAGCACTTACGTCGGGACTGGCAGAAATGTGCCACAAATGAAGTGGGATCGCAAATGGAGAGGCTGAATGGACACGTGAGGGCTGAGTGGAGGCTGTGAGAGTGTGATGGGGGCTGCTGTTGAGATCCAGGGCTAAAGCAGTGTAGAGTAAGCATGAGGGGCATTTTTTGAAATTAGGAATTGTTTGGGTGAAAGAGCTGGAATCAGGAAGCAGATAAATAGGCTACAGTGGGATAGAAAAGGGTCTGAAAAGGCTCCATATTCTGGGAAATCACTCTCATCTGTGTCGAATGTGTGCTTGACAAATCAGCTGCGTGTGTGTGAAGTAATTACGGGATGCCTCTGCAGAACACAACAATGCCACCCTTTTAGAACATGATAGCTTTAACAGGCTGCTCCATTAATGCTGCACAGCAGATGAAGATGCATTACAGCATTTCTGCTCAGCAGCATTGTCTCAACACTTGAACTTACTCTCATTTCGTCACAGACATCCATGTATTCGGATTTTACGTGACGGACCAACACAATAGAATATGATGCGTGGTTTTACAACATTTCACAAATATAAATCAGAAAACTGTAGCACACATTTACATTCAAGTGAACGTGAATTTTCGAGTCTTGCCACTAATCCTTAATTAGATTTACAGGTACGTCTAAAACAATAAGAATACAAAGCTTAATATTTTTTGTTACTCATTTCACAAAGTGGAATATACAGATCGATTACACATAGCGAAAGATTTCAAGCATGTATTTCTTGTATAATTTTGATGTTTATGAGTAAAGGAAACCCATAATTCAGTTTTTCAGCAAATTTAGAATATTACACAAAGTCAGTAATAAAAAACAATATTTGAAACAGAAATGCCAAGCTCTGAAAAACTGTTAATTAATAATCTAATAATCTAACCCACTTTAATTAAAGGTTTTCACAACTTAATACCTGACCTGTCTGGTGTGTGCCTGGTTCCTGTTTATGCCGTTTACTTACTAAGCAACTGTATTTATACAGATATCAGTTTGCACACACTAGATTAAAACAAGCTGAATATACAGTAAATGTTCATGGGACTTGTGTTTGGGGGACAAAATACAAAGCATGGGTTTTGTTTTTGCTTCACAATTACATGAAATAAAACTCTAAAGACTTCAGCCTGAATTAACAGCTATCACATAAATCAGTCACTTGAAATCCCAGTTAATTACTCTGAACCTGTGGTTGTAAAATATTAAGTTAAAGAATTAAAAGAGCCTAAATATGCTTGCAAACCACTATATTTGAATAAATGTATGACCAAATTATTAATCAATAGAAGAGTGTGTGGTATTGTACAATTAATGCATGAAAGCCCGTACTTGTCTGACTCACCAGACTGTTTTAATAGATAATCTGATGTTTTCCTCATTTTTCATTGGATCGCACTGATTTCTTCTAAGACGAAGCAAAGATCTGATGCAATTATTACCTTGCCTCTCCACTAGGTGGCGTTGCGTCACTATGCACTTCTTTGAGGACTTAATAAGCACTCTTGGTTGCTCAGATAGAAAATCCAAACATCCTTAGGGTGAATAGATTACAATACGAGCAGAAGCAGCGCTACCCCACCCTTCAGGAGGAGGCGTTTGTTTTTCCTTTAATGGTTGAAAAGATGCTGTTCCTCCCCTCTTTGAGAAGCGGCACAGCCTGCAGTCATACCTGTGTAAACGCTGGGCTATGACTAACATTCAGACCTCCACGACCTCTGTGACAGATCTTGTGTTTTCCCTTTCTTTCTTTTTTTTTTTTTTTTAGGTTGCCAGGGGTTCCAGTAGAGATCCTGAACAGCTGAGGTTCAGTCTTTTTTTAACCCTCACCCTGTTTTTTTTGTTGTTGTTTCCCCCCCCTCCCCCCTCTCTATTGGAAAGCCTGAAACACTCCTGAGATCTGCTGCCTAGAGGAGTCTGTTCTTATACCTTTTGTGGGTGCAGTGGAAGAGAAAACGTCTCTGTCTCTGTTTGAGTGTGTGTTTTCGTGTCGGGCTGCACCTGCTCGCCTTGTGTTTCTCTCTCATCCCCCATGGTGAAGCTTAATAAGTCCCTTGAATCCTTATCCTCTGGTTTTGATTTTGTCCTGGGGTTGTTTTTTTGTAAAGCAGCGTAACTCACACGAGAAGTTCAGCTTACTTGTTTTTGCCCTAGAGGCACTTGTTGGAGAAATTCTTGAGCACATACTAAATAAGCAGGAATGCCGCCTGTGCATGTTTGTTTGCAGCTGTAGTAAAAGCGGGATTAAATGAGGGTACCTGTCAAATTAAATGCTTCTCATTGACAATTTTCAGCACCCTGGATAGCTCCTTCACACTACAAAATTTATGTGTAGCTCCTCAACAGCACATCATTGGCTGCTAGACATATTTAACTTGACATTAATGCTTAAATAAACCCAAAATAGGCTTTTATTATTTATAACATTGATATTCTTTGAGCTGTCTTGTTCTGCAAAAAACAGCAGCATGTGAAAACAATAGATTTTTCCAAGCTGTAACACTTTACAGGCCAAGGATTTTCTAGCAGTTCTCTTATTGACCATGAATTGGGAAAGAAAAAAAAAAAAGCGAAAGCCCCTCTGAATACTGCTTTCCATTGGCAGAAAAATAATGGATTTATGAGCTGAGGTGAAAACGTAAAAGGCAATGCGAATGTAAATACAGACTTGGATAAATATTTCTATACAGAAAAGTAAAGCACCCTTGTTTCAGAAACAAGTATGTGGAAAACGCATTTGATCAAACTGTGACGGCCGGTTTCAGGGCTGTTAAAGGGACGAGTGTCAGCAGCGTGATTATCAGCGGGCAGATAGCAGATGACAGCTGCCATTGGTTATTGATGACTTTCATAATTAAAATCTCTTATGGGAAGAAGCAGAAGAACAAAAGGAGAGGGGGAAAAAAATCACAGAAAATGATGAATGGTCCTTTCATCGCTAAAGCTGATATTGGAACCAGCAGGCTCCTCTGTGTGGATATTGCTTTCCAGGAAAGTCTCTGAATTTGGCTTCAAAGAGGATCCACTAGCTTTTAATATTCCCACAGCTCTGAATGTCCACATGTTTGGGTTTTCACTCGTGTACATGAAATCACCGAGTGGCATCAGACAGGAGGACTAGATACAAATCAGACATTTAAAAGGAAGAAAATCCTGCAGTACGCTGGTCCTATTCTCTGCTGGATTTTCCCCCTTCAGCATTACAAATGCAGCACTTGCAATGTTCTGGAGGCAATCGAAACGGTTTGCAACAGCATCTTCGGGTAATATCCGTCCAAGGAGAAGCATTCCTGTGGTTACCTGAGCCTGAGGGGTGTGAGTGCATAAAGTAGCTGAATAAACAAGACTGCAGCTGACTTTTATTTTTGTTTTTACATGGAATAACAGTAAAGTTATATCAGTATAGTAAAAGCAATTAATCATAGTGAGAGGAAACACAAACAGATGGTAATTACGTTTATAACTAACAGGTATCAATTGGGGCTGTGTGAAATGACCTACATTTCTATATCCTTTAGGGAAATTATTAGCCACACTGCTGCTTTTCACAAAATAAGAGCAATTCTGCCAACAAACAATCCCTTTTTTTTTACCACGTATTCCTTATCACAACTCTCTGATTCAGAGGAGTTTTGCTTTACAAACAAGTTTATCTATGGATCTAACCTCTCCGAATCTGGACCTTCAGTAATTCTTTTAATTTGTTTCCCTGTCACTATGATGTTTCCTCTCACCTAATAAAAATTCAGTGGACTCAAGAGTTTTCTGGATGGGCGGGGAAGTGTGAGGGATGCATTTAGGACCATTAGGAGATTCTAAGCTCCCCGCAAATTAGATGCAGAAGGGTAAAGATTGCGTACATCATATATATCTGTGATATTGCCATCCAGTCATCCAAGGTGTAGCCAAGGACGATACGTAGGTGGAGCTCTCTATGTATTGAATTAATTCGATGTATTGCCCAGCCCTAGTCTCAGTAACACTCTGCCCTTCATAATTTGTTGTTTACTTTCTTCAACTTTTTAATGCTTTAGATTTACAGGAGAGACCACATTTTTTGTTCCAGTTTGCTTAATGTTCAAAAGCATTTTCTTATTTTCTGAGGGGATTTTATGAATCTTATTTTTAGAGGAACACTTAACAGGCTGATTTCTATTCTTTTGGAAAGTATTTAACTTGCCTGTTTCTTTTTTTATTTTTTTTTAAATTCTAAACAGAAATGTGTAATACCAGGATTTTGAGCATTTTTTCTAGCCTTTCTGCTGTGAACAGTCATTCCCCAGTTGCACTAGGAACCGAGGCTTACTGACACTGAGTCTAAAATGGCATCTGTTGTAAAATCGATTTACTATTTCCAAAGGGAAGACATGATTACAAAGTCAACATTTTAAACTGTTTTCAGTATTTAAATTTAGTGTCTTGCAAAATGATCGCTCTTAGCATTACTAGCCAGATGAGGCTGAAGGCATTACAGTTGTTGCTTTAGTCAACTCCCCCAATTCATTGAAATGTCTTCAACTGATATAAATTGATGTTATGTATCAGATTGCTTCTACTTCTACTAAAATTAGCAACATTTAGCAAAAGGTTGAAGGGGAAACATTACAAGTAGTGGCTTGAATGTAGATTTCTGTTGTGGTAGCTGTAACAAACAACCAACAAACCTCCCATTGAAAGAAATACCATTCTGTTTTCAACCATCTTATTAGTTTTATGTAGTTATTTTATTTTAAGTAGGGCTGAAACGATTCCTCGAATGATTCGAGTACCTCGATTACTAAAATTCCTCGAGGAAAATTTACCTGT
>NW_006799940.1:5788739-5798885 GCF_000485575.1 Poecilia formosa
TTACTCGATTAATCGTAAGAATAATCGATAGAGTACTCGATTACTAAACTATTTGTTTACAGCAGCCCTAATTTTAAGCACCTTACTAATATTGAAAATAGCTAACCTTGGAAGAGTGCCTACCTTGGTGCAGCAATATGTAATTTCTAGGCACATAGTGCCATTTTAGAACACAATCATGCAACTATGTTACCTTAAGTTGTTACGAAAATCCAACATATATCAAACATAACGTATATAAATTTGACTTTGCATTTTGACGCCTAGAAATTGGCATCTGTCTCTTTAAGAAGCTGTTACTCTTTTTGACACTCAGCCTTTACTACATCATCACAACAAATCCTCCCTGTGTGTCATTTTAAGAAATTCGTAGGAGCGTCAGACTGAGTATTACTTTGTATGAAAAGCTCAGGAGACTCCCAGTTCGCAGTGGTGTTCCGTGAGGCAGCAGCTCGCCTGGAGGCTGCAGCTCCAGGTAGCAGCTTTGTGAGAGCAAGCGTTTAGGCTCTCCGAATAATTGCCATGCGAGATTTAAGGATTCCTCGAACATGCGTGAAAGAATCAAAGTAACACTCCAGGTATATGTTTGATTAGGGAATAACATTATAGCATAATATGAAGCTAAAAGAAAGTCAGTTTTACATTTTACCTCTCTCTGCTTTAATCTTACTTTTTCTGAAAGAGCAGGTTTTATTGTCTAAAGTCCCAATTCATTTTCCTGTTTTCTGAGAGCGTTTCAAGAGCTTGTTACCTTTTAAAAGTGACAATAACCACATATATTAGATGTTCCCACCCATGATTTAAGTGCAGGCGCGCTGCATTTGAACCTCGACTAGGATAATGTTGTGTTTCGTTGTTTTCTGTGTTCCTAGAGGCTCCAAAATGCGCATATGTACCGTTTGTGGTTTAGATGAAGGGAGATCCTTTCTGAAGAGAGTACAGTCGCAGATCAGACGGGATGACTGTCAGTGATATCGTGTTCCCCTGTAGGCACAACAGAGCAGAAAGCTGCATGTCTCACAGCGCCGCATGACATCCATGTGGATGAGAGGGAGCAGTAAGAGCGCCAGAATCACATGGGGAATTCCTCCACGTCTGTCGCAGCGAGGCTGTGTGGTGAGAGCACGGGCGTGTGGTACTGTCAGAGTGGAGCTCCCACTAACCTGCTAAACGATCCCCTTCAAACCCACCCACCGCGGTCCTCCCCTTCTGGATCAGGACGGCGCTGCTGTGACATCACCCATTCCCACACAATTTGATTGGCCGGCCAATGGAGGGAAGTGGATTTTTCCTGCAGCAGAGTGAAAACGTGGGAGGACCAAAGGTAGAGAGTGTAAGGGGAGGGGGGGGGGGGGCTTGAGCAGGAAAGATTGATGCTGAGGCAAGCTGGCACTGCGCAGCGCTCACACACACTCACATAAACACGCCGAGTATCACACGTACTCTCTCATCACACTCCCGAGCTGCTTAACAGGCAGGAAAAGCACTGACTCTGACTGAGTCTGCAGCCCGTTACTGCAGGACAGGACAGAGAGGACGTGAAGAACGAGAGGAGACCCGACAGGGCAGTTCATTCGTCTGTGTTTTATCTCAGAGCAACAGTTAAACTGCTGTCATCTCAGGAGGTCCAGAGCTCCAGGGAGCTCTTTACAGACACATCCCCTTTCCAAAAAGAAAAAAAAAAAAAAACGGAGGAAGGAAAGGCAGCAAGGGCAGAAGCAAGGGCAAGTGTTGCCTCTCTCCCGGAGGTTGTCGTGGACGTCCTCCCAATGTCCTCATGAAAACAGGCAGAAACCTGCATGAGGTCTGGGCTAAAAGATGGCACGGCGAGTAGGGGGCGAAGGCTCTCCCAAAAAGACGTCTCTCAACCTGGTGGCAGGGTTCTACCATTACCTCCGAGGTAAGTGGGGCAGCGTGTCTGCACAGCGGCGTGCTCTAACTGAGAAAGCAGAGCAGAGAAAGTTCCTGTATGTATATTCTACGCAGGCATCGTAGTGTGTGTGTTTGTAGTGTTGCATTGCAGTGTTGAGTCTCTACATGCCTTCAACTGTGCAGGATGTTTTTTGTTTTTTTTTTGTTTTGTTTTTTTCATTTTTTTCTTTTCAATCTGGTTGTTGAGAGTATGTCAGAAAAAAGAGACTGATTTGAAATGCACGTTTCTTGGCAGACTGTGTATGTTTGTGTTTGCCTTTGAGTTTGGAGGTTGTTGATTTTGAAGCTTGCAGAGAGTGGAACAAGCAAACCCAGCAGACAAGCAACTCCCCCCCCACTGCATGGATCACATTGCAGGGGTGTGACTGTTAAAATGTTTGGCTTCTCTGTTTTGTCTAACTCTCTTCTTATCTGTATTTGGTTATGACTAAAGAGTCAGCACTCTGGAGATTTATCTGAAATATTTTTTTACAATTTGTTTGCATTATGCTTAGACTGCTGCCTTAATGCGGTTAAATTAAAAGAAGATACAAATTTTGAAATAAATGAGATTGTACTCAAATGCAGGGGGGTCAGAGTGGAAAGGGGGAGACAAGTGATGCAGGAGATGTTTTGTCATGCTCGGTTGCTGGATGTTTTTTTTTTTTTCCCCCTCCCTCTTTGTCATAATGAGAGAACTTGAGTGTGTGTGTGCGTGCTTACAGTAAATTGGAGAGTGTGTGAGTTCAAAGTCACCTCGTCCCTGAGCCCGAGAAGCTGGCACATGCAGGCGCGTTCTCCGCCATGCGTGTTCCTGCTTTAGGTTCTAAATTTCTCCCATTTTCATCCAATATTTCAGCCCATCAATATTTGATCATTCCCGGACCCAATCAAAAGATTAATTCATAGTACAGGGGTCTGCTCAGTGGCACGTGTGACTACGCAGGGATGTGTCTGAATTATGTATGAACAGCAGCAACCCCTTCCCCACCTCCAGCGCCACCCCTTCTCAATCTCCTACCCTTTGACACGCTCTCCCTATCTGTTCACATCTGCCCACTGTACCCACTGACACACTAACCAACTTGAGCGTAATCAGACCGTCAGCAGATTTCATTAAGGTAGAATGGAAGGCACTGTGTCAGACATCGTCCTCTCTCCTTGCTAATGTGCTTATCTCAAGGAGACTGCTCAGTGGTCCAGATGGGACAGAAATGGCACCGTGGCAGCGAATGTACGTCTCAGAAAGCTTTGAAACTGTTGTTATATGCTGAATATGAAAATGTAAAGAAAAAAGAAAATTGGATAATGGTGGTGCAGCAGCGGATGTGTTGCCTGATTTAAAGAAAACCTTTAATACCATTAATCATGCAGTGAAACGGATAAACCCATGTAAAGTGAAGAAAACGGTGTGTTTGCATTGCTGGCGAATCTCTTTATGAAATGGTTGATCACAATGCGTAGAAATGAAATCGTCGTCTTTGTTTTAGTGTTTACAGTATCACAATCACAAAGCACTGTTTGGATGTAATTTTCAGAATGACACATTTCTAGTCTCAGGCCTCTGTTTGTTAACATGATATAAATATAATAGTAATAAATCTGGTCAGTTGTAGGAATTCTTACTGTCCTGATGTATTTCTTTTGTATGGAGCTCATGGAGACTGTTGGATATTATCAAAATGTTGAAAAAGGAAAAGTTTTCTGGAAAAATTCAGGTTAATTGTAATTGCTATAGTTGTGTTTTCAGCGAAGAAAACACAGTCAAATATTCTTCTAAATATCATGCACTCCTGGTACTTCAGGGTTCAACATTAGGCCCCCTGCTACTATCATGTATATTAGTGATTTTCTTTAAGTTTTGTCGTACTTGTCATTAGAGACTGGATGATTACTAAGATAAACCAAGGATTTGAAAACTTTTGGTTTTGAATACGCAGAACTGTCCATCATGGGGTTGGCAGGGTTCTTGTGATAATTCTGTTCAATTAAGTTCAAAAATACTTTATTGTTCCCAAAGGGAAATTAAATATTGTTGTAAGTCGTGGTATTCAACGTTCCTTTAAGAGTCATTGTAGATGCCGTGGACAGAAATGACCTCCTGTAGTGATCTGTATTTCAGCGACTCTGACTGAAGATACTCTGTTGTTGTGTGACATTCTCATGAAGAGGATGGTCAAAGTTGCTTATAATTTTCTTGATTTTATTCAAAAGCAGTTGTATTATTTGTTAGATGAATGCAGATCATGTTGTATATTCACATGCAATAAAAAAAACAAAAAAACACATCATAAATCAGAGGAACCATCAGTTGTAAAGTTTAAAATCGGACTGGTTGGGTAAATCAGACTTGCTTCTAAAAACTGGTGAAGATCTATAGATAGACATCCAGATCTGGATGGATATAGTGTTATAATATCAACAGTTCAAGTATTTGTATGTGACAGTGAATTCAAAACTTTCGGAACATATTTAAAGAGGGACAAACATCATACATTTTAGTTTTTGAGTGTTAATTTTTGGCACAAAATAACCAGTTTATGGATTGAGTAGACATAGGCCAGTATGTGACTCTCAGGGTATAATGACCTTGAGTAGAAACACAACAGGTGACTTTCTTGTATTTTTACCAAAAAAAATTAAGCAAATCAGTCAGTGTGTTTTTTTTGCCTCTATGGCTAAATTTGGCACATTTAACTAATGGACTGAAGTGCTCATGTTAAAAATGTTGCATTTTAAACAAATAAGACAAACATTGAGTAATTAACATATGAATCAAGCTTGTGACCCTTTTGTGCTTTCATTTGAGCCGAGTGCCTTTTAGGGGACATCTTTAACAGACATCTATCCTATTGATTGTGCCTTTTGCTAATTGGCCTTTATCGCAGTGGCCACAACTAACAACCGCATGGATAGGTAAATCAGTACATGTGCAGTACGCTTGCCTTCATGTGCTGCCCTTTTAAAGTCTGAAAGGTCACTTTCAAGAACAGAATTTCTTGTCCGCAAAAAGAGGAGTTCAGCTTGAGAAAATGTCATCGATAAATGTCAAGTGACGTTTCATAGCATGTTAGCGGTGAGTAAAAAATTTGGTGTGACTGTCTACTGACACATCAGGCATAAACCGATGAATCAAAGTTAATTAGAATCCACCATGCCCTTTCTGGAAAGCCCAATCGGCTCTCGCAATGATAGACAATTAGAAGATTGCGCTTTAATCCCTTATTTGTTTATTATCGCTCAGGACTAATGGGAATGCTCTGGGCTCTGATTTACAGATGAGCAGGAGGCGGTGCAGAAAAGGACGTTCACAAAATGGATCAATTCCCACTTGGCAAAGGTAAGAGGTTTTGCTTCCTTCCCTGCTGCCAGTATTTTGTTGTCCAATTTACACAAACACAGGTGCTTGTGTTTGTATGGATGGAAAACTTCAACAGCTCTATTCTTTTCCACTCCATCCTTTGTGCCGACTGGAGCGTTTTTCTCCATTTTCAAAAAAACAAAAGAAAACAAAAAAATCCCGCTTCTCCAGATAAGACCGCACACACAGTCATCACAGGCCTGCAGTGTGTTTTTCCTTATTCCTTCAGCCTCAAGTAGCTGATATCAAAGATATTTGGCTTAATTCTCCAAATGACATTACTGAACAGTGCATTCATTGCTTTCCCTCCAAGCTGAAGTCGGTAATTTATATTGTACTATCTCAAATAAGGGTAATTTAGATAGCTTAGGATAAGAGGTTTTAGTTGAAGCTTATTTTTTTGAATGTGATGACGTTCACATGTCTGTAATTATTGTGTCATGCTGCATTGTACTCCTTGGTTCCTCTCATTACTGCTTTAAATGTCGTATCTGTGCTGGCTGGACAAGGCAAATATGGCACAGGGCAACACAATTAAGTGTTATTTCAATCAGTGACGCTCCTTTCAAGGTTTTCTATTTGATTACGACAGCTGTGGAAAGTCCAAACCGGTGGAGGTGGAGCAGAAAATTCACATGAAAGGATGGGGATAAACCTTTCTGTTGTATTAAATATTAAGCAAAGAGCATGCCAGGAAAATGTTCAAAGCACCCTACACACCAAAACTGCCTAAAATTACATGTATCTTTTTCACTGAGAAATTTAAGGAAATCCAACCTGAAGTTTGAATGCTTTTGTTCAGCCCATTTGGAGGCATTCCTAACAATTCCTATGGAGTAACTGAAGATTTCTTTAAATGCATACTTTTCTTTTTTTTAGGGTTGATTAAAATGCAAAGGCATTTTTGATTAATAATCTGTGACTTTGTGCTTTTCTTCCCCTTAATTTGAAATGGGCAAAACAAAGCAGCACGCAATTAAATTAAGGCAGATTCGGGCATAATAAATCATCTGTAACTATGTTCTTTGGTAAGAATAAATAAGGGCAGCTTGATTGCTTAAAAACAATAAACCATAATTATTTTTGGTAAATTTTAAAATCCCAATTATTTGAAATAATTATTCCTTGAGTTTGAAAAAAATAATGCGTTTATTGACTTGAAGAGTAGTGAATTGCCTGAAAACAAAGATGAACATTTCCCTTTATCAATCCGGGAAACTAACTGATAATACAACAGAAAACTACACAGCAAAATACGTAGAAAAAGTAAATGAATAATTGTGTCAATGAATGATGAATAAGAACAAGTTGCTTTAAACAAATGCGCATTTTTTCACACATTTTCATCAGGGGTGACAATAAATGCCAATTATTGTCACCATCCTTTACATTAAGTTTGGTTTCTTCCTAATTTAATAATTTTATTAATTTAGTATTTATTGGCCATTATTTTTTTAGTCTGAAGGGTTCTCCACCAGTGTTAATTAAAGAGCTTGAATGAAAATGTAAACATTTGCTTTTGTCTCCATGAAGAGTGAGATTATTAGTCCCACATCTGCTTGAGCAAACATGTAAACATATAAAGGCTGGGACTCAGGGAAAGAAGCTGGTTTGGCACCATCCCAAGAAACCAAGTGATAATCAGGTGATAAGATACATAAAAAAAAAAGTTAATGAAGGAGGTTGGTTATTGTTCTTTATTTTTGAAATTTTATACCAAGTCAGCAAATTTAATATCAGCCTTTTTACTTAGCTTTACACAAGAAATCAATTATTTCTTAAAATACTGTATGTCTTAAACAATACAAAAGTGGAATAAAGAGAATTTGTCTCCAATGATCAAATTCAGTTCAAAGGCAAGAGCATATTTCATCTCAATAGATTGTCTCTCTCTTGTTGCTCAAATTACATACTCGCAATCACTGTCGTTGCCCATCGAGAACCTGCTCACCTGATGGCTGATGTTGCCATAGTGACACTGATTGGTCTAAATTTGTCTCCAAAAATCTCTTTGTGTTTAGTCTTGATCAGGAGACGAAAAGTTGCTTAGTTTACAGCTGGTTAAACGGATGAAGATGTAAATGAAGAATGTACGGATTCTAAGGTATTAAAGGGCGTCATACTGCGTATGACGCCCTTTGACCTTTATTGTCCCTATAAAGGGACAATAAAGGTCAAGGACTGAGTTGAGTGAACACAGCTCCACAGTCACAGGAATGATAGCAGGAATGAGAAGGACAGAAGTTGGTGCAGCTTTTATCTGTGAGGAATGGATCGTCCTCCAGGCTATGCAGATGATTAGGCTACTCCAGTTATCTCAGGTCTTTATTTCAGTGCCTAAAGGTGCGTGATTAATCGTTAGGTGAGTTGAGACTTAACACTCCCCTCCCCCTTACTTTTCCACTCCACAGGTATAACAAAAGAAGTCCTATAAGCTTTAAAAACTGTCTCTCTGCTAGAGGAGATGTATTGGAGCTAGTAATTTATACAGAAGATTAATGGGTATCATTACTTTAAGCTGTTCACCAGATTAACTCAGTGAAGATGTAAATTGTAGGAGAGCAGCAGGGTCTGTGTTTCTGCAGGTTGTGTGTTTAGATATAGGCCGTCGTCATGTAGGCCACACAGCAGGACAAGTTTTTAATTTTCAAGTGTAGTCGCTCTTCAAGTTGCACTCATTGCAACTCTGCAGAGGAGTGACAACTACGAAGGGTGGCGATAGGGGTTCAGTGAGCGGACCCCGAGTTTCCATTTGACAAATCCTTTCTGAGAGGGTTAAAGCTTAATTATAGAGTGGCCAGTGTGAACCGCAGAGGTTTCGTCGTCGCTGAGGCATTTTCCAGGAAAACGGCTTTAGAGCCATAATCAGTGGACCAAGTGTTTTTAGAGATTACAGCAGCAGTAAGTGAAGCTCCCCGAGGGTGTTTGCTTCCTTGCTCCCCCTGCCCACTCACTTTTTGTTATTATTTTTTTCTTTAGATTCCCCCAACAAGCCACACAGTTGCATTCAAGTTTGTTTTTTTTTTCAATATTCAACCAGCCAACTCTGCTTAAAGCCTCTGAGTTCTCCTCTTATTGTTACTTAGAATAAAACCAGCGTAACTGATCAAGACTGTAATTGGCGGCTCAGATGTCAAAGACAAAAAGGAAATAAGCACAGTTAAAGCCTGACTGATGCATTTCTAATTGTGAAATCGCGAGCTCAATTAATCTCTTGCGTGCCACAAGAGTACTTGTTGACACTGGCAGGCTTTAGTTTGAGAGGACGTTCAATTGTTGGGAGCCATGCTGAATGTTTTGAGAGGTGCACAGTGCAGTGCACACCCTCTGCAGGAGCGACTCGTGTTTTGACAAAGTTACTTGTACTCAAACATTAGCATAACTATCGAAGTTTCTCTAGATTTTCATAACAGACATCCAGAGACATGTTTCCTTAAATTTAACACACTGCCATTCAGCGTGAAACTCTTCAGTCCTCTTTGTTTCCACCCCTCCCTTTGTCTTTCATGCTGTCGATCTTTTTGAATCTGCGGTGTCGAGTGTACCAAGGGAATAACACAAGAGCACACACACACACACACCCACACATCTTGAAACTCTTCTCTTCTCAATCAATTATGACCCAGACACTCACATGTAATTAGCTCATTAAGTTCTTGATTTTTTTTTTTTTTTTTTTTTAGTGTGTGTTGCAGCGCAGACGAAATTAATATTACTTTCTTATTTTGTAATTAGCCTGAAATTTTCCTCATTAGCTTTGGGATTGTAGTGAACAAATAGATGAATTTAACTCCAATTAGCTTTTGGTGCAATTTATCGCTTTGAGTTGGGCCTTTTATAAGCACCTTCCCTGTCATGTTGTGATATGGGAGGGAAACCCTGTCTGAGTATTCTCATCTCCAAAGCCTTGAATCAACATTAGAAGAGGAATTAGTGAGAAGAGCTTCCATATTTTCTAATTAATTTTTGAAAGACGTAGGGTTAGTGTCTCCCCCCTCGCTCTTCTACGATCCGTCTCGTTGCTAGTCTAAATCCCTCTCACACATTTCCGATGTTTGGGTTTGTATTAATTTGTCTCATGCTCACACGGTCCACATGCAACACTCGTTCAGACTGCTTCAGCCTTCACTCTCTTTGCAGTTAATCTCCCTGTGAATGGTTCGCTCATCTGAATGCTCTCTTCCCCCCCCACTCCTCCCCTCCTCTAAACCTCTCAGCCCCCCAGCATGTGACTGTGCTTTAAGAGAAATCCTTGATGTGGCGCTGGCGAGGAACAGAGATATGTGGATTTCCCCTCCGAGTCTGAAAGTCAGTGTCAGGTCAGGGAGGAAGTCAGTGGGAAGGAGATGGTTTGAAATCATCAGCATATTTTAGGATTTGGAGGAACCCCATTTAAAGTCTACTTATGGGGTGAATCCAGCTGTCAGTAAAAGCGCTGGGACTGCCAAACTCCGACTAGGCTCTGAGTACCTTTTCTGTGAGGATTTTCTTTATCCATGTTGCACAAGTTTAAATTAATGTCTACCAGTGTAATATATGTATTGCATTGTGGTTTATGTTGAGGCTGTGCTGCTGAATGTGGCATAGCCTGCAAAATAAACCACTTCTTCATTCATTGTTTGCTGGACATTGCAAGAGCTACTACATCTGAAATGATCAGCCTTTGCATTCCTGAAAAACTGTAAAACTAAGAAAGCTGTGGTCATACCTTACAGCTTTTATAAAAACAAATACTTAGGTAAAAATATCAGTCTTGTTTTAAAAGGAGAATCTTGTTCAACCCTAATCATGCCCAAGACCTCAGGTAAAAATAAGACATATTTGGTCAACCAACACCGTCCATCCATCCATTTTCCGTCTCCCTTGTCCCTCAG